>NW_027508777.1:9822500-10337323 GCF_051911475.1 Siphateles boraxobius | reverse complement strand
CCAGGTGAGCTACCGAGCAAGTTTACTGCATCAGGAGCTCGTTATGTGATGCGGATGTCAAAATGTACTAGTTTACAAATCATGCATTATGGTACATAATTATTCAATGAGCCACGCGGACATTTTTTTTTTATTAATTGATAATCTGCCCCTGTAATCATAATTTGTTTGAAAAGGAATAAAAGTGTTTGCCGTTTTACTGCCACTAGTGCTGGAAACTGCATGAATATGAATACTGTTATGCTGTTGAAGTTTTAGGCAGAGCCAATTTTTTACGAGCCTATGCTGAAATTTTCATTTTTCTTTTTTCGTTTAAAAAAGTGAGAATTCTGGCACACTAAAATGCTGAAGTCACCACAGCTTGCTCACACGGAGATGGTGGCTTTACAGGAAGTATTCAGATTGGTCAGATTCATCCGGGATAATGATAAATAGCCAGATCGTTGACATCTCATCCTCTAGTACCACACTCCTTAGGTTCATCCATTATGTTGACTTTTTAACACGACTGCCTCGCCGTGCCTCGCCTCCGCTGGACACCTTGTGTCTGATAGTGTGTCCCTGTAAATCCCAGGGCTGCCTCTTAGCCGAGAGAGTTATCCATCAACCAGCACTTTCCTGACAGCGAGAGAGAGGCCCAGGCCAAGCAACGTTTATAAAGGGCCGAGCTCAATCTGATGAATAGTTCACCGAATTTCTCTGACTGGCCTAAATTTACAATACACTCCCTGTGCAAACACACAACATGAAAAATAAAGAGCAGAGGCTTCCAATAGATATAAAGTTTAGGCTAGTCGGAAGACCTTTTAAACTCGGGGCACCAGATGGATCTAATCTTTTACTCACTACTCCAGGAAGTGAGAGATTAGATCTACTTACACGCAAAGCCGAACCAGGTGAGGAGAGGGCAACACTTATTTATGGCTGGTTGTACTACATGCATTATCTCTGCTTATACATTTGCCCTTCTAGCACCTCCACCACCTCCCATCTTAAATCAACTAAATTCAACGACCAATCAATGTGTTATATAATTGCTCTGTCTTTGCAAATCAAAACCGTCTTGCTTGGTTAGTTTGTTTGCACAACGTTATATAGCAGTATTGATTTGTTTGTCATTGCTTTCAGAATATTCTGCTTAACATACCCCATCTATTTATTGTGGAGACATGGATGCAGCGGTGTCTAGGTGTTTGTCTGACATCCAGCCTTTCACTGTCTCCACAGCTTGAGACTGCAGTCCTAACAGCTCTTGTAAGGGCGTCTCCACAAACATGCATAATGGATACCGGCAACGCAGCCACATCATAAGTCAAAGGTGACACAAAATGTTATTTAGGTTTGTGTATTTTCTTATCTTTTGTTTTTAATAGCAGCCTGAAGCTAATGGGGTTTTGTGTGTGGCTCTATCTAAAGAATTAGATCCTGTTTATACTGTACTTCAAATGTAAAAAGTTAACAGGCCTTTAAATAACATTGAGTGTGCTTACATGCATCTTACACTTAATAGACAGACAATGTGTAAGGTCATGTATGAACTGTGATTTATAGGGGTATTGCTAGATAAAGTGTGGTTTTAGAAGACATGCATACAGTGAAACGTAAATATTATTTATTTTTTAGGTTAATAGAATATTTAATTCATGGAAGTAATAAGTAGATTTTATTGTTATAAATCAGTGAAATATGATTTACAAAATATATTTAAAATAAAAATGTCTCTGTACAAACGTATTCATAATGATTTTAAGCTGTGTGTATGTAAATACATTTAGAGTACTTTAGATGTTTGTTAATATTTACAGAAATGGTCAAACATACAATAAAATATGTGCAAACATGACGTACAAATATCTATAAATACTAATGAGATCAGGCTGGTCCGGATTTTTTTTTCTGTTAGCACAATTATCCTCTCTGTTCAGTCTCTTGGTGGCTTACTCGATGCATGCACATCTTGTATGCATATTTGTCTGTTTCAGAGAAACCAGAGAAAAAAAACAAATTATTTAAAAATTTCTTCTGTTATCTGTTTTTATAATAAGATTATTTCTGATAGTTGTCATCATGTAAAGTTGTCATCATATAAACACATTAATTGATGCTCGGTTGCACAGTAATCATTTTAGCTCATGTATGAAATTATACACAGAAAGGTGCAGTGTTTATGCTGTATGTGAGGCCAAATAATGTCCAAAAGCATTTTGTGAATGACTGTTGGTACTTTGTTTTGCCTTGCATATGTGCGAGAAGAGGCGTGGAGTCCCATGGGGGTGTAACCATGGCTGATGGTGTGTGACGTCAGAGGCGTGATCCCCAGTGTCTCAGAGGACATTCATTCAATGAAATAAGAGAGAGAGAGCTCCACACTTAGCTGCTTTTTTTCTCCGCCACACACGCAGGCATGACAATTTGATGCCTCCTAAGACTATCCTTTAGCTAGTCACACTTGATCATGAGCATTATCCTTAGAATGAGACACTTTAATTAGCATGAAACCCCAGTATGAATCACTTGCCTAGCTCATAAATAAGACCCTGTTACACTAAATTTCCTAACAGTGTGCTATTATGTCCCTAAATATACTACTTCTGATATGGAAATGATGTTAAAGAAGCCAGTAAGACTCCCTGAGCGGCGTCTTAAATCAGCAGCCTGGCCTTTTGAAGCCTGGAGTCGCGGCTCTGCTTATCGCATGCCTACCAGTACTGCAGGGCCTTGGCATAAACTGGTACCAGTCTCTAACGTGCTCTCAAACCACGTTTCCATGGCAGCCGCTGTGAAAGGCACTCACTGAGGAGCAAGAGAATGACATTGTCAGCTAGAATGGATCAGGTTTCCCAGTTTACAAATTTCAGCACAGGTCCATTAATAGGTGGAGGTAGGCAGTAAGATTGCTTAACCCTTTCCCAGGCCAGTCGTTGTATTTCATCACAGCGGGGGCTGTTTGATATTCAGCATTGTGCTGCTGTGATAGCATGCGGCTTGCAGGAGAAAATGAAGGCGTGCATTGTGTTCTGCAACTCCGCAGAGGAACAAAATCGCATGGAAAGTTCACAGACTTTCCCACACCTCCACTTTGAGCTCCATTACTGAAAATACGAGCAGCGCTCTGATAAAAGTGGCTGAAGCTTCTTGTCACTGCTCTTTTCTCTGATCGTTTCTGACACCCTCAGATGGTGTGCAGCCTTGCAAGCAAACTACACATGACCCAA
Source organism: Siphateles boraxobius (assembly GCF_051911475.1). Classification (NCBI taxonomy): domain Eukaryota; kingdom Metazoa; phylum Chordata; class Actinopteri; order Cypriniformes; family Leuciscidae; genus Siphateles; species Siphateles boraxobius. The sequence continues at coordinate 10,334,108 of NW_027508777.1, read as the reverse complement.
ATTAGCACTAAGCTATAATAATGTGGTTAGAAATGGCCCGGTTCCGATGATCAGAGAGCTGCAGGTTCAAAGCGCTACGGCTGCTGCCTTGACTGCTAATGATGTGTTGAGAGAAAGAGAAAAGACGGGAAAAAAGGGGAGAAGGCTGATTAAGAGACTTGCTCAAGCTCTTGCACCAGCACTTCAGACTGGTAGGGGTGAATCACTGGGTAGAGGTTACTGTAGGTTGGACATTTAAGTACAAGAAAATCAAGAGAGCCGATCATGCAAAGCATCTTAAGTCCAATTTCTTCTGAATTGGCTTCCAGGGTAAAACAGCATGCGGTCTCAAAGAGGATTTACCTCCGAGGAGGGCAGCAAGGGCGATCGAGACCCGAATATTCTCGTCAGCAGTGATGGGCTCAAACTCAGCATGTTGGTAGTCGTCAAGAAAGTGCTAGCTCTTTAGCTACGGGATGCTCCGGCAGTCTATTTCCAAGGGCTCTCTAATAGCTAATGAACCACATCCACCTCTTACTACTGTGCTGTCAGCTGTGAGCCCGCATGCATACTGTCTTTAAAGTGGACGTGTGATGGTATAGCTTCAATTCTCCTGCTTTGGGCCCAGTGCCTAGCTACTGAAAGGAGTGTCAACCGGTGCATGCTGGGATATTTCCAGCTGAGATCACACTAAACAATCAGTCATGAAAAGACACATATGTGTCATATGGATGAGAATGGACTGATGAAGCATGATTAACAGCTCAGATGTGAATGGCTGCTTGTGTTGTGGGATGGAGAGTTTCTGTTTAAGAAAATTTTCCCTGGTTCTCACAGTAACGTTGTGAGTCAAGTTACAGGCCATATTTAATTACGGACAGTTCATTTACCTTTTTTTGTTTATGTATGTTGGTATATTAACCACAGTGTTTAACCAGAATAAGATTAAATGTAAAGCTTCACAATCTTTGAGTAAACTCTCTGTCTGAATTGTATATGTATTTACAGAATCCGGTTCCAATTGCATGCTAGTTTAACAAACAAGACTTATTCATTCAACGTGATATTTTTCTCTACTATGCTTTTTGTTTGCTTTGGGATATAAGACATGATATATACTATCCTGCATATGCGTCACTTGTTCTATACTGAAAGACGGGAATTTATACAGCATACGATTCGCTTTGACACATAATATCTTTCAGTTTTGAATTGTTCCTTCTGGACATTTTAAAAACTATTTCCAATCAGCTGCTGTGTCTTTACAGCAAATTGGATGACATTCAATATACTTATCAGAATTGGTTTTAGCTTCATAAGCAATAAATGTACACTTAATTTACATTTAATGTGCATTGCCCTCTATCAAAGAGATCAGAGAATACACTGAGGCTTAAGTTTTTATTGGTGGTATAAGATTTAGTGCAATAAAATTGAAGGCATAACACATATCTTGTACCTTGAGGCTTGGAATTATGGGTAGTCCCAGTGGGGGAATCAGTAAAGTGTTCCAAAAACTCTTGAACACTTCTCATAAACAATCCAGTCAGTTTCTCACATCCATACTGCTTGGAGCAATAAGAGCCTCGGCTCTGGGTTTCTGAACAGATTTAGTGAAGTACCCACAGCAGAAGCCTTAAATCAGGCTAATGGTTTGATGTGATATACTTCTGAAATAATCTGGGAAAGCTCACAATAGAAGTACAAACAACAATGTGCTATTTTTCTGCCTGTTAACTGCGAACAAAACCGGGCCTGTGTGCTGCAAATGTGTTTTTCATTCCTCTCTCTTCAAATTGAGCATGAAAATAATTAAAGCACATTTATTCCTCGACTTGAAATATTTATACAGCATTTTGCCTTGCTGTTCATAAAAATGTCCTCTCTGATCGTATCTGATCAGCAACCACAATAAATGTAATGCTTAATATTTGAAAAGGGAGCTATAAATCAGGTTAATATCGGGCCCCAGTGGACACAACTAGGCGTTCGATATATCTGGCTTTAATTAAGAAGTTGGGGAGAGAGAGGGAGATTTTGGGGGTGTTGAGGGGATATGTTTTCTGATGTTTAGAAGAAGGGGCCTAGCTAATGGTTTGTCATCTTGCTTGTGGGTACAGGAGGTATGTAGCTAGCCAGATGCAGAAGTGTGATTCTGAGAGAGAGCAGTGAGCAAGCATCCATTTGAAACAATTTTGGCACAGGGCCCTTTTATATTCCCCGCATTTGTCCACCTGCAAATTCGGGAAGACCACCAGCTGTGAAGTTTTAAAGACCTTTTAATATTTTAGCGGCTGTGTTCCTCACCACATCAGAAGCCTGTATAATCGCTTTTTTCTTTTCTTTCTCCTCCTTCAGGATTTCTCCTCTGCATCTGTTTAAGTCTGATGGTGGAGGTGAACTGATGTATTCAGAGTCCTCTGAATTGCATTATGCTTGCCTGTAGCAATCATACATGTCAAGACATCCATCGTACTGCAACTAGGGAGCTTTTCTCAAAGGTTACCCTATGTCTTTACCACATGAGTTATAATAGAGCTCAGAAAATTTACTGTTGTTTTATAAAGGGCACTGTTTCATTGGTTCTGCTCTGCCGGAAAAATAACCGCTTCCACAGCTCCGAGCAGATATTTATGAAGTATTTATAATATGGTGCAACAAGTTGGCAGAGACTGCAAATGACCCTTTGCTTGATCTGTTTAAATGGACATTATATATGTAAAAAAAAAAATGTCTGTATACATTAATATAAAGTAGTAATTGTTCAGGGAATAGATCACCATCATGCCATTCCAAACTTGTTTGATTTTCTTTCTTTCATGAAACAGTTAATTCAAGGTAAACATTTTATCAGTTCCTGCATTCCCTGGGATTCAAACCCATGACATTGGCATTGCTAGCACCATACTCAACTGTTTGAGCTACATGAAGTGTTCACTGCTCTTTTCCCTTTGCTCTAAGCTCCAAAAACAAAAGGCACTATAGAGATTTTTTTTTTAAAAAGGTCCGTATGACTTGTAAATGATAGAAGTCTACTAATGCCGTATGAAATTAACTTAAATGTAATAAATTTGATATTCACTGATAATCTTCTTCACCACAGCCCATTCATGTTTGTACATATGTAAACATGGGGCATTTGCACATATTGAACATATGCACATATTGCAATAGCACAAAAGAATTTGTGTGAATGACATAACATTAGTCTTTTTTCAGAGTGAATATATAAAGATCTCAGAACACTTGAAATTCAGCGTACAAGTCATATGGATTACTTTTATGATAATTTTGTGGAGTTTTGTGTTCATTTGTGTAGTTTGACAGCATTGTCTGTTTCATTGCATGGGGGAAAACACTACCTAACATTTTCATTTGTTGTCAGAATCGGAAGAAAATCACATGAGAATGACAGGAGGAGGAGTAAATGATGTTATTATTTTATATTTTCAAACTGGTACATCACATTGAACTCTTCTTTATAGTTTATTTGCATATCTCTGACAAATCACACTGCAGTCCTTACAGTGAGGCCATAGAGGATATCCAGGTTACTCATAAAATAGATCTGTGTCACTGACCCTCTGTATGTGTGTGAGCATGTGCACGTATGTGTTTGCATATGCATGCTTGTGAAAGAGATAGGGACTCTGCCAAAAATCCATCATGCCTCAAAGCACCGCTGAATGATTCTTCATAATCCTGTGATGACGTTTCTGTAGTGCTCATCTCCTTCGTGCTGCTTTGACACTATTATCATGTTATCGCTGGACATCTGGAAAAGTTTGCCTGTCCATGACCACTATAATCAAGTGTGTAACTGCAAACACCTCCTTCACGTTAAGTGAACTCATGGAATTATGATTTAATGTTTCCTGCATGCTTTTAGCACATGGCCACTAGTGTTATTTTACAAAATATCCTGCTATTTCCCCTCGTTTCTTCTAAAAAGAAACATTGTGTGGCTGAGGACTTCCTTATGAGCTTTATATTTGTTTTGCAGGGGTCTCACGCTGATCCAGGACAAGCCCATGCACGATCTCCAATGCTACTTCAAAGTTTAATACCGAATAATAGCGTTGTTGTCAGCTCGCATCAAATCGCCCTTTTCCAAAGAGCTGATTTCAAAAAGATAATGCCCGAGATCTGATCTCCACACCATCACCTGGGCTGAAGAGGACAAACCAAGCAGCTAAAATTACACCATCTCAGGTCTTCTGTGCGTGTATGTGTGTGCGCGTTTGCTCTCGAGACTGTATTTTTGAAAGGATTTATCCCGCGCTTCCGTGACTTTGAAAGATGAGGCGTCGATACCGGACTCGGACTGACAACCCAGAGTGGCTGAACTGTTTCCACAATATGAAGTGTTTACATACCAGACTTGAGAGTTGAAGACAGATTGCTTTCAGGATGAATTATGAGTGGCTCAATGTGCTCAAGATTTGCCCATTCTTGAGGGGAAGCCCATTACAAGAAGAGCAGATTGAGGTATGCGCAAACGAGATTAGCAGGGCCGCAGCCGTTCTGCTGGGTGACGCTCAATGCCTGCGGATGGCGAAGCCGCTGTCGCCTGTTGCACCATGACTTCTCTGCGTCCCCACCCTCTTTCAACCTCAGAGTAAGCAGTGCGCAGATCATCCCCATTGTACAGTTGAGACGGATGGCAATTTCCAGCAAACTCCCAGTGTACTGGAAAAGCGTTTGTCTGAAGATGAAAGGCTTCACACCCGCTGCCTACACACCGAGTCGCTTCCAACACCTTCCCGCGACAGCGCGCAGCTCCGGCTACCCGCGGCTCCCTCACCCCCCATCTCATGATGGAGATAATACTATACTAATAGCGCAAACAAGGCAGTCTGACCTGGATCACACATTAGTAGCCTGTCCTTCTGAGGATCAGGCTCAGGCTCAGGCTCAACACACATGCAGGGAGAGTGAAAAACGACACTGAGCGTAATTCAAGGTAACTGCTTCCCATTTACTCGTGCAGAGACCAAAATAGCAGCATCTCTGTAACAAACGTGTGTGGAAACGCAGGGCGTTAGGGGCCGTTTGATACGGCAAGTAGCTACTACCCATCACCCTTCAATATCCACACACTCTCAAACACACATGCTTCCCAGCAGTTGGACTTTAGAGAGATGTGAGCGTTTACACAAGGGCCACAGTTGTTTTTTAACACAACCCTGTTACCTGCATCACATCTGCAGGGTGGCCACCAGTCACCTGACTCGAGCTCACAGCTTTAAGACTTGCATGTCATCTTTGATAAAAGGTTTTATTGTGGAGGTAGATGAAAAATAACATGGTGTTTTTGCAAGAATTACATAACAGCACAATGGCAGATTGATTTTGGAATAAATCATATGGAGGTTAAGCACAATAACTCTGATCTATGTAGCTTCAGCCCAGAGAGACTGAGAATCCATCTATGATGTGGCACAGCCCAAAAGACATGGATCAAATCCACCTTTAAACATCTACAGGAACCGTAAGTGCCAAGAGCATATCAGCGTTTTCCTTGTGAAATCCAAATTAAACAACCATCTGCTGTTTTTAACACATCATTACATTCACCACGATACCGTATAGAAAAACACCTTACATTTACGACATCCAGGAGTACATAATCCTAGAAAGCCAAGCGTTACATGACACCAGGAAGAATCATCAACATCATCATCATCATCATCGCTGTTATTTTCCTACATATGTCATGGTAAAGTCAGCAAGTAATCCACCAATGGCACAATTAACTTCATTAAATGGGCACAATAACAAGCCAAACCTCTGCAGTGCAGTACAGCGCGCAGCCAGGTGCCGTTTTCCTCCTCTCCCCAGCCCCAGAAGGCTAACCATGTTGGGTAACTGATCAACTACAGCTGCCCATTCCCGTTCCCAAGGCTAACAGCAGAGAGAAAAAGATAAACATGAGGAGGCAACAGCCGTCACACTCCGTACTTACCAGCACTGGCTGAACACAGCAGAGAAACCACCAGCACAATCACCAGCGTCAAGATCTTCACATTCATTTCTGCTCTCCCCTCCGTTTCCCTGCCAGTCGCTAGCTGATATACTGTAGTGGTGTGTGTGTGTGGATGGGAGGGAGAGGAGAGTGGGTGAGCGAGAGTGAGAGAGAAAAGGAGAGAGACTGTTTGCTCTTCGGTGTGCGCGTGTGTCTGTGTGTGTGCGCGGCTGCGTGCGTGTGTGCCTGTGAATGTGCTTGTATATCTGTGTGCAAGTGTGTGACAGTGCCGCTGAGATTAAGGGCAGGTTTCTGTCTGAGTTATCCTGCCGTAATGTGCAAATTTCCCTTTTGTGAATTGGAAGTCCAGTAGAACGAGTGCAAAAAGAGTCGGTTTGTATCAGGGCGGTTTGCCTTGAATTAGGAGCCCAAGTCCCTCGTGTTGCTTATGTATCCCTGACTCTGGGGGTCACGGAAAAGGGGGCTTCCTCCCCCGATGGTATTAACCCTCCCACTGAGAGTGAGAGAGGAAGAGTGTAGCTCTATGATATTAGTCAAACAGATACCCTTCTCAGAATTGTTTAAGTTGTGCGTGTCCGGAAACAACATCACATGAAGTAAAGATGGTTTTCTTCTCTCAAACATTTCCTCATATATAGGTAGATGAGTTGAACAGACCAACACAGTTCACTTCCATATCCTTGGTGGCGCTTTTCTTTTTGTCCATTTTGTGTGTGCCAGAGACAGACTTATCAGGTCCTCTGTTGTTTTGTTTGATTTGCTGATTCTGAGTCATTTGTTTTGCTCTGTGTATAGATTTCCATTCTCTGCAAGAACAAAGGGTTTGATGAAAATCTGAGCGGAGGTACATTTGGTACTGCATGAATTTTCTGTCGTCCAATAAACAGGGAGGGTTTCAATTCTCATGCTGAATGGTGAGTGATATGAAAAAGCCTTAAAGCAGAAAAACGTTTTAATATATATTATCCATGAATTATATGGATGTAAATTGATGTATATTGTAATTTCATTCCATTAGTTTTGTTTTTTGCTTTAAATATTTATTTTCATTTGTATTTACAAACTTTGGTTACATTAATCTAGCTCAATTTAAACTGTTTAGGACACACCCTCTTCATTTTCAATGCCTAAATGAATGTTCCCATAATCAAGTCACTAAGAGAATTAAATACAAGTGTAGCTAGAGGCCAAGAGACTGGCAGTTGAGGACGGATGGACATATTATGTGCTGTGATGTTGTCAGTATTGTTCTAATCAAGATGCCCAACATATGGTTTTGTTACAAAAATATCTTCTTATTACTTAGTAGCTCAGTGCGTAAATCTGTCTTTCAAGACTAAATATAATGATTCAAAATACTTTGTGTTTCAAAATATTTTCATAAAACAATTATTGCCACTGTTACATGGCATTTTCGTTTCCAAGGGACTAAAGAAGCAGTAGTCTAAATTCCACTGACACCCATTCAGTAAACTAATTAGGTGGCTGCTTGAGTCACTGAGCATTCATAACCTGAATTTTGCTCATTTATATTCTGATTTCTGGGACCGTGGCTCCATGTGCCATTGTTTTCTGTGGTCATCATCCGTCCCAGGCAAGCATGTCCGTAGCACCCTCTTCAGACCTTACAACAGGAGCACCTTCCATTTTAGCATGGTCCACTTGAAGCCTTCACTCTTTGTGAAGTAATCCTCTCGTCTGGTACTGTCCAATGCAAAGTCTGAAGGTGCTTATCCTCCACCGACCTAATTTTAGCTTGGAGATAATATGTTGAAGAACACTGTCCAGGTTTTTTGCATGGCTAGTATCTGTAAAACATGCCTGACTCGATTTAGTTGTTTTCGTGAGAGGATTAATACAACAGTTAACACACAGTAAACATACATTTATATTAATTTACAGAATGCAACTAAACCGTAATTTCCAGGAGAGTATGAATGGCATGTTGTAATGCTCTCAAGAAAGATACATAAGAGCATTTGTGACTTATAAAGGTTTTAAAGTCTCCCCAAAATTGCACCAAATTACCTTTAATCCTCTTTGGGTGTTTTAGGTACCTTGCATATGGGCATTTAAGTTTCTGCTTGTATTTTAAATTCAGAGCTGCAAATTCTTCCTTGTTGGTTGTTAGACATGTTCATAACTGATGCACCTGGCATATCTGACCTCACAGGAAGTACTTGGATGTTTACAGGAAGTGCTTTAAGAGTAAAGGAATTCAATGCATTTCACGTGCCAATCCCATTCATCATCCTAAACCCTTCCTGATTTACCGTTTTATTTATAGTGAAGAATGTGTGTCCTCACTGCAAGTTAAACATAACTCAATCTGGATCATAGAAAACAAAGCTGTCCCCCAGTCATGTTAATGATATCTATCGATACGGAAAAATCAACAGGTATTATTTTTTCATCCGAAGCTATAAAAGGCAGCTTATCACATAAAATGTTTACTTCATTATTTGCCTCCATTCATGATTAATGTTCTTCCTGTTTGTTATCCGCCTTTTAATTGTTTCTGTGTTTAGTACACAGTACCTGAATAAATGTGGGCGGATGTTTGTTAGTGTTGTTGAGTGATCTGGTTTAAAATAGTCAGGGCTACTGAATCATGCCATCATATAGTGAGTATTGTTTTCAAGGCCTGTAAACATTGAAAGCCAAGAACTAGTTAAATTATATGGTAGTTTATGTTCTCTGTAAAGTTTAGCTATTTTTGACAGCAACAGGCTTAATTAGTGAAATATTGACAAATACACACATTGCCCTTATTACACTTCAGGTCAGTGGATTAAACTTTCATCCCATAATCATGTCTCCAGCCATGTCTTTTCAGTTGAAACAATCATGCCATTTCTACCACTCGTATATTTTAGGTAACGTATTGAATTTGTTCCAGTAATTTACTTTACTAATGTGCAATTTGTTTTTGTCCTTTTTTTCTGGAGCCTTGAGTTGCTTTCATGGAACTTTATTGCAGAGGATTTGTGGCTATGTAGACAGTTGTTAATTTCTAGCTCATTATTTACCCTGGACCAGCCAATTATCTCCAGTGAACACTGGCTCTAGTGTTGCGTGACTCAGCAGCTGCTGTCTCCGTAATCCAGGTTATCCGGCCCATCAGCGAGAGAGCGCTAACTTGGCTAACATGGGATGACAGTTTAGGGTCACTGTCAATTCAATAGAGCAAATTTCAAATGCTTTTCACTTTATAGACAATATAAGGAATTCAAAAATCTCAGGTATTTTCACCTTTGCATAGACACTGAGTTGCATCATGTCAATCTGTACTATTTTATCTTAATAGTACAGATCAACTTTTTATTTTATTTTAGGTAACACTTTATTTTACAGTGTCCTTGTTTCTCATGTTACTTGTAGTTACTATAGTAATAACTATAAATTATGCATAATTAGGCCCTACATGCAATTAACCCTACAACAAACCTAATCCTAATCCTCCCAAAACCCTATAGTAAGTACCCAATTAATATTACTCAGTACTTATCTGTACAGTATCAACATTTGATCAATATTTTATTTTGCTTTATTTTAGTTTCTCCTTTGTGTGCATATTGATTTGCAGTGTTGATCTGTACTATTTTATTTTAATAAATCATATCTACATTTATTTTTATTGTATTGCTCTTTTACAGACAGTACATAATGCAGTTAGAGACATGTTACAGGAAAAAAAAACTATAGTCTTTTTGCATAATCAATGAGCTGTCTTGCGTTTAAGCAAAGAGAAGTCTTTATACAGACTTAAGCCCACATACTCCTTGTCATAGATTTACTCCAGAATCCTTAAAAAAACAAACTCACAACCGCTTTGACAGTGCAGCCAGTATCTAATCAGAGATGTGCATCTCTGGGATAGTTTCACAGGTGCCAGCTAATGCAAGCGCTGATTTTGAAGTCACCCGGCTGTCTCTGTCTCAAAGGCTCTGATGAATACATCTCGGGGATCCTTTATAGCCGTGTGCTTAGTGGACTTTTGTCTTCTCTGGAGATACATGCCAACTTTTCTCATGGTCCTTTGGACTTCTAATGGTGCTGTTGTTCTATATGCACTCCTTCCAGAGCCCGCCTTCCTTTAGCAGTGTTTTTTCATCTCTGCTTTCTCTCCTGTCTCTATCATGTAAAAAAAAAAAAAACGGATCTAAAAGAAGAGATATGCTGTTCATCCAGATCCGGAGTTCATTTATTGTAGCAGTAAGATGAAAAGAAGTCAAAACAAATTGAGAGATCGCAGAGAAAGCCATAGCAGAGTACGTTCAATTTTCCTCCCTGATGATATTCTGCTTATCGGAATTTCGATCAGTTCACACCGTCGCACGCAGTTTAGAAACGGCCGGCTTGGTTTGAATGGATGGTGGTTGTTAGTTCTCGGAGTTGGAAAGTAGAGTGTCAGCCTGGCTGTGGATCAGAGTCTGTGGGACTGATGCAAGCCTAGAGATAAGAGACTGTTTTCAGGAAGACCGGGAGCGGCACGCGGGCATTTGGTGTTCCTGAACGGGACTTTGAAGTCGGACAATGCCCACTCCTCCACAACCTCTAATGATCTTCATGTTTATGAATGATTTGCAAATGACCAAGCAATCCTTCCTTGAAAATGTCTCCTGTTTACAGTTTCCACTGCCAGGCTAATCTTAAATCCCGTTAATGTTAAATAACCGATATTCCAGGTGTTATGTGCCTCGTGTTTAGTCTGGAATGTGTCTGAAAATGTGAGGTTACAGTCAGGGGACACAAAAAATAGCAACTGTTGCACAGTTGTTAAACGACAAAGGAAAGTCCTAATTATGCTAAAAAGAGTGTTACAGCATGTTGAAGATTTTCATCTTCCGATAATTTTCCTGTCCTCATTAGTGGTCTGCATTCTTAATTTCATCATTAACATCAGTTAAACGTGTGCCGTTCTCTCCTCTGTGTATTGCAGCGGCAGTCTGCCTGCACAGGGGACTTTTGCAGGAAAATTACAGTCATTTTCATGAAGAGGTCATTATTTGCTCTGATGCAATCAGGCCAAGGTGAACATAAGACAAGGAGAGGAGTCAATAAAGAAATGGATGTATCAAGTGCAGTTACAGGGTCATCTACCATAAAAGCAGTGGCATGTTTTTACCCTACATTCGCTGATGGATTACTCTTTCACTCACTGCTCTCAAAGTCATTGTCAGAAGCTCAGTCTGTTGTTTTTTTCTGGAGGTGACACACTGTTTTAGAAATGAAGGGTAGAATGTGAGGTGTGGTAATGTGGTGGATGCCGCCTTTTTTTACTTTGAGTGAATAGGAAATAAGAAGCCTCCATTAAAGCTATGGTGGAGTGGCAGTGTTTTGAACCCCGTCTTTGTTTCTTATATCTGTGAAATTCGCCTTTGATGCGCTGACACCTTCCCTGTTATGAATTCTCTTTGCTCTGTCTGTGAAGAATAGCATAACAATTCACACTTTACCGTGTAAAGTTGCCTTAGTGCACAGAGCCATAAATATCATTTATTTTGTGTCACGCATAAAGTCGAAAGCAATAGTTCTTGAGGTGCTTTTACCCCAGCTGTGTATTGTTATCAGCTGCAATGGGCAAAAAAAGGCTAGTGACCCGTACTACTTAATGACCAGCTCAGAGGCCGCCGAATCCATATCATAAATCGTTCCTGTGGGTCGTGCCTCGGTTTCCACCTGTAAGGGGGAGGGCAAGTTCGGGTCATTTTTCAACATGTGATCAGGGACTCATTAGCAGCGGTTTTGTTCTGCTCTCATTGCCATGGAGAACATATGATATTAAATCTCTTTCCTATTGTACAGAGTTCTAATTAGCTAGGTCATTTGGGAACCTTAAGTGGGGGATTTTATATGACCAAACATAGAATTTTTTAAATAATCTTAATTTTAATGTATCCCCGGTGTCCCGTTCCCATGTTTAGCTAACATATAACAACCCATGCGGAATTTCGAAGTAGTTTGAGTTGCATTTGTGAACTTTTTGTCAGATATAAGGGACAAAGATAAAGGTTAAAATAAAAGGAGCAAAGGGGTTTCGAAAGAAACCGTGAAAAGGAACAGGATCTAGCGGTGGATGTGTTGTCCTTTGTGTGTTTGGCATGTTGGCAGCACTTGATAAATGGACTGTTCTGGAGGAATCCATTCACCCTTCACAGTGCCACTGACCCTTCTCTGTTACGTAGCAACTAGACCTTCAGTGGAGGAATCAGTATAGTCCGCATAGCTCAAACCTAGAGGAATATGTTTAAATCTCTGATGTCTTTTGACTTGCATTTGTGTGTATATAAATATAGCTTGCAGGATAGAATTTGTCTGGCTGTTTGTTATATCCCCCAAACTTTTAATTTATTATTTTTTCTCATGTTCAGGTTGAATTCATGCAATAGTCTGAAGAATTGTTCTTTGTTTTGTTTTTGAGTGATACCTGTGATTCAAAGGGGGAGGCTTAAACGGTTTGCTTCACATTGTGCACATTTTTCAATTTCACACAAGTCAGCACACAACTCAAGGCTACTGACCAGCATTTCAAAATAGTACGGAGAAATCTTTCATCTGTCTTGTGCTAAGACACTTTTTGTTATCTCTTATCTGTGATGTTCTTTCTTGAGTACTTTTCACAGCTGTTTTACCTCAGGCTCCTAAAGGATCTACATTAATATGAATAAATGGTTACACTTTATTTTAAGGTGTCATTGTTACAGTGTAATTAAATATTTAAGTACAGTGTAATATGAATTAATTACATGTACTTACTATAGTGTTAGGGTAGGATTAGGATTTGGTTGAGGGTTAGTTGCATGTAATTATGCACAATTTACTGTTATTACTATGGTAAATAAAAACACTGTAAAATAAAGTGTTACCGAATACATTTCATGACGTGCACTCAAAGAAAACTGAAATTGCTTTTCAGATGCATTTAACCTTTCATTAAATTAAATTATTAAAATTAAATTTACATTTCCTTTACAATAACATGCACTAATGAAATAAGACATTTATTAAGACATAAAATAGTCAATTTTGACCTACACATTTGAGTCTGCATTTGTAAGGGGTTGAGGGGAGCATTGTTTTAGTATAGTTTGGGACACCATTTTAATGTGGTCACATTAAACATAATTATGCATCTCTGACCAAAACTATGAATGCATGCCCCCACACCCACTGAGCCCTTCGTACTGTGATTGTTAGTACTGATGTAAGGGAACGCCTAAGATCCTTCAGATTAATGACAGACACATGGACACTCATATGCAAGGGTGTGACCCAACTGAATATGTTAATATATCTAACGCAATGTGTGTGTGAATATTTTCTGTTTGTGTTCATGCTGTCTGATAATCACCCTGCATTGAATTTCAGACCTAAAGGTCATGTCTCATTTCGCCTCAGGCCAAGATGACCCGTTCTCCTCCGATTCAGCATATTGCAGAAGTGGCACTCCCCCTTCGGATCATAACACACACTTTGTCCACTGGTAGCCTGCAAACGAACTTCAGTGTTCGGTTTAGTTTGTATCAATGAGCTGTTCCTAACTGTCCCATTCCAGCCCAAATGCAGTAGAAGATTTGATCTCAGGGACAGAAAAGCAGGCAAGTTTAAGTAAGGGATGTGCACTGGATGAATCATTACTCCAGTTAGCCATGAGCTGATTGATTATGTCAATAAGGTTTTCTGAGGCATTGTGGATCTGGACACTAACCCTACTGACAGCCAGACCTGACCCAGAAGCATCTGACCAAGGGAAGCATGTCGTTATATAGCACACTACACTATCCAGTACAGGACAGTAGTGAGTGCTGAGTGGCTCAAAAATAGGAGCACATTCCCAACTCGGATCATCACATTAAGAGCTGCCAAAACAGTCTGAGCCAACGGAAGGTACTATCAGAGTATCATCATCTTAGCTAGGCTATGAGTGCCAAATATGTCATATAAAGCTTCTCAGCGATTAGAGGGAGGCTACAGGTTTTAAATGTGGGAGGTAAAAGACCATGTCTATATCTACAGTAGGAGATGTTACCCTTCCCGCAAATGAGCCTGGTTTCACCCAAGGTTTTTTTCTCACCTAATGGAGTTTGGATTCCTGAATTGTACTGATGATGACACTATGGTGTTCTATTGGGCTGCTTTATTGCTAAATTTTTTTTTTTTTTTTTTTTTTTTCAGGCAACACTGTTATTAAACTAAATTTAAATTAACATTGGACTGGCACTGTTTATTTATGTAGAACTGCTTATTGCTGAATTGAACTTGTTTTGTAATTGATCAACTTTGTGCAGTTATTGAACTGAACTGAATCAACACTGAGCTGACTTGAGCTGAATAATTACAGTATTGGCTTTTTAGGGCGGCTGTTCAAGTTTGTGTCATTGATTGTTATTTTCCTGTTTATTGCTGTAAAGCTGTTTAAAAAGCGTTCTAGAAATAAAGGTGACTTGACATCACAATGCGAGGTCCATGGTTTTCTGGGTCTGGTAAGGAAGAATTTGGCTGGCTTTCACAAAAACCAGACCTGGACTCCAGTGAACACCTCTGGGATGAATTGGACCACTGACTCTCGGCCAGGCCTCATCACCCAATATCACTGGTTGACCTCGCTGATGCTCATGGGTCTGAATGTGAGTAAATCCCTCAAGCCATTGTCAACTCTAGTGAAAAACATTCCTAAGAGAGTAAGCTATTATAGGAGCAAAGGGATCCTTGATGAGTGCCTCAGGTACCCTTCAGTGGACCGTCACAAAGTGATTCTTATTTTGTCGTTCATGAGATTGTCTTGTTTGTTTTAGATGTCAAGAATGGACTAGGAAACTTTCAGCTGACATTGATTAGGGATGGCACAAATATATGAAATATCTTGACAAGAGACTTCTCCCAGTATTGCTAACAGTTGGTAAATTGAATTATTTGACAGAGAATCCATTTATATGTGATGATAAATTATTTCCATGAATCAGCCCATCTTTTGCACCTCATATACTACCCTCACATAACAGGATAAATAAACCTACATATAATTTCAAACAGTAAATAATGTTTATGAATATTTATTTTATTGTGTACCTTGCTAACATCTGAGTACTCCCAAGGTTTTTCCCTCTTCACGTGAACTTCTTATGCAGTTTTTTTCCTTTCCATGAACACTTTGAAGAAAAAGTCTAGAAGAGACTAAAAGAAGAACAATTATGTTTTTAAGTTTTTCTCCATTGTGCAGTGGAGCAGAGTGACAGAATATTGCAAGAGATATAGCTGAGGATCATCACCACCATCACTCATGAGAAACAGGCCGGTTTAAATCTGTTGTGTGTTGTAATACTTCTTATGTATGTATATGTGCAGACACAGAGTCTGTCCTATTCATTTTTTGCAAATAATTATATAAAAAATAAATTAGGAAATTCATATTTATAATGATGTGACATTATATAAATGGCAACTTAAAGGGATAGTCCTCCCAAAAAATATTCTCTCATCATTTACTCATCCTCTCTAAACATGACATTTCTTCTGTGGAACCCAAATTCCCAAACCCAAAACTCTTTTTTTTTTTTTTGAAGAATGTTGGGCAGCAAACAACATTGGAACCCATTGACTTCCGTTAAATAAAATATTTCTCAAATGTCTTCTTTTATGTTCCACAGATGAAAGTCATAGAGGTTTGGAATAGCATGAGGGTGAGTAAATTATGACAGCAGTTTCATAATTGATCAGCAATCATTTGTGAACCTTTGGCGGCCAAGCGAAACAAACTATATCCAGAATAGCTGTTTTGAGAGCAATGTTCCTGAGATAGTAAATTAGATCCCATATGCAAGTGCTTAGGGGTAGAAAAGGAGAGAAAAATAGTGTTGGCCATCTGTGTGCTATTTAGATTGATCCCAGCAGCCATGGCTGTTTAATTCAAAAACTGTCAGGGAGTGTCATTAGGTGCGGCCATTTTCAGGCTTCAGATTTCATTAGCCCCAGGAAGGCCCACATTACCCTGAGGATTAATGTCAAGCCTCCCGATACAGATCTGGAGCTGTGGAGTGCTTAGAGGAACATCCCTGACCTTTTTGCGTAAATACACTGTGATTCATTAAAGATTATGTAGACCACGGGAAAACTCTTAAAAAGTTGAAGACTTGTACACGTTTTGGCCTGTAAAGTTATCCTTGTTGCTCTGGGACAAGAAAATTGGTTCCTGAAGCCTAATTTGTGTTTTTATTTATTTCATTTAAAAGTCCAATGTTGTGTGAACCACAATGTTCTTCAAAATATCTTCGTTTGTCTTCCACAGAAGAAAGAAAGTCATACATGTTTGGGACGACATGGGGTAAGTAAATGTTTTGATGTACTATCCCTTTAAAAAACAAAATCCAAAACATCCTGCTTTTTTTTCTTTGTTGTTTGCTCATTCAAAATTGCATCATGAGTTTAAACCGCAACAGCCTAGGTGATAGTGTCTTTGGCCTTCCTTCCTTCCTTTTTTCTCCTAAAGCCTCTTTCTTGCAGTTATCAGAAGGAAGGAGCAGTTGCTACGTCATGGCCAAAGCCAACAGCGAGCATGATAACCCAGTGAGGATGAGAGGAGTCATCACTTTTCCTGTTTTAATTAGTAACATCAGCTCTTCAACTGGCAATCATGTCATCTGCTTCCTTCCAGGCGTTGATTATAAATTGAGGACTGCGTCACACAGACCACACTCGTAAGATATGCTGTGTTTTTTTTGCACCCAGTTTCAAGTGAAAGATATTTCACAGAACCCGGAATATGATAAATTCAGAAGTGCAACATTTTGACAGCTGCAATAATGGAATAAAATTTTCACACGGCCCCAATTGAGACATAATCAAGCCCTTGCTCGCTAACCCAGGCTCAACATGTTGATGTTTCTAGAAGCTTGCTGAATTATAAACCTGCTTCCACTCATGGGGTTTTGATTTTACCTGATTCAGGAGGTTGTTAAATGTGTACGATCATGGAGCCATTTATCACACGCTCACTGTGCGCCGCTCACAGTCCCGGAATACATTTCCAGGTGCACTGGTACTGCACACAAATCAGGGAATGGTCACAACTACATGTGATTCAGAGCAGTCTGGATGTCATAAAGAATATGCATCATACCCCTTTTAAGGTCAAATATATGCAAGGTCTGAAAATATCTGTTTTGCCTTCTGCTCCACTGTAGTTGTGTGCATTAACCTGACCCTGGATCTGAAAACCTTCAAGAGTATGACCAATATATATGTCTAGAATGCTTTTAAAGGGAGAAGACCTTTTGAACTGTGAGTTTTCATCTTTTAGACATTTAAAACTTCAGAAGACGTCTTGACAGGTTTTAAAAAGGACTCGAGACAAAGCTGAAGAGATCTGTCTATGTTCAGGTTCAGTCTCAAATGTGAGTGCATGTAGTGTACAAATTGTGTAAGAGATCTTGGGCAAATCAATTTCTTCAATGTAGCGTATCACATACCGATTTGTAAAGAAATTAACTGTTCCAGTCTCAATACCTCTTAACAATTCCAGTTCCTTAGAGGGTTACACACAAAAAAAAAGTATGCCATAATTTACTCACCCTCAAGCCATCCTAGGTGTATAGACTTACTTCTTTCAGCCAAACACAATCAGAGTTATATCAAAAAATATCCTGACTCTTCCAAGCTTTATAATGGGTGAACAGTAACTGAGATTTTGAAGTGCATCCATCCATCATAAAAGTAATTCAATCAGCTCCAGGGGTTAATTGTGTTTGGCTGAAAGAAGAAAGTCATATACACCTTGGATGGCTTGCGGGTGAGTAAATTATGGGATCATTTTTGTGTGAACTAGCCCTTTAACAGTTGCAATAATGATTCTTTTAAAGCTTGTAAGGAAAAGGAGGAAAAAGGGAATTAAAAATAAATATATTATATAAAATTATAAACAAATTTCAAATTCATTTACTTTTTGAAATACAACTGAAGAAAACTTATTTGTTTTATGTCTTTGTCTATCTTTACACATTACTTCTACTACCACACGTTGTCATATAAACATCCAGCACTGATTTAAGTCTCATGACATGTATGAAAGCAAGGCCGTCAGGGACAGACTTGCCGTGCTTTCAATGGCATCTGCAGTAAAAAGCTATATGAAGCTCTTAGATCGCTTATAATTTTCCACTGCTCATGTTGTCTAGAGTTTTTTTGTCTACTGAAATTTCTTGCAAGTGTTTCGTCAGCAGAACAATCCAAAAACACATTAAATAACAGTAAAACCCACTGAAGAGATGTAAGTCTATCCCTCACAGCCTCGCTTTCATTTCATTCAAAGATGGCACTGCTGTGAATAAGGTCAAGTCACCTTTATTTATATAGCGCTTTTTACAATACAGATAGTTTCAAAGCAGCTGTTTGTTACAGAGATAACAAAACAAAAAAAATACAACAAAGTTTGTTTCTAGAAGAAAATAGCTTCACAGTCCAGCTAAGTAAGTTCAATGTTGGTTTGTTTTTGCTCTAAGATTTTTATTAATTTAGTTTATTTAAGGCTTATAAGAGTAATTTGCAGTGTCCTAATCACATACTATATAGTATGTGCTAAATTTAGTTTGAAACTTCCGACCATAAAAAAGTATGTTCTATATGAATGTCTGTAGTATCGGACGTACTACATCTGCTATGTTGTTCCTGTCATGTGACCTAAGGTGTCAGTCGTGTTGCTTCACTGTCATTCACAAATCCTCTCCTGTGGCCTCCTAGGAGAGTATACAGTATGCACACTTCAGAAACTTGATGGTAGTAGTAGATCATCCTAAAAAAGTAGGTACTTTTCATCTACTGTTTTATGAATGCTATGATTTCTGACTTAATACTCATCTCACATACTGTTTTTTCCTAGTATATAGTGTGGAAGCAGGCATAATCAGATACAGGGATTCAATAAGAAATTGGGAAACACTGGTTATGCTGGATGTTTGACCAGCATAGTCATCCATTTAGGAACCGGTTCTGATTAAGAAAGGTAAACGTAATTTTTTTTCTCACTATAAAAATTGATTCACATAAAGAAATTAATAGTACTTTCAAAAAAATGTTTAAATTCATCTTTATTTTCATGTGATGAATACTCCAGTCAAGTCGCCTCATGCATATTAAGATCATATCACCAGCATAATACAACTCATCCACCTTCTCTCAATTCAAACATTGACTTTTATTCATCTGAGTGATGTTCTTTGAGCATCTTTCCCCCTGAAAGAATTACCCACATGCTCCTTGAATCCTGTATTGGTATTATCAGTTTGTCATAGGTCACGCTTCCTGATGCTATTTTGAGATGCTGTCAACAAGTGTTGTTCTACATCCTGTGGTGGAAAAAGTCTGATGATGACTATAGTTAATGCTGAGCAGCTTATTGAGTTTCCCCCAGGAAAACTCCCCCGTGAATCACTAAAAGCTGTGCTGAAGGCAGTCACTGTGGAGACTTCAATTACTGGCGTGTCCCAGTCGGCTGATTTCTAACTGTGGCCAGCAAATTAGAAAAAGATGGAGGGAGGCAGAGAGAGAGTAAGAAAAACTTAAAAATCTTTTGGAGAAGGATAGTTTAAAATGTGGATACAGAGGAACGACTGGATACTAAAGGGGACCAATCCCAATAGTTTCACCAAGTGAAACGTTTCTGTTTAGAAGTGGAGAGGTAACCTTTTGTTCACATGTTGGCTATAGGCCAGACGTCTGCACCATAGGATTCAGTTCATAATCCTGTGTATGACTGATTTATGGCTCACATTATCAACTGTTGACTAAACGTCCCCAACTGAGTCTTTTTCCTATGTAGAGACAGGTCTGTGAAAATGCAGACAATAATGTCCTACATATTTTCTAATTTAGGGCAGCACACTTCATCATCGGTGTAATTGTGTGGTTTTTAAAGATGATTAGGGAGGGTTTATTGTGGCAGTAGGTTATAGATCTTCACAGTAAAACATTATGTGCAGCAGTGAGGCCAGAATGGGCTTGTTCACAGATACATGTAGAAGATCATGTGTTCAATTCTAACTGTAAAGAAGAAATACGAATTTACAAGTACTGGTCACTACTGTTCAAAAGTGTTATTTTTTTTAAAGTTCTTTTGATATATATAGGTCATTCTCAAAAAAATAGCATATTGTGATAAAGTTCATTATTTTCCATAATGTAATGATAAAAATTAAACTTTCATCTATTTTAGATTCATTGCACACCAACTGAAATATTTCAGGTCTTTTATTGTTTTAATACTGATGATTTTGGCTACAGCTCATGAAAACCCAAAATTCCTATCTCAAAAAATTAGCATATCATGAAAAGGGTCTCTAAACGAGCTATTAACCTAATCATCTGAATCAACTAATTAACTCTAAACACCTGCAAAAGATTCCTGAGGCTTTTAAAAACTCCCAGCCTGTTTCATTACTCAAAACCGCAATCATGGGTAAGACTGCCGACCTGACTGCTGTCCAGAAGGCCATCATTGACACCCTCAAGCAAGAGGGTAAGGACACAGAAAGAAATTTCTGAACAAATAGGCTGTTCCCAGAGCGCTGTATCAAGGCACCTCAGTGGGAAGTCTGTGGGAAGGAAAAGTGTGGCAAAAAACGCTGCACAACGAGAAGAGGTGACCGGACCCTGAGGAAGATTGTGGAGAAGGACCGATTCCAGACCTTGGGGGACCTGCGGAAACAGTGGACTGAGTCTGGAGTAGAAACATCCAGAGCCACCGTGCACAGTCGTGTGCAGGAAATGGGCTACAGGTGCCGTATTCCCCAGGTCAAGCCACTTTTGAACCAGAAACAGCGGCAGAAGCGCCTGACCTGGGGTACAGAGAAGCAGCACTGGACTTCAGGCATTTTGGCATTTCCTTCTCCCCAGTCTTCCTCCAGACTCTGGCTCCTTGATTTCCGAATGCATGCAAAATTTGCTTTCATCCGAAAAAAAGTACTTTGGACCACTGAGCAACAGTCCAGTGCTGCTTCTCTATAGCCCAGGTCAGGCGATTCTGCCTATTTTTAATGAAATAGGCTGGGAGTTTTTAAAAGCCCCAGGAATCTTTTGCAGGTGTTTAGAGTTAATTAGTTGATTCAGATGATTAGGTTAATAGCTTGTTTAGAGACCCTTTTCATGATATGCTAATTTTTTGAGATAGGAATTTGGGGTTTTCATGAGCTGTATGCCAAAATCATCAGTATTAAAACAATAAAAGACCTGAAATATTTCAGTTGGTGTGCAATGAATCTGAAATATATGAAAGTTAAATTTTTATCATTACATTATGGAAAATAATGAACTTTTTCACAATATGGTAATTTTTTTAGAAGGATATATATGTAGCACAACTGATTTCAACAGTAATAATAATAAGAAATGTTCCTTGTGTAGCAAATCAGCATATTAGAATGATTTCTGAACTGGATCTTGTGACACTGGACTGGAGTAATGATTATATTATAATATTTCACAATATCTGTTTTTAATGTATGTAGTTTTGATCGAATAAATATCTTGGTGAGCATAAGAGACATCTTAAAAAAATTCTGACCCCAAATGTTTGAATGGTATAGGGTATATATTGTACATTTCCTTACATTATATGTGACCCTGGATCACAAAACCAGTCACAATTCGCATGGGTATATTTGTGGCAATAGCCAACAATACTGTACATTGTATGGGACAAAATTATCGATTTTTCTTTTATGCCAAAAATCATGAGGATATTAAGTAAAGATCATGTTCCATGAAGATATTTTGTAAATTTCCTACCGTAAATATATAAAACATTTATTTTTGTGAGTGAATGCAGCACAATCGCAAACATAAATGGACAACTTTAACGGCGATTTTCTCAATATTTTGATTTTTTGCACGCTCAGATTCCAGAATAGTTGTGTATCTGCCAAATATTATCCTATCCTAACAAACAATACATCAATGGAAAGCTTATTTATTCAGCTTTCATATGATGTATACATCTCAATTTCAGAATTGAACCATATGTGACTGGTTTTGTGCTCCAGGGTCACATTATTAGTTTTAAATAAAGCCTAAACCTGTACTCCAAATCAAATAATTTTCCATAATCTGGTTTATCTCTTTCAAATTTGTTCAAAATGCCATGTCTTATCCTTTTGTGATTTATATTTGGACTCATCTGCCCTTCATATAGGCTTTTATGGCTGATTAGTTTGAGAATACCACTTATTTTAATGTAGTCTCAACTACAACAGCACATCTAGCCATTTATAGTGAACGTGTCATAGTTTGTGCTATTCAGGATACAGTTCTTCTATTTTTAACATCTTTTAACACCTCCACAGATTTTAATTTTCCCCAGTGCCCATGCTGAGACATGAGAGCACTATTTACCTTTGACTGTATAGGCCAGACTATGTGGTGTTTCCTTTTCAATGTCCTCTTACAACACACAAGAACGATTGACTTAATCCTAGCAGATCTGTTTTTAGTGCATCTTTCACTGTCAGATGTGGAAACTTGAAGGCGGCTACACATGGCTGCCTCTGTGAACCCACAGCACTCCTCCATCTGCATGGAAGGATTTGGGGTAAAATGCTGTAGTGACTAGCAGTGGCATGTTAGCCCATTGATGGCCAGCAGTTGCTTACCTGCACTAGGAGAATGTGAGATTCTTCCAGCACAAGGTAATCAGGACTTCCAACCTCTTCAAAACACTCGTCAGTCTGACCCTCACGATCAGCCCGGTGCAGCCACACATCTGGTGCAGATGTAGCAGTCTTTCTCTCACTGGATCAGGGGAGCTGGATGTTTGCCAAGCAGTGAATGTGCTTCCTGGTGTCTTTGGCCAGTAGAGAGAGTAAACACACACAGGTACTAGAACTTGAGCCAAAAGCCATCAGCACCCCAACTGCAAGAGGCCAGGCCTCAGTGATGTGGGTGATCACTTCAAACAGAATCTAAAGAATGTTTAAAACACATGGCATTCAATCACAGGCGTTTGTGACCAGGTGCAGAGAGGTGTGCAATATTACAGCCCAATGCCAAAACACTGATTAAACCTATGGAACATGTCAAAGATCATAAGCATAATGCATAAGACAGATTTGCAAATCAAAGTCAACTGAGGTCAAGCTCATGTCACCTTTGAAATGTTTTTCCCCACTGAGTTACATTGCAGTGCAGTGAGGTATTTCTTTAACGTCACTCAGGTGTCGAGTAATGCAATATATAGGCCTGGTTTCACAAACAGGGCTTAGATTAAGCCAGGATTAGGCCTTATTTTAATTAGGACATTTAAGTAGCTTTTATAATCGTGCCTTAGAAAAAAACATTACTGTGCATATTGAGACAAAACAATGGTAGTGACATATTTTAAGATATGTCAGTGCAATTTGCTTTTAGTTATAACAGCTCAAATATGCATTTTAGTCTGGGACTAGCTTAAGCCTTGTCTGTGAAACTGGGGTAATATAATTAAATATTTCATGTTATGTAGAAATGTGTCACTGTTATTTACTGTCGTTATGGCTTTCACACACACACACATATCCAAATCAAACTCTACATTTGACATATTTTATCAAACTCTATAATTTGGTTTATACCAGAGGATACATACATACAATCATATTACTTGATTTTTTTTTCAATTGTTAAAACAAAGATGTTTTTTTTTCACTTGAAAAATATACAAGCAAATTAAATGTTTCCTTCTACACTTTAATTCATGTAATTCTTTAGCTGACCTTCTCTTTTCTCCTCCTTCCTCCAAAACAGCCTGAAGATATGTGATATTTTGTCTTTTTAACCTGGCAGACATCACAGAGGAGGCAGATGTGATGGCTGTTTCAGAAGATCAGAGAGTGAGAAGCCCAAAACGCTGCTCCACAAGCTCCAAAGCTCAACGGGGAGCTCCTCATATGTCTACATGAAAAACCAAACTGGCTGGTTAGCGTTGGTCTTTGTGATTCAGTCTGTTAGATTCTGAGATGCCCCATGCCTGCAAAAGATCAAATAATTTCCTCCCGACCAAATTAGACATGTTGGCAGGGGGTATGAAACATGCTCACAAACTTATATTAAAATGGCTTCATCCTCTCAGACAAACCTCTATGAATGGAAGAACAATGACTCTTAAAAGATTAACCAGTGGCAAAAAACCTTAAAAGAACTTGCTGGAGGATTTTCTTCCTTTTAGGAAAAAATATGTGTGTATGCTATTTTAGGCAACTTCTAGTACTGAACTTGATGCAGTGAAGAACAGATCTTCTCAGATGTTGTATGATGGTCATTGTATTAGTTCGAGAGAGGATTACTGCTGAAATTTGTTTTAGTATGTGCCCTGTTTAATCTAGCTGAGAAAAGCAAATGAGTCCTGACCATTGATCCCTCTTAGATGGCTAATTGCCTAAATCTGATTGGTGTGAACATGCTGCATGCCATTCATCTGAAACGGCTTCGTCCTGGCCTAAAAGGTGAGGCCCGGTTCAATCTTCATTCACTTAACACTTTTTGTGTAGCTAACCAGATACAAACCAAAGCCTTGTTGAAACATCACAGCATATGTTGGTTAATGAGACTCATGTGTGTCGTCGGTTTCTCTGACATACCCTTCTTAATCTCATGATGGCTCTGAGGATAATGGGGGTATTTCGCTGGAGATACAGACAGACAGATAGCGGGCACTGTCGCAGGCTAACGCTAGCCAGCAAAGTTAATGCTCGGGGCGGGTTCCTCCGCATTTGCCTGCCATCTGTCGCTCAGGCAGAAGTCCAGCAGTACGACAGGACGTCCACCTGGGAATGTAGTTGCATGCACCATCATTCTCTATATGTCTGTAGATGCTCACCACTGCCCCCTAGTTAGATCTTGAATTTGGAGCAGGGATGTGCAAATCTACATATATTCATATTTGATGCATTCACAAAGTCACATTTGTTTATATAGCACTTTATACATTACAGATTTTTTCAAAGCAGCTTCACCATAATAAACAAGAAATTATGGCACAATAATGGAACAAATTAAATTTTAGCTGTAAAGCAACTCTACAGAAGGCAATTGTGTCGTTATTTAGCTCAAGTTGTTTCAGACTAGCTTTGAGATTTTGGAATAGGGATACAGTGTTCGCCATGCGCAGGAATTTCACAGCAATGGCGGAACGCTGGTTTGCTTTGTTGTGGTTGGAAAAATCTTTGGTTTTGTTGTGTTTGACATCAGAAAAAAAGGAGCCGTCCTTAATATGCTTCTGTGGTTTTGACATAAAAACTTCATTGCAAAATATCGCCAGGACGTAGCCTTCCATAATTATGTGAGATTGTTTGCATTGTTTTATGGACAATAGGTGTGGTAAGGGCCCCAATTCGTACCCTATAAAGCACCTACATACAAACTGTGCAAGATATACATTAAACCTCTTATCTACTTGTCAAACATTCTGTCCCATTCCTAATTGTAATAGAAATAATTTGGACTTAAAAACGGACTTAACGTGATAAAATGTATGTTATGTTATCACTTTTAATCACAATTACTCATCATATCATTCCAAACCTGTATGTCTTTCTTCTGCGAAACACAAAAGATATTATTTTGATGAATGTTGGGAACCAAACAGTTTTGGTTACCATTGACTTTCATTATAAGGACAGAAGCACTGACACATATTTCTCAAATTTTATATTAGGTGTCCTTAACTGCTACGTACTTACATAACAATAAATACAATGTAATTATTGTGTTGATGTTGTATTGGAAAACACAAAACGCTGCTATTGAGTTGGGATATGGGTAAGGTAAGACTCGTTTTGGTGGTATGGGCAGGTTAAAGTGAGTAATGAGGGCTAAGGGAAGGGTCAACAGAATAATTATAGATGTAATGACAGAGATTAATTACAGCTGCAATTAAATGCAGGTATTTTTAAAAGTTATAAGTACAACATGCATGTACACAGTAATTGCATTGTATCAAAATTATTAATTTAAATGTTAGTACATAGTAGTTAAAGGCACCTAAAGTGGGACCCAAATTATTATCTTTTATGTTTCACAGAAGAAAAAAGTCATAGGTTTGGAACAACATGAGGGTGAGTAAATAACAGATTTTCCATTTTGGGGTGAAATATTCCTTTTAATCTTTATATTGGACTATTCTGGTTTCTTCAAAAACTTCTTTAAAAATGTCAAAAACATAGCATGAAGATTTAGCAGTTTGGATCTCTTATGTTACGGAATACAATCTTGGAAATGTAGTGAAGATGTGTGATGGGCAAAGTTATTTGCTATCTAGTTGAATTTTTTTTTGTTTGTTTTTTTGCTTTGCTTTTTTTAGTTGAATTTGCTCTTAATTTCCTGTCAGCACCCTGCCTTTCTCTCCGATGATTGGACACGGGATTGATTGGCTATGTCTCTGCCGCTGTCAGTTGCTCAGCAGTGTATATAATATTAGCAGATAACTTGTAAACATCAGAAGAATATTTTATGAGAGTCAATGGGGTCCCTTAACGCAGCTTCAATACAAGCTCACCAAAGTTTCTCTTGAATCTGTCACCTTGTAGAGATGAGGAGGGGGAATGCGTCATAAATCACTTTGTCAGGCACAGGGTCTTTGGCCTGAGGTCTCCCCTCAGACATGCACCATCACTTTGTATGTTGCTGCTGCCAGTGTGTTCCTGAAAGCATTGCATGTTCTCTACAGATGATCTCGCGTGGGAAGCTGACTGTCAAAACCCCTCCATGAACTGGGTGGCAATGTCTTCATGACTTAGCATGTGTTAGCATATTAGACCTGCCTCAAGGGATTAGATCTTGTATACACTTTCTAATGTTATTATAGAATAGATTTTTTTGGGAAAAAACACATTTCAGAAGTGACATTTAAATCATGCTGCGGTTCAGTTGACATCACTTTACAGTCTAATCAATAGTAGCTGTGGTGTAAGTGTGAGCATGCATAATTGCGATTACTCTTACTGTAAGTCAGCGTCGCTCCGATGGGTTCTCTGATTTGGATCAGGTGCTGTTGGACAGAGCTGCATTGCAATATCTTTTGGGCTATAAATTGTTTAAAAGTTTACCGGTAATTGAATTAATTACATAAAATGCCTATTCATTTAAATTAATTGTCTTTTTGTTTTTTAGTGTTTTGTGCAATAAGCACTTTGTTTAACATTGTTAAAGTATAGAAAATTTGGCCATTGGCCCTGCTCCAATTGTAGAAATTTCTCAAAATGTATGTTGAGGGGGCATGATTAATTGATAATGGAAAAATTATAATCACAGTATAATTTTGTGTTTTTAAAAAAATCATAAAAAATACCGTTTTAAAAAGCGCTATTAATAAAAAAACATTGATACATACTTTTTATAATATTATAAATCATAAATAATGTTTGTTAAGATTTATTAAAGGAAGCATGATTGATTTATAAGCAATAAGTTGCTAAATAAATGTACATTTTAGAAATCATATTTTTTAATAAGTAATTGATGGTGAATATTTATTTTAATTAGTGTTTTATTTATTTTTACTTTTGTTACATTTTGTAAAAAAAAATATGTTTTTTATGAATAAGTGAGTATTGATTAATGTTTAACATGTAAATTGACAGCCTTACTTTTGGAAATGATTAATATACTTGCAACTTTTTGCAAATGTCTGTCTCAGTTTGACCTAGGGCCAGACTTTTTAGGTGAGAAAGTTCAGCTGGTCTCAAGTCTGGGGCTCCTGGATTTTTAAGCAAGTTGGTGTTGATTGACAGGCAAACTTTCTGCCCCTTTTCAGTCAGGGTTCAATGCGGATGTCTGGTTAATGAGGTTGACTTGAGGATTATAATCAGACGGGGGATATTACTGACCATATGTGTCCGCGCTGATGAGCAAACCTCCCAGGCTCGAGGTGTCAAAAGGATATTTTTTGTTTCCTCTCAGTTCTTATTTACCATAGAGCTATACAGATCTGCGTCACTGCCCCCCAGGGGTGACTTAAACAGCCTAACGTCTATGACAGATAAATTATGCTAAACAGATTATTCATGTTTGCAAGACCTTCGAGGCACAGCATGGCCCTTCTGGAGTACCAGATCATCATATCTTTGCTTTCAGCATCCATGGCAAGGCAAGAAAATTTATTGTAATAGGTTCACAAAGGCCATAATAACTCAACTAAATAATCATAGGTGCATCTCTCCACTGGGATGATTAAAGCAATAATTTACTGAAAAATGTAATTTCAAACCCATATAACTTTAATAGTTTATGGGTGAACTGTTCCTTTAAATTTCCATTTTTGTGCTCTGATTACATTTGTCCGTGGGTATGTTCACCTATAACACTTTGAACAAAACATTTGATGAGAAAACCAGAGAGAATAAAGAGAGAAACAGAAATGTGAAAAGTAAAAAATAAAAAGGCGCCCTCAGAAGCGCACTGTGACATATGGAAGCTATCACAGGGCTATGCTCCCATCTGTGTCCACAGCCGCGGCTCGCTGGCACCCAAAAGCCACTGCGCAGGATGGGAGTAATCCATGGAAGAGGATCCATGGGATTGTGATGGGACTCAAAGTTCCCTGGAGACAGAGATTTAACCAGGAAGAGGGGAAGAAGTAGATGGATTATACTGGCGTTGGGTTAAGTGCAGATGTTCAGAGCTATTTACAGAAAACAGGTGCCCAGGCACTGAGAAAGGTTCAGCAAGGTCTTGCTTTTTGTCTGTCATGAATACTCCTCTTATGATGATAGTGCCAAATCTTGTGTTTGGAAATGTTGCAACACATGTACGTGTACAGTGTCATTTAATTGACTGTCCGTTCCAACAAAAAAAAAGTCCCATATAAATTTCAGCCCTTGTGTTTAAGTAAGGGACTGATCATAAAGGCATGAGTTAAAACTACACAAATTTGGCCAGAATCCACGTAATTTAAGATTCCCATGACTAAAACTTTGGGGAATGCTTTATTCCTGCAGGTTTAATCATAGTCTAACATTGCATTTAACCTCTTTACCATATTTTGTTCCTTTGTTGTTAAGAAATGAAACATGCCTAGCGATAAAGGGAACATCCTGTTTAATGCAACATACGTTTCAGAATTCCATACACAGTTTCTAAATGCTCTTGAAGGCACCGGTTAAGTGTTTGGTTCATGTGCGGTTTTGCTCTACTTGTCTGGTGCTTTTTGAGTCATTGGGATGTCGAGTGCCCCTGTCTCAACCTCTTTTCCTGCCCTGTTACTCACTGGACCACTTCAAGTTTTCTCGGAGTGAAAAATTTATTGCAGGTTGGTAAATTTTTTATGGCTCCATTTCAGTGGACCTTTGATGGCGTGCTGCGTTCTGTATCAACCCGGCGGCGACCAGCCCTTTACATTCTCACAAGCAGTCCCGTGAGGCCGTCTGACGCACACGCACCGAGTGAGCGTTGTCCTGTCTGATAAATCCCTGCGGACCAGACCTCAGTGATTTACTGCATGTCAAGAGTTGAGCTACTCTGGAACCAATGGCCCTACCAGACAACTGGAAGTTTGTCGTTCTAAACATACCACACACTACAAATGATCTGTAAAGGAGAATGTATTCTGTTCTGTTTTGGGCACCCTTTTGGATGACCTCCCGTCTGAACATCTTTTCACTCTAACTCACGACAGCAGAACATTTGTCTCTGTCCATGATGTAGTCTGCTAAACATTAAGTTATTTTAGAATCTACGACTCGTTCCTAAACTGCGCATTTAGTGTCAAGTACAAAAACTGATGTTGTTACAACCTACAGCACTGTAACACCATTAGAAAACATGGAGATGCATTTATAAAAATAAAAATAAACTCTTTCAGAATAATTTTTATCTTTTAAAAAATATCAACGTCCTACAAGCCTTTTTTTAACTCCACCCAATTTCATTTTAAGTAACAAAAAGCAAACATTGTATTCTAAAATAGCAAATGAGTGCATAAAACAAGAACAATTAAACATAATAGAAAGTGCATGTTGGAGATTTTTTTATTGGAAGAGAAAAAAAGCAAACAATACAATACTTCCATTCACAAATACAATTGACCCCCGCTTTTCTCCCTCTTTTAAACATATATGCACATGTATAAGAGCAAATATACACACATGCAATAATAATAATAATAATAAAAAAATAATAAATGAATCAAAACCAAAACACTCTAATTAGATTGTAGGAGAAAAAAATTAAATTAGAACACATGAGTACCGTTTAATAAACAATATTCCCCAACCCACTCCCCCACTCAGCTCACCACGACCAACACACATAATACTGGTTATTTATGTTATACAAACAGTACAACAATAACAGGCACACATTCAATTGGGTAGTACCACTAAATTAGTGAAATAGGCAATAAAGGGTTGCCATTTATGGAAACATTTGACTACATCCTCTCAACGTGTATTTAATTTTCTCCAGTTTTAAAGAATACATAGTGTCTCTGAGCCATCGGGAGATAGAAGGATATTTAGCAAACTTCCAATGCATCAATAAGGAGCGTCTTGCTAGTAAGGATGTGAAAGCTATGATGTCCTTTTGTGTAGGGTTAAGTGCCAATGAGGGGTCAGGAATCCAAAAACAGTAATCAGAGGGCAAGGATGGAGATTTACCCTAAGAACAGAGGACTTAATATTAAAATATCCCACCCAGAAATCTTCCAAATCAGGACAAAAAAAACATGTGACTAAGATGACAAGGAGAGCCATGGCATTTATTGCATTTGTCTTACCCTTCCAGATAGATTCCAGATAGTCTAAGCTTAGAGAAATGTACCCTATTTAAGACCTTAAATTGAATAAGTCCAAGACGAGCACAAGAGGTGGTAGAACGTATCGTTTCTATGGCCTGTTCCCAGGACTCCTCATGTATTTGTATTCCCCTTTCCCATGTACCCTTAAGTTTGGCATTTGAGTGGTCGCCAAATGCTAAGATAATGTCATACAGCTTTGAAATGATTCCTCTATGATGAGGGACAAATGAAAGCATGGTTTCCCACCGATGCCCTGGTGGTGAAGAGGGGAAATTGGGGAAACACTTAGCCACAAAGTCGCGAGTTTGAAAATAGCGAAACAGATGAGTAACAGGGAGTTCATAGCGAGATGACAAATTGGTAAAACTATCAAAGACACCATCTACATATAAATCTCTAAATTGTGTAATACCCTTGTCATACCACAGTGAAAAAGTCGAGTCCGAAAGTGATGGAGGAAATAAATGGTTGTTATTCATAGGACCCGAGGAAGATAATACAAATAATACAAATGTCGTCTAAATTGATACCAGATTTTGATTGTGTTAAGAACCACTTGATTATCAGTATATAGAGAAGGTTTTGTAGGTAAAGAGGAATAGTAGAGTAGAGCAGGTATAGAAGATCCCCTACAGAATGATAGTTCCAATTTACACCAAGAGGATCCAGGGGATTTTAACCAGTAGCAAAGTTTATGGATGTGAGCTGCCCAATAGTAAGTTAGAAAATTAGGTAATGCAAGTCCTCCACTAAGTCTACATCTCTGCAGTAGAGTTTTACGAATCCTAGGAGATTTTCCACCTCAAATGAAAGAGCAAATTATCTTATCAAGTGAGTCAAAAAAAATGTAATAGAATAGAAATTTTGGTAAAATATTCATTTTTACAACATTGATCTTACCGATTAATGAAAGGGGGAGGTTACCCCATCTTTGAATATTGGATGTAATCTTAGAAATAAGGGTAGTGAAATTCGCAGATGCAAGGCTAGATAAAGAACGAGTCACTTTGTTTTTTTGTGTGTTCTTAAGCATTTAGAGAGAGAAACAAATTAGTAAATGTTATATAAGGCATTTCAGAATGTTTGTAAACTGCTCGGTTACTATCGTAACCTCAGTTCCCTGAGAGTGGGAACGAGTATTGCGTAGCTATACGCAGTGGGGAAACTCCTTTTCCTCGATTTACTGAAGCTTATATGTAAAACACATTTGTAGCTGCACAGCTAGCACATTGAGCGTCTGACGGGGCGGGATGCGTCATTGAGCGTGATGACACGGCGTTTCAGCCAGTGCTGCAGCGGGCGCATGCGCAGTAATCCCATACGGAGTACTGACTATGCTGCTGCCATGAGACCGAGAAGTTTCTGAAATTTCTTCATGCGCGCTCTGAACGAGGCTGGAAGCGTCTGCACAAAGACCACGCTCTGACTGGGGGTCAGTTTGCTCTTTGAAACATTGATTGTGAGACCCAGTCATTCTAAATGGCCGAGAATCAAATCCCTGTGAGCTAGTAGCTCGGCTCTCGACTGTGCCAGCACCAGCCAGTTGTCGAGATAATTTAGCATGTGCACTCCCTGAAATCTCAGGGGAGAGAGCGCTGCATCCATACACTTCGTGAATGTACGGGGTGCCAGTGACAGACCGAACGGCAGAACGGTGTATTGATTAGCCTGACCCTCGAAGGCGAATCTCAAGAATGGCCTGTTACGAGGGTTTATCTGAATGTGAAAGTATGCATCTTTCAGAACCATTGTAACAAACCAATCCCCCGGGCGAACTTGCATGAGGATGTGTTTGATAGTTAACATTTTGAAAGGCCGTCTCAAGAGAGCATTGTTCAAAAGTCACAAATCTAGTATGGGTCTGAGACCGCTGACTTTTTTCGGGGCTAGCGCGAGACACGAGCCCTCTCTCTTTACCTGTGGTGCTAGGACGACTTCGGCGGCACAGCATCGAGCACGACGCTGGTTCGCAGGGGGCGTGGCCGGCGTGCGTTCACAAACATCCATGCTCTCCGGTTGCCGTTGGTTGCACCGCCGTCTCGTGAGAGAGCTAGCCGCGTCCGCAGCACGGCGATGGGCATGATCTCGCAGGCCGAACATCCGCCGGCAGATAGTGCATTCTCGTGGTCGACTCCCAGGCATGAAATGCATCTCGTGTGTCCCATGGTGGTCCACCGGAAGGGGAGGGACTTAGGCTCTCTATAGAACTTATGCACCAGAGAAACGAGGGCGCCGCCATTTTTAGAATATTGTCTTTGAACTTCCGTTTTTGCGTTCGCTCTGTATATTTCTATGGTATCTTTCCAGGAGTAATTAGCTGGTGAAGTTGATGTACTTATTGTAGAGTTAACGAAAGTTATCATGAGCATTGTAATGTTTATCATAAGCATTGTAAAGCATATGTCTTAACAAATGGACCTTGGACATTTTTTAAGTGAGCCGTTCATTCATAACTACGCAAGATCGCTGTGAAAATACAGACCGGAAGCGAGCTCAGTGCTGAAAAGGGGCGTGGCTACATAAGGTCTATAGGCTGATCAAATAAAACAAAAGACTGCTGATTCAGTTGACTCCGTTCTGTTGTTTAAAGGGATAGTTCACCCAACAATGAGAATTCTGTCATTAATTACTCACCCTCATGTCGTTCCAAACTTGTAAGACCTTCGTTCATCTTCGGAACTCAAATTAAGTTATTTTTGATGAAATCCGGTGGCTCAGGAGGGGCTCCATTGACAGCTATTTAATTAACACTTTGAAGGCCCAAAAAGGTAGGAAACCCGCGTTAAAATAGTCCATGTGATTACAGCTGTTCAACTGAAGCGACGATAATACTTTTTGTGCGCCAAAAAAACAAAATATCGACTTTATTCAGTCATGTCTTCTCTTCTGTATCAGTCTCCGACGCACGTTCACAAGAGCACCACGACGCATGCGTCATCAACATGCACATGCGTCGTGGTGCTCTCGTGAACGTGCGCATTTTTGAACGAATGTGTATGGATGTGTATCACCTTTCAATGTGTACAGGTTTGGAACGACACGAGGTTGAGTATTTAATGACAGAATTCTTGGGTGAACTAATCCTTTAACATTCATCAACTTAAACATGAACCAAATGCAGAATGTTTTTTTCTATTTATTTAAAGGTCCCTTTTCACAGGATATAATATAAAACTATGGTGTCTCCAGAATTTGTCTGTGAAATTTCAACTCAAAATACCCCACAGATCATTTATTTTAGCTTGTCAAAGTTGCCTCTTTTTGGGTGTGAGCAAAAACCCACCGTTTTTGTGTGTGTCCCTTTAAATGCAAATGAAATGAGTTGCTGCTTCCCACCTCAGTTCAGAAGACGACGATTCTTTACACAAGCTTGGATACTCGGCACAAAGCACGCGAATTTCAGTTAAATTTCAGAAATAACAGGAGCGGATTGCAGCCTTATGGAGACACTCAGGATGAGGTTGCAACTTTTAGACTGCACCTGGACCAGAGCATGTGAGCAAAGTGTAGCGCCAGTAGCGGTGTGACACTCAGCTCAATATTCCGCTATGCACGTGCACTCCACTCAGTCTCTCGCGTCCCAAGCCAACGCTCAACTGATGAATCGCTCACGCTCACTGGTAAAACAAATCCCGCTCAGATCCCGCTCAGACATAAAATGTCTCTGTAGGCTACTTTGCTTTCTGTTTGTACTTTGTAATGAATATCTGGAATAAATGTATCATTTACAGTAGCTAGGATTGTAAAGAGAAGTTATTCCGGGGTGATTCTGAATAAAAGTCTGTTCTTTTTATTCATTTAAATGCATTAAATTAACTTAATTAAAAAACATGTCTAGCCCTTTGGCAAACTTGCTTATTAAATGCAATAACTGAAAAGGTATATTTGATATTCGTTATTTTATTTCCGTGAACATAACTGCAGTTGCAAAACGGGCATATTAAAACGCGCGCGCGCTCACGCACGCACACAAAAACAAGATGCATGTTATGCATATAAGGCTCGCAACTTCCTTAAAACAATATTTGAACTCCATAACCAACCCACTATTGCTTTAGCTAATTCACCGATTCTCGGCGCTGAGCGGAATCTTCAGAAAGGCGCTCTCCGCTCAGGGGAAGTATTACCGCTCCGCTCACATGCTCTGACCTGGTGTTTCTGAATGGTTAGTTAGTGGATACATTTGTGTAGTTGTTGTGGAGTTACATTGACTACGTTTACATGCAGCCAATAACCCATTCAAAACGGGGATATTAGCAATAACCCTGTCAGGCACGGCCATGTAAACACCGGCAAAAACCCGAATATGCTCATATGCTGGATTTTAAAAACTGGGATATGATACCTGGGGTACCCCTTTTCTAACCCGAATTTTTGGTCATGTAAACGCGTATCGGCATATCCCCATAATGATTTGTGTTCTGCGCATGTTCTATTCGCAAGGAATCTTGGTCTTTTGAGTAGAGGAACTTCTCGGCGCATACAAAAACCCGCATGCAGTAACGTTATACCGGAAGTAAACATGGCGAGACGCAGCACAGCATACTTTTGGAGCGAGTTCAGTAACAGCACCAAAGCGCAAACAAACGCTATCTGCCCCGAACTATTCATTATACGCGTGCTGCTGCTGTTGTTGTTGTCTTTGGATACAGAAAGAAGAATCGGAAATGACGCATATTGCGTCTTAAGGTTGTCCGTACATCCAGGCGCTAACCGTGCG
Source organism: Siphateles boraxobius (assembly GCF_051911475.1). Classification (NCBI taxonomy): domain Eukaryota; kingdom Metazoa; phylum Chordata; class Actinopteri; order Cypriniformes; family Leuciscidae; genus Siphateles; species Siphateles boraxobius. The sequence goes on along the minus strand of NW_027508777.1, from coordinate 10,298,672 downwards.
TCGCCGTTTACATCGGGATATTGCAATTCCATGTATACAGGATTAACTTTCTCTGCTCACGATGTAAACGGGTTATTCCTAATGTTTCAGAAACCCGAATACTAGTGAACTTAACCCGACCATAACCCGAAAATTGGCTGCATGTAAACGTAGTCAGTAGTCACTGTTGTCGCTTGCGAAAACCTAATGGCGATTGGCGGCGCCATTGGTGGAAACGTCCAGATTAAGGGGCGGTAATATTGAAGTAAAATCCCCTTTCTACGTCAGAAGGGAAGCGAAATCTGATCGTCTTATTTTTTGACATGCTTGCAGAGAAAGGCTTACCAAAACAAAGTTACTGGGTTGCCACTTTTCACGTTTTCTGGGTTGGTAGATGCACCGGGGACCCGAGTATAGCACTTAAACACGGAAAAAGTCAGATTTTCATGATATGTCCCATTTAAAATTGTTTTTTGCTCTATAAATCATTCATATTTGTAGATTTACAGAGGATGGAGGTCATGTACAACACTATATAAAAGTTTGGGTCAGTAAGATCTTTTTTTTTTAAAGAACTTAATACTTTTATTCAGCAAGGTTTTTTTGTTAAATTGATCTGAAGTGACCTTAAAGATATTTGCCGTGTTACAATAGATTTCTTTTAAAAATAAATGATGTTTATCAAATAAATAAATATATCAAATAAATGAATGAAAAAATCCTGGAAAAAAAATAAGCAGCACAAATGTTTTCAACATTGATGATAATAAGAAGGTCTGTGTGTCTGTGTGTGTGTGTGTGTGTGTGTGTGTGTGTGTGTGTGTGTGTGTGTGTGTGTGTGTGTGTGTGTGTGTGTGTGTGTGTGTGTGTGTGTGTGTGTGTGTGTGTGTGTGTGTGTGTGTTGTGTGTGTTTTACCTCTGTTATGGGGACCCAATATCCCTACAAGTACCCTATAGTAATAAATACCAGTAAAGTTTGACCTTGTGGGGTCATTTCTTTGGCCCCAATGAGGAAATAATCTTGTAAATCAAACAGAATTATCTGGAATTATTTGAAAAATCTAAAATAGCAGAAAGTTTTCCGTGATATGTTAGTGAAGGGGGATAGAATATACAGTTTGTACAGTAAAAAAATATTGTTTCTGTGGAATGTCCCCATAAAACATGGAAACCGTGTGTGTGAGAGAGAGAGAGAGTTTGACCTAAACTCGTAGACCTCCCCTAAGGCTACACTGCTTGGGCCCCTGTGTTAACACCTCTCAGGGCTGGACACACCTGTCATTGATTAGCATGAGTGTGTAACCAATGCGGTATGCCTTCCCTCATAAAACAATACATCCCATTTCAGCTTTGCTACAAGCTGACCCAATGTATATACTTATTTTACACATAATTACCACCATACCAACTTGTAGTTCCCTGAAGCCACGGAAATTCTATTGGCTGTAAAGCAGTTTGTTGTGTGTGTGAGTGCATGTGTATGTGCTTATTGAGGCCCCACTAATGTGTCTCATATAACATGCAGCATGATGATGGTCAACCTTAATTTCTGCACTATATTTGTTGTTGCAGCTCTTGTCTGAGACCACATCCCTCAACTACAGCGCTCTGCATCGACGGTGCATGTAAAAAAGAGCAGCTGCTCCTCTTCGAACCATGCTTTGAATGTATGCATCAGTCCCAAAGTAGCAAAGTAGATCCCCATGTCAAAACCTCAGGAAGATGCCGGTCCCACAGGAACCGGACTGACCACCGCCATCTGCACTTGACGAGCAGGCCAGCTTCTTTTCTTATCGTCAGGAAGTTGTGAGGTGGGAGGTATTTCTGTTTGTTTGTTTTGCAAATCTATTTGTTTCCGCTAATGCAAACAATTAGGTGACATCCTATGACAGAACGATCACGGGTCCGGCTGCAGATGGACATGCTGCTCTACTGTAATGGGCTCAGCAATCAACACAGTCTGATGAAACACTGTGACAACTTGGCAGAGGCTTCACCAGTGACTAAGGTGACCACGTTCAAGGTTGACATTTTGGGCAACAAACAGGAAGCTGAGATTCTTTAATACTTCAATAGATCTTCTCCCATAACATGATGGTAACGAAGCAGCAGAAACAAAAATATGGCTAATTAATCTCATAGGACATGGATTATTTTTGGGGAGGGGAGGGAATATAAATTTTAGCATTATTTATATGTGTATATATATATATATATATATATATATATATATATATATATATATATATATACACACACACACAATTGAAACTCAAAAAATTTGAATATTGTGAAAAAGTTATAAATGAAATTTGAAAAATTTGAATATTGTCCAAAAGTTATGAATGAAAACCCCAAATTCAAAATCTCATGAAATCAATAAAAAAAAGGATTTTAAATATAGAAATGTTGGCCCTCTGAAAAGTATAATCATGCATATGTATATAGTTATATCTATACTAAATATATTAGTTTCACCTTTTAATTTGAATGACTGAAATACACAAACTTTTGCACGAAAATGTTTTCAAGTTTCACCTGTATGTGTGTGTATATTTATTTTTATTTTTATTTATATATATATATATATATATATATATATATATATATATATATATATATATATATATATATATATATATATATATATTATTTGTAAAGCTCAATTTTCAGCTGCCATTTCTCCAGTCTTCAGTGTCACATGATCCTTCAGAAATCATTCCAATATGCTGATTTGGTGATTAAGGTTTCCACAATTTTATTATGGCAACCATAACAATTTTTTTTTAGGATTCTTTGATGAATAGAAAGTTGAAAAGAACTTTTCATTTAAAAAAATCTTACTGACCCCAAACTTTTGAACAGTAGTGTATATAATTTAAATATTTATGTTCATTTATAACTAATATTTGAAGCCTATTATAAATTATATAGACAACGTGTTTAGTTTATAGACATTATTTTTTAATTCCATATCTCACTATCTATTGTGTATTTATGACATTGCATCAAAAAGGAAATTTCAGTTCCTTTTGGACTGAGTGAAAAGTTGGCTGCCCACTTTAGTGTTTGTTATTGTTAATCAGCACCTTGTGGTACAGAGTCCAATATTCAAACCATGCTGTTTTCCTGGAGTTTACTCTGTCTACCACCAATACCTTTTCAGACTCCTGGCCAAAAAACACATAGGTGCTCCATTAATAATTATTTTTTTGGTTAACAGTAGAAAGAACATGTGGTGTTTACCTCCTGTGGCTTAAAGCTTTGATTTGAATGAGTTTGCTGATTCCCACTCAGAATCAACCAATTCAATACATTTACAGAAATATATTGTAAATCTGAAATGGCTTTTCTGCTGTCATCACAGCCATTTATGCATCCTGTGGGCTTATTTGTTTGGCCCAGTGTCATATGCATTCATGCGGAGAAAGAACCAATTATGTGTAATTTCTGCTTTTAAGCCCATCTCCCATAATCACCATGGTGATATTTTAAATGTGATTAAACACACAGGAGTACTTCCATGCACAAATGTTCCTTCATCTTCACAGAACTGGAACAGATTAGCTGTTTTATTTTTATTTTAAAGACAGCTGGACGGACCACAGTCTTGATATACATTTTCGTACTACTTTTAACTTGACACATGGTCTAAAAACCTGCAGCACTCATGGCGTGAGATGCACACAGAACGACCCCAAAGTCTACCTCAGACAGATATGATATGGAACTATAAATTAAACTAAATGAATCACCTAAAATGTTCTAAAACTGCCTCTGTCTTTGAATTATCTTTTATTTTTCAGCAAATCTTCAAGTGTTTAAATGTGGTTATTTTTATTAATTTAATGATTTAATGAGGTTTAGGTGTTTTATGAATATATATTCATAAACATAACATGCGTAAAACTTATGAGTATTTAAATACTGTATATGCATATAAATATATGAGTGTGTGTATATATACACACACATACACACAGAGAGAAAGAGACTGTGTAAATCAGTTATTTATTTTGTCATTCTCACCTACATTGTTCTTTTCTGTCTTTTTCTCAAGGACATCACCATAAGAGGCCTCTTTGGCCCCGTTCACACTGCAGGCAAAAGTGGCCCAAATCTGATTTTTTTGGGGTCAAGTGACCAGGTCAGACTTCTTCAGAGGTAGTGTGAACACTCAAATCTAGCCCAGATCTGATTTTTTCAAATCAGATTTAGACCACATACATATGTGGTCCTGAATCAGACCCAGATCTGATTTTTTTCAATGCTTGATTGTGTGAACAATCAAGGCGGATTTGATGCGACTTTTACGTCAATCTACGTCGACATTTGTCACAATTATGCGCCGGCGAAGCCCTAGACACAACAGACACAGACAGTAGCCTAACATTAAAAACTTGACTAGATATGGAGAACAGCAATGAAGCGAGTCAATGAGAGTGAGGTGTTATATCTAAGTAGTATATGGGGAGATACTTCAATTCAAGCCAGAAGGACCTACCGTAACCGCTCCGTTTTTGAAAAAATTGCACACGAAATGGAAGAACGGGGACACAGGAGAACAGCGTCTCAGTGAAACTATTCACGTCATATTCCCACCACTCCCGGCTTCGTCTACGCATCCACACAGATCTCTGAAGTAAATTTGCAACTATAAACCCGCAAAAGTTTCCATTACACAAAAATTATTAAATAAATGCGAATATGCTTACTTCCTCCATAACCTCCCGAACTTTAGTGCAACCGCGTCCTGCGTCTGATGTCATTGTTATTGTTCTTTTGCGCATGCCGGTTAGTTTGAAACCTCTAACAGTTCACACTGCAATCAGATATAGGTCACATTTTAAAAGGTAATGTGAACAGCCAATCAAAAAATCGGATCTGAGCAAAAAATCAGAATTGAGCATTAGGACTTGCGGTGTGAACGGGGCCTTAGACTAATACAGTTATCGGTTTATCTGAAGCAGATGAAAAACTTCCTCTGAATGAATATACACAATATCTTGGCACACCAGTCAGGATCCAGCACAGAGGAACCTATCTTTAAAATCACAGGCATGTAAGTATGCATCCTCCTGAATTCCAGTCCCTTTGTTTTTAGATGTAAGGGAAGAGCAGTAATGAGTCTTCTATTGACTTGACATCCTTGGAAAGTCCGCCTGGACCGCACACCTGCTGTCCATCCAGACCTGTGGAATCTCTGTATGGATACAGAGGATGCAAGATCTGGAAAGTATGCCGGCGGCCGAAGACCCTTAAGGCAGCACAGCGTGCGTCGAGGAAATGGCCAGGAATGTCAATGCAACCATTCCTTCCATATCCTCCGTGGCAGCATTGTTTGAATGGCCGTGCCGTTAATCATTAATATAAACACCTGTAAACTTAATATAATTAACCGGGCCTTTTGTTGAGGGTTTTCCCCTTGTTTTGACGGGACACTCAAAGCAGGAGATCATGAGGTCTTTCTCTTCCATGATAACCGGAGTGTAACACTCATGGGTGGTTTTGGTTTACGCATTAATTCGTTGCGGTCAGCAGACACTGTGCTGTGAAGGGTAGTGTCACCGGGTGCACTGGCAGCTTGACAAGTGACAGAGGCCAGACTGAATGTCCTTGACAGTAGCATAACGCTGCCAGGAGGGCTTCAGTGGCAGCAGAATGCATAATTGGTGACACGATGAGCAAAGAGGACACTTGACAGAAGTCCTGGGCTGGAGAGAGAAAGGCTTTACAATCTCAAAAATGTCTGATCAGCTCATGATTGAATGAAACTTGGTTTTTGGTTTCTCGGTTCAAAGTACAATCTGTAATGGCTGTCAGTTATATGCCATTCATGCGTTACCTTTTTAAAGAATTAGTTTACTTAAAAAAAAAAAATCCAGAAATGTATTCATTGATTAACCCACCTTTTAGTGGACTGTTGAAACAGTTCACAAATCATACAAACCACTGGTATGATGTTGCAGTCTGTCCTTTATGGAGTTTGAAAGCTTCTTGGAAGTTTAAGAATGACGTTAGGATGACAGAATTTTTCATTTTGGTATCAACTATCCTTTTAAACTACAATACATCATATTATCAAGAATTCAGACTTATGGACTGAAATGGTCTTGAAAAAAACAACACTTTCATGGCAATACATAACAATTTTGCTTTGGCGTTTTCATACAAAACAAACCGAACAAATACATACGGAATTGCCAACTCAAAATAGTTGTGTTTTGTGATGAGATGAGATAAGATTTAAAAATATATATTTTAATTAAAACTAAATGTTTTTTGTAATTTATATTTAAAGAAAAAAAAAATTGTGATTTTTTTTTTTAAATAGATAGTGAAGGACAAGCAACCATTAAGTGGGCAGCATGAAAACTCTTTTAATACAGTTTAAAAAGCATCCCAGCCCAGGTGGGATTACTGCATATTTCCCATACTTCCATTTGTGTTACCTCATAGATTTGAATGAGGAGGTCTGTGCAAACTTATGTCTGCAGTGTAAACTATGTTGCTAAATTGTTCTCACATATTTTTTCCTCTCTTGTCACACATTCTTTTTCTTGTGTTCTTCTTGTGAGTCTTTCTGTTCAGGCTTGAGTGTTTTATGAACTCCTGTGTTAACGTTCAGCATTTTATTAAGTACTTGTTTCTTTGTTCATAATTTGTCTTTTGAATCTGATGTGATTATGAGAAAGAGGCCGAATGTGGCTCCCATGAGAAAGAGATGAAACATGGATCAATTCAGTGACAGTACCAAACTCATTTTTTTGATAAAGGGCTCCATTATCCTTCATAAGTCCAGCTGCAGGAATTTCATGTCATAAACACTGCAGAGTCATTGCAGTTAGTGTCAGTGCACGGCTGAGAAAAAAAAGACTCGGGAACTTATGGGTTGACTTTTTTAGTTTAAAACATGCATATTCTGAGCGCTCATGATTGTCCATGATATACAATCTTTGTAAACCACTTCTGTCAGTGTAAGTTAAAGAACGTCTTTGCTAATCTAAGCACCAGACATCTCTCCCAGCCATTATACCTTGAAGCTTTAGCCAAAAGATCAAGGGGAACGTTTAAGGTCATTTTCCCTCATTTGTTTTGTTTCAGGGCTTATTTTTGTTATTAGGAAGCTCAGATTTGAAATAATAGTTAATTCTTCTATATTGATAAAAATCTTTAATCATAAAATAAGTTATAATATAATAGCAATATGAGTTAAAATTGAAAAATTAATTTGATATTATTATTTTAATTGTGTTGTGCTTTTCATAACCTGTGCATATGATGAAGGACTGTGTCCATTAATGATGCCCAGTGGTGCTTCATTTCACTTATGGCATTCTTATGCTTTTATTCTGTACCTTAATTGCTGTATAGTCATTATGGACTCACAGTTAATCTTATGCATTTGTCAGGCTGTAGTGAAATTCTGATTCACAGTCCCAACTGTTTGATGAATACAATGCACTCAATTTACATATAAACTGTCTGTCAGAATTTAAGAAGAGCTATAGTAAAGAATGCATATGTTTAAAACTTTCTCTATATATCTCATATTGCATACTTGGATACAACTTTTTTGCTCACCAACCACTTTGGCTAGTGGTTTTCCAAAGTTAATAGCCACTCAGCATTTACACTGCCCACAATTTTGACATCGATACCATGGGGGGAAAACCACCATATAGATATTTTTAATATTATCTCATAATTTGGCAGCAGGTACTTTAGGCTGCTGTCACTTTAAGATCTGACACACGGATCCATTATGATGAGAGAGAGAAAGTGCAGCTGGTATCATGTATCTATTCTGCGGAAATTGAGCATTGGGAGTGTTTTAGATATTTCAGTACCAATACTGTATCTATACAGTATACTATACATCTATACATTGCACTTATTTCAGATGCCCTTTTAAATGACTACAATTGAAAACTTTATACATTATATATAAAACTCAACCTGCCAAAGTGGTGGCTAGTGGCTAGTATGACTGCGTTAAACACCACGGCTGAAATCCACCCTCATTTGGCAGGTGTTAATATCAAGCCCTGCTGAGTATAATATGCAGTAGGCCTACATAATAAATGATCTGAAAAGCTTTATAGGGTTCGAGCTGTGTTTTGCTTTGGTTGTGTTGATCATTGGGCTTTTTCACACAGACTTGGCAACCCTGGATATGTGTGCAGGCCACAGGAGTAGGTGCTGATAGGTTAGATGTTCAATCAGGAAATTCTCTGTGATGGATTCAGCTTCCTCAGTGGGTGTCTATATTCTCAAGTCGGAGCTTTCCTTTTCCTTTTTCATTCACACGGCACCCAACGAACCCAATGACTTATTAGAGCTCTGCTTTGTTTAGCTTTGCTTTTCTCTTGTTTTGCTTGTCTTTAAGAGACTGCAGGATGACATAATGAATCATCTAGCAGAGAGAGGAGGTCATGCATCAGAGGGACACTCATGTTGACCGGTCATCTGCTTTGACCATTTGTCCAGTGGCAGGAGACTTCTGGACAACTGCTCCCCTCTGAGTAACCGCAATGTTCTCAGGATGATAGAGCAGGTCAGAACGTATACCTCGGCCTCATGCAAACTAATAAACATACTTGTTCTGATTTAAACATGATGTGATGGATGCAGCATGAGCATCTGTCTGTGAGCGCTAGGGGTTCAATCAACTTTAATCAGCATGCTTCAGCCTCTCCAAGAAACACAGTTGGAGAACTACAGCCATCTCGCAACGGCCCATTTGCACCACAGTTTACTTTAACCTAGCAAGTTCTGAGGAGCCCTCAAGGCCACAAAACCCAAAAGTAAACACGCCGCACACGGGAAGTGTTTACCAATCTGCCAATGACCTTTTACTACGTGCTTCAAATGTGTTTTTGAGGATTTTAATCTGAAATCAACATTGCATATACGCGTTTGCTTATCAGATCGTTGAATTAAAGGCTAGAGGAAGGGAGTGCACTTTTAATGTATTTAAATGTTAACCGAGCAAGTGAAAACTGATAGGTCGAGTATACGAGTGCCAGGAATATAATGGCCTAAAAATAGAGTTTGTCACCAGATGAGTGGAAAGAAAGTGTTTGAGGGGTCAGAACTAGCAGTCTGGCCGTGTGTGTGTGTGTGTGTGTGTGTGCGTGCGTGCGCATGTGTGCATGCCAGTGGCTGTGCTTCTTTCTCTGGGTCAACGTGGATGCACACTCAGGGTTTGACAGGATGTCAGGTCGATCCTTCTGCCTTCATCATGTCCATCTATCTGTTGAATTCTCTCTGTGTTGTCTGTTTCTTTCTTTCTTACTCTCATTCGCTCTGTCCCAGGGGAGAGCAAAAATCAATGTGTCCCTGTCTGTCTGAACAATATTGCCTCGCAGGCCTCAATTTTCCAACAAAATGAGTGCAGTGGATGTGTTTTGATATTGATGTACCACCCAATATAAAAGCTGCAACGTGATTTCAACTTCAGTTGATGGATCACCAGTTGTACTAGGAAAATCAGGGACATTTCCTTTTTTATGACAACTAAATGTTTTTGTACAAAAATGTTGGTAGCACTTTACAATAAAAAGTAAATCATTTATTTAAGGTTCATTTTAAAGTTAATGTTTAATGTTGATGATACATTAAAGTTAATTTAAAAACTTTTTAAAAGATGTATTTCTATGTTGTTCTTTTAAACAGACAACCGTCTTCAACATTGATAAGCATGTTAGAATGATTTCTGAAGGATCAAGTGACACTGAAGACTGGAGTAATAATGCTGAAAATTCAGCTTTACCATCACAAGAATAAAGTACATTTTAAAGTATATTAAAATAGAAAAAGAACTTTGAATGGTATGTTGATCACCGTAGAAAATAACCAAAAAGAGTAAAAAGTTAGAGAAACGTAGTTTCTCTTACAATAAAAGTAAGTACTTTTAAAAATATAAAAATAAGAGAAATACCAACCCCAAAGATTTAAACTGTTGTGTACATTAAGTACATTTCAAGTAACATTACCCAAGATTAACATTCTCTAAAGGTATCTGCATTCATTCTTGTTATTGCATGTTAGCTATTGCCTTAACACATGTTAACATAAAGAATTGTGAAGTGTTACCAAAGTATTTTTTAAGTCTCTGAGCTTATTAAAATAATCAGTCATGTCTGTGTACAGAGATATTTCTACTTTTCCCAGTAGTATGAGTAAAACTTAATTCAGAAGAAGTGTAAATAACTTAATGTCACAATAATACTGTAAAATATTGTGAAATTTTTATGGATGTTTTTCAACTGGTGCTGTGAAGTTCACACACACAGCAAATAGTAATCAGCCAATCTGGCCCAGTCTCACAGTCACATCTTCACTGGCTGTCCTGGGGTCTTGTACCTCTATTATGTCGAGTCTACGGCCCGCTGGGACAGTCTCAAAAGTCCCTCAATTGAATTTAGAGAGGGGGAAAAAACATTTTGTCTTTCAGCAGTGGATTTTTTTCTGCATGTGCCGTCTGTTAGTGGAAGTCTCAGGCCATTATTCACGAAGCTTACAAAGGTCGGGTTAGGCTGCAAGCAAATCCCTCTTCAAGCTAATTATTGTTCTCTGAATACATGGATCAGACTCTGTGCAGACTCTCACCTGGTGTTGGGTTCAACGACTATTGATTTTAATTATTTCTATAAGAGAAATATTTCACTGTGAAAACTTCCTCACATGGTGTGTTGTGTGTCAATAAAACCCAGTTAATTGTGAATCAAAGGGACACCTTATTGTTAGTCATGCTAACATGCTTAGTCCCTTGAATATGCAGTCACTTATCCAAGATTAGGCTTTAGGGAAAGGAGGAGGAATTTTAAAATATCCTGACTTAATCAAGCTGTAGGGTACATTTGGCCAGCTGTGAACCTCTATTCGATTCAGACGTGTGTGTGTGTGTGTGTAGTTCAGGTCAACTCTACTATATGGGAGAAATTTTTTCCCACAAAGATGGCAATATCTAAAAATCCTGGTTTCTTTAGGAAAACACTTGTGGGGCAAAATCATACTAAGTGATGGTTTTTTTTAATGTAAAAATGAAGAGCGTTTTTTTGTGACGGGCATGTTTGTGTGTGTTATGTTATGGTCACCATGAAGCATTCCAGAATTCCCCAGCTGAGAGTATCCTCTGTGATTGGAAAGTGGAAAATGTCCAATAGCAAATTAAGAGGCAATTAATTACATTATCATTTAACAAACAGAGACACAAATATACACAAATGAGCCAAGAGACAGGATGCCAAAGAGAGGGGAAGCTTGAGCCGGCCGATAGGAAGCGAGGACAGTAGTGGTTGTAGTGCGGCCTTGTCCCTGAAACCAGCATGCACTCCATACCTCCCTTCCTCCCTATATTTTCCTGTTTACCAAACTGCTTGTTTGGATGTTTTCCTTCAGTCCCCCGAGTCGATATCTTCCTGTGGCGCACGGGCACTCACCTGACTTAATCGCTCCGGTCTGGCTGCCGGACGTCATTAAAAGGCTCAGAATATCGACTCCGGGAAGTCTGATGGAGTCTGGTGTGCGGTGCATTGTTTGGAAAATGCCTTGGATTTTGCCTTTATCATATTTTAGAGTCACATCTTGCTTCATTCATCCCATCTTCCCTTCATTTTGACTCTGTGTAACTAAAAGAGGCTGTGATTTTCCACCAATTCAGTGTTGAGGAATTAATGCCACTTGAACGTGCTGAAGGGATTTATTTATTTTTGCAACTGACCTGAACCTTATAATACAATGCCTTCAAATTAATGTTTAATTTAACTGTCAGACATAAGTGTGAACTAATTAGTGCAAGCAAGAATGTGAAGCATTGAACAATTGTGTTTGGATGCCAAAATCACTGGTGTTGGACCTCTCAAAGTGATGGCATGTCCGTTCTTTGTCTTCTGCTTACAGTCTGAGTATGATTTAGATTAGTCTTTACTCCCATCTTATCACCGGTGACCTCGTGACCCCCGTGTCTGGAGGAGCTTGCAGATGCAGCGTTGTTTGAACAAGGTCACACAGGTCTCTGGCCAATAATACCATCTGTTAGATGTGTTGAGTGTCTTCATATCAGCCTAGTCTGTTTGGTTATGGAGTTTGACTTATCATAAAGTCCAGGGATGTGGATTAGCCCACACTAGCTCAGTGCTTCTCCGAATTTTCAGGTTGAATATCACTTTTGATCAAATCACAGCAAACTCAAATTTTTCTCAAATGACCTCTTTAAATGAACTGAAATTAAATGTTTATGAACTATCTCCAACAAAGATATTTACTCCTTAATCAACAGTTTACAAAAATACTGGCATCACTGTAATATCTATTTTTATTTTTTTTGGTCATTTTTTCTTTTAATGCATAAGCGAATATGTTAATTAATGCAGAGCTTGAGAACATTAAATGCATCCTGCACTGCAAAGTAGATTGTGAGTTATGCTTTAGACTAGAAGATAATTTCAGGATTCTTTGATTAATAGCATGTTCAAAAGAACAGCATTTATTTAAATTGTTTAAAAAGTAACTGTCTTTATGTCAGGTATTGCTGACAGAACCCAAACGCAGTACAGCTGTGAGTTTATAACAGATCTTTATTAACCCCTTTGGGGTCGAGGAACGCACCGGCACGGTTTGGTGGATTTTTTCCACTTAGCAGCTAAATCGACTTATAATACTCCATCATTGTTTTGTCATACAGAAATGAGTAATACATCATTTGAAACTGGGTCTACTTTTATTTGTGTACATTCAAAATAATGGCAGAACTTTGTGCTTTTGTAAAATAAAAAGCCAGGTGCTCTTTCTGTCTCTGTGAACTGCTGTCTGAAACGCATTTCAAAAATGAACCGAAACTCAGCGAATACTTGCCACATGGACTTGAGAGATGTCTTTTGAAAGCTTGTGTCTACTATTGAATTAAGTATTTTATATCGAAAACAAATATTCTCTTTTTATGTAATCCGTATGAAACCAACGAGAGGTTCCACAAGACATTCGGGAGCTTCCACTTGACTCATGATCAATCAACACTGGCTTTTGTCAATGTTAAAGCTTCTCTTGAAAAAATTTTTATTTCCAACAAAAATACATGCAAAACTGGCTAAATAAACTTGAAAACAAAGTCTATCCGTTTGTTTGTTCTTTTGAGTGTGCAAGCACAGTCAATGACCATTTTACATACATAGGGAGCACAAACTCAAATCAACATAAATAATTGTTAAATTAAAAAAATAATTTAAATAAAGAAATACATTTTTAAGAAAGTTAAATATAATACTTAAATTAATATATATAAACACCATGAACAAATAAATGTACAGCTCCTACAAACCGGCCCCTATAATTGTAAGTGTAAACAATTACATTAAATGTCTAAATAAGGAGCCAATGTTTCTATTACAATATTATGAACATAAAAAGTCCAATCACTGTGGGCAAGCTTCCAAGTGTTAATAAACCAGGCCGTAATGACAGAACCCTGACTCTTTACATATTTTTAAATGCTTCCAAAAAAAATGACGCTGACCCCAAACTTTAGAACAGTATTATGTAGTAATTTGAGGGGCTGTAACCAAGCAGGTTACAGCCATTAACAGTCTTGTAAATATAGCTTCTGCTTGACCTTGTTACTCTTGTGGTTACAGGGCATAATAAATGTTCTTGAAAGTTTTTATCTGTGCATGTCTTAAAAGTTTCATTTAGCCTCAGTGTAGATTAATATTCAGTGATTCACCTCGTCCTGCTAACCACACTGACCGCATTCATAAACATAATGAGTGGCGTTTCCTCCTGGTAAACACTCAGACGCTGTGACAGGTCACCGCCCATTCTTCTCTCAGAGCATCGGAATGTGTCACTCTGGGTGCCGGAGACATAAAGACACTCACTTTTCATGTGGCCGAAGCATCTAGTTAAGGCAAAAACGGGAGAGATGGGCAACATTCTCAGATAGTCTAGGTAGGCAGTTCACTAGATTTTGACACGGCCATAGAGAGGCACGTTTGTTGACTTGAACTATGCCCATTTAGGACTGTGGGAAGGAGATGTTGGATGACTCTCATACCAGACTGAATATATGACTGCAGTAAAGAGAGGAGAATTTTCTCGTTCTGTGGTCAACCAGCTATTTCTGTTCATCAATGAACAGACAAGTATCTGCTTTTTTCTCTCTTGTCCCGCTTTCAAATAACACAGTGTAATGACATGATTGTCCAGCTGCTTCTCATTCTCTCTATATATCGTGAGGGCCTTCTGAGGGAAAATCTGAGTTTCAGCATAACAAAGGTTGTGTGGTTCTTTGTGTTGTTGACACACTTGTTTTAGTCTCTTTCTATGTGTGAGGAACAGAAGGCTTATGGGGTTGTCCTGTGCATCTGGAAGGATATTCTTTGTCATTGTGCTTTCTGGTATCACCAAATGCAACTCTTGACCCATAAATATTTGACACCACAGACTTAAATAGAAACTTTACTTTCACCTCTCCCTCTGCAAAAGACCCTCGCTGGACTTTGTTTTCAGCACCCCTCACCCTCTCTCTCACACACATAAATATTTATAAGGGAGTGAAGGGAGAGAAGTTTTATTAGGGCATCTGTGATTTAATGTGATGGACCAATCGCAGGGAGAGAATAAATTCCACTTTCACTACAAAGTAAATAAAAATAACCAGCAAACCTTAAATCATTAAAGACAGTTGACACATTCCACCAACACTTTGGTGTTACCCCTTATTTTGGTAAGGCATTACACTGTAAAAAAATAAAAATAATAATATGATCAATAAGTAATGACAACATGTGTTTTTACATTGTTTAAACTCATCAAAATAAATTAAGCAATTTTTTTTCAATTTTTTTTATAATATATACAAGAATATAATATTTTTTTTATTATTTTTTTAATCAGTTCGAAATAATTTGTTGATATTACTCAAACATCCAAGTTGATTGTACTTAAAAAATTTAAGGCAGCAACTTTTTTTAACAGTGTAGAAGCACAAATTCTGTTTTGTACTATTAGATATGTTTCATAAACATAAAATTAACCTATGAAACAGAAATGTCTGTGTCCACCTTTGAAACAGAAGTCTCACATTAGAGTGAGTTTCTCTACTGTATTCAGCAACAACAACAAAAACATACAATGTCATAATTTTGATCTATACAGTTAACAGGATTTAAATTACTTACTCCTTTTAAATGACCAACAACAAACTCTGTTATGCATAATTTTCTCCCAATTGCAAACAACACAAAATGTTTTCTTGTTCTTGTATTAGGCATGTTTTGGTAACAGGGTTGTGAAAATTGCATATCTCATAGAAAATTATTTGAAGAAGACGAGAAAAATAAAGACTGGTACTATATTTATTTTGACCTCCTGAGATTAAAATTTGACATTTTCCATATAGGTTATTTTGTTCCATGTCAATGACTTGTTTTTGTTTTACTTGTTTTTGGCCCTACTTTACACCCAATTCGTAGACAGTGCCTACATTTGTTTAAACAGAATACAGACTCCATATTTTCTTTCTTTTGAGGAGCACTGAGCTCAGCGCTCTCTGTTATTCAAAACTAGAGCACTTCCACATACCTTCATTAATTCTGAGGAGTAGACGCACAGTGGGGTCTCTTCCTCTGGTGCGAGCAGCATGGGTGTGTGTGTGTGTGTGTGTGTGTGTGTGTGTGTGTGTGTGTGTGTGTGTGTGTGTGTGTGTGTGTGTGTGTGTGTGTGTGTGTGTGTGTGTGTGTGTGTGTGTGTGTGTGTGTGTGTGTGTGTGTGTGTGTGTGTGTACGTGTGTGTGTGTGTACGTGTGTGTGTGTGTGTACGGCTCTACTCCTGCACCCCGGAGACCACCCGCTGATTATGTAAAACTCCTCCGCCTCTGAGTGTCTAAGCACAGCCGAGAGGGAAGTTCAGCATCCATCTCTCCTGACCCTGTCTGACCCGTCTAATCCCGCCGTTTCTCAGGTTCTGATTACACAGATCAGGGACCAGCATCGGGATCCAACACCAGCCCCAATCATCAGTCACTCCGACTGGCATCTGACAGCTCCTATGGGCTGCTGGAACCTTCTCCATTCCCCCCCCCCTCCCCGATACATCCACTTCAAAGTATCCCAATCTGTCTGAGGTTATCTTGTTTATTCGGCCATTGAACTCCCAGGAATATCAGTTCGATTAATGGACAGACCTCATGACAGAATAAATGTCATTTGCTCATTTGAATTCTAATATGTCAGTAAGCATAGCTTAGTGTGTATACTTTGCTTGACGTGTCAATCAGATCACTCCATATGGTTCGATCGCACACTGCCGATGACATGCATCCGGTTTAGTGATCCATTCCATGTGTTGGCTTCATGATCCATGTCTTCTTTCAGCACAATCTGATGTGTTGCAGCCCATGTATGATGATTTCAACTGTCATTACTTCCTTTTGTAGCTTTGAAAACTGTATATTGCATGCTACATTGTATTATACAAAAACATTCAGAAAGCATTTCATTTGCAGTGACGAAATATTTCCTCACAATGTTTGGCATTGGATGTTAAAAGCTAACTTCAAACATGCTCCAAGCTTTCAGAAAACTTCCACCTGCTTTTAATCTGGCACACTTAGCAAAGTTTGCAGCAATTAGCATTTAGAAAGAGAAATTTCTGCTTGTCCATGCCAAAAACAGAGTAATCGATCTCATCTAAAGGGAAATTGTTGTATTCACAGTCTGTGACTTTGGGACCTAAAATTGTCTGTGTTGACAGAAGGGGCTCTGTAGTGCAATGGGTTCTGTTTCCTCGGCCCCGCGGACTGCAGGTGATGTACAGACTCGATACGTGACCCAGCTCACAACCTTCTAAGGCATCACGTGTGCTACTCTTGAAGGATTTCCTCTGCACACTTCTCATTGTTTCTGTATGCACATTCCTTTACTCTTTCTCTCCTTCTCATTTGACACGGCATAACATATTTCAAGTGGCAAACATGCTGCGTGTCCTTGGTCTCTACTACTAGTGTTGATGTCTATGATTTACGTACCAGCACCTCCGGGCATTTGACAGCAACTACTGTAGTCATAGATAATGATTGACTGAGCGAGAGTGTGTCCTTACAGTGAGCAGCTGAGGAACATGGTCAGCATCATGGGAAACGATGTGAAGAGCAGTACAGTTTCAAAAGATATTTACACTTTCTGAGGGAAATATGGTATTCTAATGGTCGCTAGGGCATTGCAGGAGTGACATGAGCTGTTGCTATGTGGTTTCTTACTGAACCAAGTCAAAAGAGCCCACCTTTAGATCTCTAACTGGTTTAAAAACAAAGCTTTTTAAAGTTTAAACAAGCCTGAGTTGGTTTACTGGTCTTAGCTGATTTAGTTGGTTTAGCTTTGCAGTGAACTGATCTTCTTACTAGTCAAAAAAATGTCTAAAACCAGCCAACAGACCAGCCTGATTTAAACAATTTTTTATTTTGGTTCGTTTTTGTTGCTTCAGGCTACTTTGTTTTGTTTTGTTTTGTTTCTTTGTTTTGTTTTTATTTGATTTGATTTGTTTTGCTTTGCTACTTAGCTTTTTGTTTTGTTGTTTTGGTTCGTTGTTTTGCTTAGGGATGCACCGATACCACTTTTTTCAGAATCGATCCGATCCGATACCAAAAATCTGAGTATCGACCCATACCGATGCCGATCCGATACCAACACAGTTTTTTTTTATTAAGTAGAATTTATATAACTCTCTGTGTGTTGAACTGATAATCACTCTTTTGTGTGTTAAACACAATATACTTAATACAGGCAACTTCTTTATAACGAAAAACAAATCCACAAAATATATGATCATAATCTATGACAAAAATGCTTTTATAAAATAGATTAGTGGATAATTCAGCAGTAACATGTAGTCTAGAAGACTCATAAGTCCACAATAATTGTATAAAATCTGAACATTTAGTGAAAAAAACAAATAAGAGACAATAAGTGTAACACTAAATCTGGTAAAACGTTACACATTGCTCTTTTATTGTAAAATACATTTATGAAAAACAAGATAACAAAAATCAAAAAGATAAATTATTTTATATAGGCTACTATACAATTGAGACATGTCTTAAATGTATAGCACACCTGTTTAATGAGGCAGCAACATATGATAGATAGGAAAGAACAAAAAAAAGGCCATTAATAATCTTTCATTGCGTTAATGTATTGTGATATGAAAGGCTGCAATACAGTGCGGCACAAAGCGCTTATGCGCATCCCGGCTGCAGAATGATGCGCTTGAAGCAACACTAGCTGCGTTTACATGGACACTTATAATCGGATTGACGGCTCAATCGGACTAAAAAACCTTCATGTAAACACCTTAATTGATCCGATTGAGCTCGATCCGATTGAAATTTCGATCGGATTGAAAGGGGTGGTTTACTCCTTTTGTAATCCGATCGAGAGAACATGTAAACACCTGATCGGATTGAAAACCGAAACTTAAAGGACTGCGCATGTGCAATGACGTTGAAATAGCGTAATGACGTATGACGCGTGGAACAAGCTGTTCTTCCTGTTGAATAAAGTGAATATAAATGAGTGTTCCGTCATTAAAAAATTCTCATTTCACTCAGCGTCTGTGAAGTGGAGCAGGACAACGTCCCACCAGTGCTTGTTTCAGATTATCATCGATGGACGACAGGTTTGGGGCGCGTGGTTTTACTGAGTGATCAATAGCAGCACGGCAAAACGGTTCATGCTCATCGTCTCCAAATCATGACCAGAGACGGATAAATATTAAGTCTGCTGTTTAAAAAAAATAAAGAACCAATAAAGGAGAATAGTTATGCGCGAACAGCGGCATATTCGTGCAGTGTGCGCATGCCAAAAAATCTATTCCGATTTGAATCTTGTGACATATAAACGCGCACATCAACCCGATTACTTTATTTATAGTTCATGTAAACACCGTGTTCGGATTCATCAATCGTATTGATTTCATTCCGATTGTGTCCATGTAAACGTAGCTATTGAGTCGCAACGCGCAGCGCGTCGAGTCGGCATTGAAAAGTTCAAAGCACAAGCGGAAGACATATTGATGCGTAGTGTATTATACAGTATCTATCTATGCAAATAGCATTTTATTTTAACCGTTTTAAATTTCAGTTCTGTGCGCGTGAAGAACAATTATAGTGGACTCTACTCTAGTGTTGTGATCTAACAGACACCCGGTAGAAACATGATTAAGTAAGTTAACGTTACAGCAATAACGTCCAACAAGATAAAGTTGTTTTATGCGAAACAATAGACCTTTATCTACAGATCAAGTATAATAATAGTAACATTGAATCATCTTGGAGAGGGTTTCATCATGTTGACTGTCGTAACCGAACGCGACGCTGAATACTGAATGTTTTCAGTGAAAAGTTTACATGATCTTGAATTGAATTACTTAAATGTTAATTTCTATCTAACATTATACTATAATGGCTTCGGAACACTTGTAATATAGTGCACGAAAACTTTATGGTGCTTTATAATGTTTTTGGTGCTTTTTGTGGGCCTTAACAACAACACAGAAGTAGGCTAGTATAGGCCTACACACAATATCGGATTTGGATCGGCCTCGTCTGATCGAGGTGACAGGTGGTCCCTTCTTTAATGTCAGTCTATGGCATTTTTGTGCTTATTTAATTATCCACCAGGCAGAAATTGTATGTCTGATCAAAAGTAATAGCATAACTCAACAATCCACTATAAATATAGCAGGATAGATTTTGTTGTAATAGACTTACATGTGTGGGACCTGACACACATGTCATATGACTGTGCTGTGTTACCTGGTTCTCAGATTACAGTGTATATAGTGGGAAATGCAGTGTGTGCCTGCATTGAGCTGCGCTCATGACTGAACTGAGATCAGTGATCTATGGATGTGAGTGCGAGGCCGTCTGAGCTCTGAAGCTCTGTGTCAGTGGAGGTATTGCTTGTGGCTCACCGTGCTGCTCCACATTACCAGGGAACGGTTGCCAGGGCTACCATTTATTAATATCTATCTATAACTTTGAGCACTGTGCTCGTTTGAGCAAATAATGAAGACAGTCGCTGGTTCCAGGGGAGGTTTGCTGGCATTTGAGCACGCAAATCTGCATACTTACAGGAGTCTGTCGGTGTGTTTACGAGCTTGTAAATAAGGATGCCATTGAATAAAATATTGCATTAAGTATGTCCAATCGCATCTAAGTGTTTATGAAAAAAAGCAGCATTAGCAAAGTATTTCAAATAAAATAAATATCAACAAAAGTTTATTTTAAAAGTACTGAGAAGAATGTAGGCCTATAATTCATGTGGCCTTAGCTTCTGATTAAAAGCGTTCTATTTGCTATTTTATTTTGTTTTATTTTATTGTCTCTAATATTTCCAGTCTTTTACTGCTTGGATTAATTTGATCAGCCATGTAGCCTTTTCATATCACTGTAATTCCAGTTGCATCACAACATAAAACAAGAATGTTGTTTTTAAGATAGGCTATTTTGAATATTCATGCATCAAGTTATCTATGTTTTAGGGAGTTTAATATAATTGCAAATAATATTATCAATGACATTTATGCAGTATAATATTTTCCACATGTCAAGTTGGAACTGCTAGAGCCAGCAAAATAACTACTGGTGCAACCATGCCCCCTGCTGGTTCATTTGTTTCACATAAATTTGATATATATATATATATGTAGTGTCTATTGTGTAACAGAATAGTGTCTGACTTTTTAATCTTGTGTAAATTTACTCACAAGACAGCCCTGATAATGGAGCTCTGAAATGTGGAGTCTGTGATTTTATCTTATCGTCACTGATTGTGTGTGTTAATAAGTAACTGGCTTTTGCTGGGTTTTATTGTTTGTCATAACATTTGATGCTGTTATTGATTTGTGATGTCACTGGAAAAGAAACTAATTTTTATATTTATATTGTTTTTATTTTTTGATAAAAGATTATGAACTCAAACAAATTATTTAAAGTATACAGATTAATCATTTGAAATAACACAGCACTGTTTACTTCAATAGTAAATGGGGTCGATTTTGATATCATTGACCTTGGCGTCATGTGGAGGAACTCTGAACACATAAATGTAGACATTATGCATTAATAATCTGTTCATAAGAATACAACATCTCTGTAAGGAGGTAAATCTCCTCCTAGCCTGCAAATGGCACTGTTGCTATGCAGTAATGAGTTTAGTGGCAGAGGATCGGCCAGACATGCATCTCAGCTGTTCACTGGATCTGACTGTGGCACAGTAATTATATCGGTCTAGACAATTGTCTTCTTAAAACTGTTAAAGGTGCAATGTGTAAAAATTTTGAGTATCTATTAACAGAAATGCAATATAACATCCATAACTATGTGTTCAGTGGTGTATAAAGAACTTACTTAATAAACCATAATGTTTTTATTACCTTAGAATTAGGCATTTATATCTACATAGGCGCGGGAATCCCCTTCTATGAAGGTCGACATATTGTGACGTCATGTTTCTACCGTAGCCGACAGCGAACAAACAGCGTTACAGAGCGCATTTCGTCACTACCTTGAAAGAGAAGCCGCAGAAAGCTAGAAGCTAGCCATAAACACCGTGAGTAGTGACTTTTCCTTGTCAGTGGTGTAAAATATGTAGTTGGATTGTTTCATGTAACTTAATTCTTCTCCCTTGCTGTGTTAAGGCTTTGCTATGTGGGGATAAATGTGCTGGTTACGTTCGTAAGACAGCTGATTAGTACTCTTGTCATTGACCGTAAAACAGTTACAGGAATCACCAACCCGTCGATCTTGGAAGCATTTTAAGTCGATCGAGTTTCGAAAATAAGAGAAAAAAAACTATTGTGTGTAGTAAATAGTGTCTAGGGGATGCGGAGGCGCGCGCGCTGTTACAATCACGTTATTTTTGCCGCACGCACCTTTGGGCTAATGTGGACGCGTCCAGTATAAACAAGGCTTAACGCTTTAACCAGCTCAGCCACAGTAACAACTCATATTAGCCAGCTAAACTTAGAAAAAATATATAGTTGCATAGTTTCATGTGGTTCTTCTCCCTCGCTGTATTATGGGTTTTCTATGTGGGGAGAAATGTGCTGGTTATGTTTGTGAGACAATCAACTAATTACTATTATTATATTACGTATTAAAACCCTTGATCCTCACCTGACTATGGCTTTGTAAACTTTATCCATGATGTGGTTTATAATGGACTGTGGTACAGAAACTTGGTTTACTCTGGCTATTCTCTGCCGTCTCAGACGACGATGTTTGTCCTGTTTTAGCCACCGTAGCTTCTTCGAAAGGGAGGGGTGAGTGGTGGGCTGAGCCCTTAGTGTAAACTCGCTAGATGTCGCTAAAAGTCACACACTGCACCTTTAAGTGACATGCAGTATTATTTGATTTATCTGAGTTTGTTTATTAGATATGAAAAGAAAGTTATTTTTTACTGTTGGAAAAGGTGTGGAATCATAAAGTAATGTTTTCGATGAAAATGCACACAGTGGACTCAGGAATGACATTTAAAGGGGTAGTAAACTCAAAATTCAAATGATGTCATTCTAAATCTGTAGAATGTTCTGTGGTAAACCCAACACGAGATGATTGGCAGAATTCTCACACTGCTCTTTTCTGTACACTGAAGGTAAAAGATGGATGGATGTTATCCAAACTGTCTGAAGTCATGTGATTCCTGTGTTGTGAGCAACAGACCTAAATTTCAGTTGTTATGGAGAAAATCTTCTCTTCCACTTCAGCTCTTGTGTATATTCAAACATGATACGTCAAGGCAAGGTCTAACGCAGTGATTCTCAGCTAACTTTAGTTAAAATCATTTTATATATATTAAAAATTATAGTCTGTAGAATGTCTTTTTGGGAACATCACAATAAAGAGTTAGCCGATATTAAGCAGGTCTGAACATTCAGCCAACCTTCTGCTTTTATGTTCCACTGAAGAAAAAAGGCATTGAACAACATGAGGCTGTTGTAAATGGTGACATAATTTTCATGTTTGGGTGACTTATCCCTTTAAGTGGACACACAATGAAACCTTTCTTGCTACACTTACTGGCAATGAAAGTCAGAGTGATGTTGTTAGATTACAGGGAGATTGCAGAGGAGAGCAGTGAAGTAGACTACAGAATGTTTCCGGAGAGATTGGATATAATTTATATGTGACTTGCAATTGCTTTGCCATGCCTGGGTAAATGCACTGCACATTATAGAAGGGCATAGAGTGAAGAGACACCATGCTTTTATTACTGTAGTAAAGATTAGAGTCGCAGCCAGAGGTCCTCCCCCTTAGCTATTGCACGTGGCTCTGGTTAGGACGGCTCTGAATCAAGATAATGCATGTAGTTTTAGATGGGACATAAAAACCCTTGTACACACACGTGCATGGACTCACAAGACAGAAACACTCGTGCCCCACTGTCACACTCTGTGTGTGGACTTGCTTGGAGCAGATGGTCTAAAATGAGCTCCTCAGGTTGGATACTGGCTGTGTGTCTTGTGGTTCTTGGAGGTAAAAAAAAAATGTGTGTGTACGTGATGGTGACTTTAACTATGCAAGAATGCGACAATTGTATGATTAAGGCTTTCATTACCATCTGTGATTGTGTCATGTGTGTGTTTATGGGAATACATTTGCATGTCATTAGCCTTAATATGAATTATGCTGTAAAATGTAATTTGTTTGCTCATTCTAACCACAAAACAAATCTGTTTACATATGATTATGTAAGGGGCTGTGCGTTAAATGTTCTTTCCTTCAGAGAATGGTGCTATATGTGGCGTGTTTTCTATATTTAGCTATATTGTTTTATGAGATTTTATGTGAGTTATAATGCTGCATATGCTTTTACTGTTTTGATCATATTGACACGTGAAAACATTGTCATCTTGAATTATAACGGTATAAGTTTAACCACTGTTGCTGCCCTTTGATCAGCACATGTGCTTACTCTGTTGTCCTGCATGTGTTTCTTCTTGTGTCATCACAGGAGGCAGACATGCGGTGCGGGCCGAAGAAGGGCCAGGCAGCGAGAGGGACTGTTCGGCAATTCCTCCGGTACTCTATTCCACATATCCTTACTCTGTCCGTGTTTTAAACTGAATAATCACACAACTGATTCAGCCCACTGCTAGGATTCGTCTTTAGCTCAGAGAGAAGTGGGAAGAGAAAATAATCTGGCATCTCAGAGAGGAGATCTTCTCCTCTGATAAGAGATTTTTTTTAGGTCATGCACACCCTAGATCTGTGTGTGTGTGTGTGTGTGTGTGTGTGTGTGTGTGTGTGTGTGTGTGTGTGTGTGTGTGTGTGTGTGTGTGTGTGTGTGTGTGTGTGTGTGTGTGTGTGTGTGTGTGTGTGTGTGTGTGTGTGTGTGTGTGTGTGTGTGTGTGTGTGTGTGTGTGTCTGTCTGTCTGTCTGTCTGTCTGTCTGTCTGTCTGTCTGTCTGTCTGTCTGTCTGTCTGTCTGTCTGTCTGTCTGTCTGTCTGTCTGTCTGTCTGTCTGTCTGTCTGTCTGTCTGTCTGTCTGTCTGTGCGTGCATTGTCTGAGTAAATGCATTAAATTTGTGGTATTTAACATTCTTGAGGATAACATTTTTACATTTCCTTGATGGATAGAGTAAATCATTTTGATCCAATATATTTAAATGATTCATTCCTTTTGTTCCAGTATTTGCCACCAACAGCTGTAAACACAACTCTGAGGCTTCGTGACTTGAGAGAGTACATGATCAGTTTCAACATCTCTGCCTACATCATTCCTGCCACAGACGCTCATCTGGTACTAAACCGCTAACCAGCGTCAGAATTTAACTTTCATATTAAGGTTCAATATTGGCCCCCTTGGAATTTTTCTTTCCCCCTAACCATTTAAAAACAAAACAAACAAAAAAAATGCTATGCTCGGATGTGAAATAAATGCCAATGTCAAAATAAATTCTAATATTTTAACATTTATAATGAAATGCAATTCATTTTTTAATAAAAAACGATATTACTTTGCATTCATATGAGCTATAAATTCAACACTATGAGAAAGCTTAAAGGGCCTTATGTCTACAGAATAGAATAATATGAAATATAAACAAAAAACATTTTACCACCACATTTTAAATATATGGGGCTCTTTTTGTCACTTATTTATCCATTTTTGGTCTAAGCCCTGATAAATGTTTAAGCTCCTCCTAAACCTCAGCTCCAATTTCAATTTTCTTCATTATCAGACATTAACTCTGTGACAGTAACTGACTGTAATTTTATTGGCAGAGTGAGTACATCGCCCCCAGAGATGCGAGGATGGCCTGGATGTCTGGCTTCACTGGCTCTGCAGGTGTGTTTCACAGCCAACCCATCATAATATTGCTGTATCACTAATGCATCATTCTCAGTCACGTTACGTTTGTCACTTTGGACCTTAACAAATGTCCCACTCCTGTATTCTATTATAACTTACAAGAGTCTGTTTCTAATTCCTAGGCACAGCCGTAATTACTCAAAAGAAGGCTGTTTTGTGGACCGATAGCCGCTACTGGATTCAAGCAGAGAGACAAATGGACTGTAACTGGGAGCTAGAGCGAGATGGTGAGGAGCAAATTATGAGAGTGAAATTAATATGTTAAACTTGTCTAAGAAGTTAAAGAATGAATGCCTTTTTTCTAGCACATATTACAATTAATATCCTATGTATCGAATCATTTTATGATATACATTTTTCCTCTGATGTATTAACTGATCTGAGTGTTTAACACTTTCCTGGTCTAACTCTTCTGGAACACAGGCTCCATTCGCAGCATCACCAACTGGCTAATCCTGGAGATCCCTGAGGGAGATCACGTGGGCTTTGACCCATTCCTCTTCTCTGTAGGTGAGCAAACATGGCTAAATTTAATACTACATTTTCTTAAAACAAGATAAACTAAGTAATGTTAAATTGTGTAATGTTTTCTCATAAAATGTTGCTGGTTTTTTTCATATTCTGGTTTAATGTGTGGAAATAATGTAACAAGGAGAGCAAGGAAGGCAGGCAGAGAGGAAGATCTAAGAGCAAAACTACGGATACCACGGAAAACAAATGACAGGAATACAAGGAACAACTGACAAACTAATACAGCAAACACTGGGGCTTATATACACAGGGAAAATTAAATTAACAAGACGCAGATGCAAACAGAAACAGGAAACTAAATCAAACTAAACCTAAAAGCCCAATAAAGTTTGGTAACACTTTAGTTCAATAGTCCACTAAACACTCTACTAACTAAGTAGCTTTGCAACTTGTCAGCTAGCAGTCTTTAGATTATTAGTAGACTGTCTGCTTAATATCTGCTTACACTTTATCTTGATTGTACATCAACAGACATTCAATTGACCATAACTTTTTGAGTACGTCAATTTATTCTACATAATAAACTTATTCTTCTACTAACCCTAACCTAACAGTCTACTAATACTCTAGTGAGAGCTAGTGACATGTAGCTGCAAAATAGTGAGAGTTAGTTGACATGTAGCTGCAAAGTTAGTCTTAAGTGGAGTATCGAAATAGTGTAAAAAATTTAATTTATTAGGATGTATTGTGTGACAAGTGACATTAAACACATTAATAATGTTACCCAAAAATAAATGCTGTTCTTTTGAAGTTTTTAACCTATTCATCAAATAATCCTGACAAAAATGAATCACTGTTTCCACAAAAATATCAAGAAGTTGTTTTTAACATTAATAATAATAATAAATGTGAAGTAGAAAACAGTTATAATATAATAATATACTATATAATAAATGCAATAATATTTCACAATATTACTGTTTTTACTGTATTTTTGATCAAATAAATGCAGCCTTTGTAAGCATAAAATGGTAGTGTATATATAAAGTATCTTAAAATGATGACATGATGATAAGTATGTGTGATAAGCAAAAAATTTAGTAACAAAAATGATCATCAAATTCAGTCCTGAATCATTTGGTCACTGTTCTTTGTTACTCCAGACACATTTGGCGTCTACAACACCAACCTGGCTCCAGCGGGCCGGATCCTGAATTCTATTCCTGATAACCTGGTGGATCAAATATGGACAGATCGACCTCCTCTGCCTCCTGACAACCCCATGCGCTTACCTGACAGTGTCATTGGTGTGTGCATGTCTTATCAGCATCACTTGACTGATAAGTGCTATGCGAACAGTGCAGAGGAACATAAGATCATGACAAACAGAGCAATAAAGCTCTTATTTAATCTTTAATGACCAGTGATATAACTTACGGCAGTAATAGTAGACTGAGGGGATATTCTAGCTCATCCGGTGCGAAGAGTCAATGAGGCTTGATTAAAAGAATAGTTTACCTAAAAATGATTTCATGTTGATCAAAACATGCATGACTTTTTTTTCTGTGAGACATAAAAAGAGAAAGTCTGTGTTTGTCGCTCTTCCTCATAAAAGAGGCTTTCAAGCTTCGAAAAAGACTTGAATTTATATAATAGCTTTGTGTGAGAAACAGATCAAATGATCTGGACCCAACAGGAAGATCATCTTTTAGGGTCTCTGTAAGAACCTAATCAGTCTGATTCATGAATTAATTATTTAAACCCAGTATCATTCAATTATTTTTAAAGTGGATAAAGTAAAACACTGGAAAGATTTGACTCAAAATAATGATTCATTTTCATAACGATTCATGATTAATTCAATCTTTTTTTTGTGCACTGTTTTATTTAGGTTTTGATGTAGTTGAAGATGACATTGTGCATGTGTGTGTTTGTTCTTTTGTTCAGAGAGGACCTGGCCAATGAAAGTAGATCATATACGAGCCCAAATAAGTGACAATCCCTACAAGCCCACCGCTGTGCTGCTTTCAGCTTTGGATGAGACCGCATGTGAGCACCCCAATGCACAACACAATGCCAAATGCAGGAGATTTTCACTGAATCGTTCTGTAAACCTCTTTCCATTCCAAAGCATTTAAGTTTGCGTCTCTATTTTCAGGGCTGTTTAATTTACGAGGCAACGACATCCCTTTTAATCCATTCTTCTATTCTTACACTCTGCTGACAATGGATGAGATATGGCAAGTTCCTCTTTCTTATTAACAGCACTATAATAAGTTGGTGTGCAGTTTCTAACTAACCTCCTTTGACAGGCTCTTTGTGCACATTGAACGAATTTCAGAAGAGTTGAAGCTGTACCTGAATGCTTCGTGCTACCAGGGCTATTGTGTGCAGCTGCTTGAGTACAACTCTGTGCGTTTGTATCTGCAGTCCTATCTACAGACACCCAACGTGAGGGTGTGGGTGGGTACAGAGTACACCAACCAAGCCCTGTATGAGCTCATCACTCCTGAGGTAAGACCTAGATCCAAATTATAGACTACTGGTATGTGCTTGTCAGCTTGGATACTCAAACTATCTGCAGGCTGAATATGGCTGAGATGGTTACATACACAGCCCTTAAAATTTAGCATGAATAATCGGTTTTCACTTTCTGCATTTGGTTTGGCCTTTAATTTGATCCTGCAATTCTGTTCAAGAAGTTTTAAACAGTAGTCTGGTATATTTTTCCCAAATGGCTTTTAAAAGCCTTAAACATAAATGTAAATATGCAACTGTAGTCTAGTAGATGAAAAACAAGCCTATGTGCTTGTATCTATCGAAAAAGTTTAGTTATGCATCTACACCAGGCATGTGTGACAAAATTAGATTGCTATAACCAGTGGAGCTGTTTCTATTTTTGATTCGGTGCACAGCTATTTCAGCCACTTTATTTTGCCTTTCCAAGTCTGACTGAAAAAAAAAATGTTATCAACAGATATATATATGTATGTGTGTATATTTACATATATATATATATATATATATATATATATATATTGTTACCGACCGTTAAATCAGAGGCAACCAACACTGTTTAAAAATTTTGTTTCTCCTAATGTGACTCCTTCCTGATGTGCAAGGAAAATTGCAGATCTCAAGAAATACAATCCTAGACATTAGGTCAATTAAGCATGCAGAACAGTGTGGTAGATATAGGAGAAGTTGCTGTTGGATGGATGGATGAACGGATGGATGGATACTGATGGATGGATGGACTGAAACTATGATTTCATAATGCAGCTTGTGTCCCACACACAGTAAAGGTGAAGACAATATTTTACCACAGATGAACTTATCTCTTTCAGGACAAACTACTGACCAGCACCTACTCTCCGGTACTGACCACCAAAGCAGTGAAAGATGTGACAGAGCAGCGTATTCTCAAAGAGGCTCATGTAAGAGGATACGGTAACACTTTACAATAAGGTCCCATTAGTTCATGCATTTACTAACATTATCTAATAATGAATAATAGATTTGTTACAGTATGTATTTACCTTTATCAGTGTTAGTTAAAAAATACAACTGTTCATTGTTAGTTCGTGTTGGCTCAGTTCCATTAAAGGGGAACTCGGAAACTCTAGCTATTTCTTCGCTGATTTTCCCTTTTTCTCAACGAGCTCCCCCTACAACTGTGGGGCGTATATTTCACAACAATGTCGTAAAAAAAACTCACTTGCGACACCCTCCTCCCCCTTTCTAACGCTGCTCGTGTGCATTTGTTATTATCGGAGCCGGCCAACTTTATCATGTGGAGCTATGTCTACCGAGGTGGGTAATACATCATACACATTGAGGGCGGCGTGTGTGTTTATGTCGAATTGCCGTAAAGCAGCTTGTGTTTCTCGCTCTGTCTCGCTTCTCACGAGACTTCCTATTTCCAACTTACCGGGACGTTAATCCTCATGTTGCAAGGTTGGTTTTCCGCCTAGGAACGTTGGGGGGAGCGGGGAAAGTCACCATTTTCACCGGAACAGGTTATTACACCATCCAAATGATTTCTAAACGGTTTTATTAAGTTGATATAGTTGCCGAATTCCCCTTTAAATAATATTAACAGATAAAACATATGATTTTAATATTGTATACACTTTAACTAAGAATAACAAATGCTATAGAAGTATTTTTAATTGTTAGTTTATGTTAGTTAATGTAGTTAACTAATGTTAACAAATGGAAACTTCCACACGGTCTTCTCCCCAAATGACCATCAGCCTGATGGAGACTGTTTACTGATACCTGTGTTGTATTATCATAATTTCTAGATTGAGGGGCACTTTATCACACCATAAAGCCACATTAGGAGTCCAGACAGGCTCCATTCACTGCAGCTTTATTCAACTCAATCAATGTGTTATCTCTCCTTATCGTAGAACCTCCATCAAACATATTGGGATCTTTTTTACTGATGATGTTTGCAGTATTCAATGGTCTATTGACATATTTTGCAGAATGAGTTTTTCAATCTAAAACAACTGCATCAGATAACATGAATGGACAAACATCTTTGTTCTGGTGTTTTATGGCCTAGTGCCAGACCTCAGTCAACTGCATTCAGCCACGATGGGTGATCATCCTCTCTGGCTTCCCACAGGTTAGGGATGCAGTCGCAGTCATGCAGCTTCTGTTGTGGCTTGAAAAGAAAGTTCCAGAAGGCACAGAGACCGAGCTCACAGCAGCACAATTTGTTGATCAGTGTCGCAGGTACAGAACAGCGGAGCTAAACCCTCATCACTGATACCACTCACACATAAAACAAATGGTATTAAAGGGACAGTTCACCTAAAAATGTAAATGATGTCATCATACTCATCCTCAAGTTGTTCCAAAAATCTGAGAAAAGAGTTCAAAAGTTCAAGACTATGTAAAAAATGATGGACAAAACTACTTGATCTAATCTATTCTAAATAGATCTAAAGTGTGACCAAACAATGTGTTTTCATTTTTTTGCAAAATATTTATAAATCTACATATACACATGGTTATAGCATAGTTCTTCACAGTGAATTTTGCAATTAAATACGATTTTATTTATTCATTTATATTATGATATACACGTGGGTAGTGTAATTCTCACTAAATTTGGCAGTTAAATGTTATTTATATTTCATTTAATTTTTATTTGTTTTGTTTTGTTTTTTACATATAATGCTATAATGCCTTTGGGGCTTCTTGAAATATGTATACATTATGGCTAAATAATAACTTACAGAAACAGACTGTAGCACTCTATATTAGCCATCTTTCTAAACATTGATTGTAGGCATAACATTATTTGCACAAGTAACCTGTTCCTACATCAAGGATATTCATTTAGAAGATGTATTCTTGTGTAAATCACTTTGTGGTGTATTACAACACATTTACTTTCTTTTTCCTGAGAAACACAAACCCTCATTGTGTTTTGACAGCAAGCAAAAGAACAGCCAAGGGCCGAGTTTTGAGACCATTTCTGCAAGTGGACCTAATGCTGCTCTTGCTCACTACAGGTAATAAATATGTCTGTCTTTTCCTGCTCTCTGATGATGTTTAACTTTCCCGTAATTTCCTTTCTTCACTATTTAATTATATTCAATTTATTTACCTATAATCATTGCACTATTCTCATGTATTACAGTCCATCTACTGAAGCTGCAAGGAAGCTGACCGTG
The DNA here is from genome assembly GCF_051911475.1 of Siphateles boraxobius. Classification (NCBI taxonomy): domain Eukaryota; kingdom Metazoa; phylum Chordata; class Actinopteri; order Cypriniformes; family Leuciscidae; genus Siphateles; species Siphateles boraxobius. The sequence continues at coordinate 10,267,154 of NW_027508777.1, read as the reverse complement.
GATGAGATGTATCTTGTTGACTCTGGAGGACAGTATCTGTGAGTTTCATAGTACTTGTACATAGTTCTGTTTGTGTCCAAAAACACGGTACATAACTAATCTCACTGTGAGCTTAACTTAAATAGTAAGTAAACTGGTTTCCTTAAAATGTTGAGTTCATTGAAACTAAACATTTGAGTTGGATCTGTTTCTCTGTACCAGCTCAAATTTCTTGTTTCCAGGTTTGTTACTATTTGAGTTAAACCAACAAATCAAGCACTAAACCAGCTATCTCATTCTTTGTTACAGTGATGGTACCACTGATATAACGCGTACTGTGCACTGGGGTAAACCCACTGACTTTCAAAAGGTACTGAACAGGCATAGGGAGATACTAATGATGCAGAGCATAATTTAATGCTTATATTTAGGCTACTAAAAAATAAAACTGCTCTCTCTTTGTTTTACTCTGATAGGAGGCCTACACAAGGGTGCTCATGGGAAATATTGAGATTTCAAGAACCATCTTTCCAGCTGGAACTAGAGGTGAGGATCTCCTTATCTTATCCTTACCTTATCACAATATCCCTTCAAGCAACCATGTCATGATATTTCCACAAGAGGGCAAACTATCCACAGCAGACATCAGACAAAACCTGTCATGTGCTTACCATTCATGTGTTTTAATTCCCATCATAGGCGTGAACATGGAGATGCTGGGACGAAGAGCATTGTGGGAAGTTGGTTTAAATTATGGTCATGGCACTGGTCATGGTGTGGGGAACTACTTTGGAGTCCATGAATGTAAGTCTGATTCTCAGACATGTTTATATATTTGACACAGTAATCTTGTTATATAGATGCATTTGTGTTAATAACAAAAGTAAAATGCACTACTGTTTAAAAGTTTGGGGTCATTATGTTTATGAATATTTTTATTCATAAATGCATTAAATTGATGAAAAGTGACAGTAAAGACATTTGTAATGTTACAAAAGATTTCTATTTTAAATAAATTGTGTTCTTTGCTAAACTGAAATCTTTCTATTCTCCTGAGTCCTGAAAAAAATGTATCAAGGTTTCTACAAAAATATTAACTGTTTTGAATATTGATAGTAATAATAAATGTTTCTTAAGCATCAAATCGGCATATTAGAATGATTTCTGAACACGTGATCATGTGACACTGAAAACTGAAGTAATTATGCTGAAAATTCAGCATTTGATCAAATTAATGCAGCCTTGGTGAGCTTATAATAATATATGCTTTCATATTGTTATATCTCTGCTATGTCATATATCTCTTCATAATGTCTTTGTTTTCGCTCTGATAGGGCCTGTGGGATTTCAGTCCAATAATATTCCTTTTCAAGAGGGGATGTTTACATCAATTGGTGAGGAATCATTTAGCAGCTCATTATGATTGCCTTTGTTTGATACTTAAAGTTTTAAACTGACAAACTCTCCTTTAGAACCTGGTTATTACAAGGAGAGTGACTTTGGTATACGGATAGAAGACATTGCTGTCACTGTTCCAGCTACTACAAAGGTACATCCAACTAATTGGAGTGCAGGACTATGTAAATCCAGTGCAGCTATAGCCTAATGAAATAATAATAATAACAATAATGTGTGCATTTCTTCTCTGTTTTTCTCTACTAGCATAGCAGCAATTACCTGACATTTGAAACCGTTTCATTGGTGCCTTATGACAGAAAATTGATAAACACATCTCTTCTAAGTCCTGAGCAGGTATTTGAAATAATACCAGTATTAATCTGTCTGTCACGAACCACCGCAACCACCAATAGGAAAATTCAACTGCAGTAGCCACCGTTCAACCTGAAGAGGGCAGCACTCAGACATTTTTAAACCATATATTGTAGAATTAAAACACTTTAAACCCAAATCTCAAAAAATGTACTGGAATCAATGAACAGCATTTATGGAGCTCCATTCTTACAGATCAATAACTAAAAAAAGTTGTTTTAGAGTTTAGTTACCCTTTAAGGTGACGTTAATACATGTACTTACTATAATAATAATAATAATAATAACAACAGTAAATTATGCATAGTTACAAGTATCTAACCCTAAACCTCACCTTAGCCTAACTCTTTAGCACAGTTGATTAGTATGACTATTAAAGTTAGTTTACTTTCATAAGTTTACTTTCACACCATCATCAATTTTGTTACTGTTGGGATGGGTGTGTTTGGTTCCATTTGGTTTCCAATGTAAAATCTGGGTAGTGAACCAGTTAAAAACCACAGCTTTGTTTGTTTAAAATAAGTTGTTTTCTAGTGTTGGTTTCCTTTTAAAAACTGCCCACATACGCTCTTCACTAGAAATACATCTGGGGAGGGGTGTTGTGGGTTCGCTGGAAATTAAAAAAGCCTTATTTTTACTTTCAGAAACACAAATCAGTTGTTGATTTCAATTATGTCTGGCAGTGCAGATTATGTCTCTTTCTTTGTTGTTGTTTTGTAGCTGCACTGGCTGAACTCGTACTATGAGACCATCCGGAGTGTGGTGGGTCCCGAGCTACAGAGGCAGGGACTGAAGGATGAGTATGACTGGATGATGAAGCACACGGCACCTTTCCTTACAGCTGGAGCTTCAGCTGTCATCTCCTCAGTCACACTGGTAGTTGCAGTGCTGGCTTCTTTTGTGCTGTAAATATGTACTGAAGAGTTTAACCTACTCCACAGCATTCAGTGCTGCCTCTGCTCCTACTGTGGGCTGGTACAACAAACCCACTTTCAGGCACAAACTGAAAAGCTCCAATGTTGAATAGGCTACTTAAAATAAGTCTTTTATATATAGTGTTCTCTCTCTCTCCTATTTCTTCTCTTTGATCTGGTTATTTTAAGCCCTTTTCAATGGATGTACCAAACCTCGTTAGGATTCTGTCTATGTTAATATAAACGAGTGTTAATATTGTATAATGTATTTTATGACAAAGTTTTTGCACATATTTAATTTAAAATATTTGATTTAAAAATAAATAAATTGCTGGTAAATGTATGCAGAATATGTGATAAGACAATCATTGTTGATTTATAGTTTATTAAAATACCATTACTGCAGTATCTCCACTAAATTTGATTTCTATGTGTTCTATGTTTTATGTTTTCATACTTGTTGGTCATAATTGTAGGAATCAAATAATGTCCACTCCACTAAGTGGAAATAGTATGCAGACACCAACAACACCTTACACTCTTAATAGATCCACTCTTTTTGAAACGTCTGAGTTAATTTGTTAATACATGGGTCAACTTTAAAGGAGCCGTATGTAAGAATGTGGCCAAAACTGGTACTGCAATCACATTCAAATTACTATAGAGCGTGTATCCCTCTCCCTCCTCCTTTAGGGTTGGATAATCTAATTTGGATAATCTTTTCACTTTTATTTTGTCTCTGTCCCAACTTTTTTGGGGTGTGTTGCAGCCATCAAAATCAAAATTTGTTCATATTTACAAAATACAATTATATTGGTCAGTGAAAACATTGGAGAACTTTTCTTTGTACTTTTGTCAGTTAAAAAAAGTTTAAATATAATTAACAAATCACAGATTCTTGATTTTAATGCATTTTACAAAATGTCCCAACTTTTTCTGATTTTCTGATTTTTTTTTTATAGATTTTTTTGAGGTTGTAGATGAATCTTACCTGTCCAGGAGAAAATTAGCAACGTTGGCGTCCGTCTTCAAATTCTTCTCCGTTTTCAGCCGTCTCCATCTTTCAAAGGCATCTCCTATACAGATCCTTGTTTTATTTCGGACTTTGTCACGAAGTATTTCAGATTCATAACAAGTTTTTTGGGGTTTTGCAACGTTAGACATTTTTTTTATCCGATTCCGACACCTTTGTAGCTGCATCTGTGGTAACTAGCAGAGCTGGCAACCCGGATGCTGCAACACTACTGACTTTGTGATTGGTAGAAAGGTGGAGGGTGATGCATCAGACCAAAACACAACATGACAACATCAACATCAGTTGAGGGCTGCAACTTCACTTTTTAAATGACAATATCCTGACCGGACTACTGTTGTCAGTGATACAAGTATTTGAAATTAACATGATTTCTTAATGTCTAGTGACATATCAGGGCCATTTTATGATTAATTGAAATACATTTCTTACATACAACTCCTTTAAGGTTTTTTTTTATGCTGCCCCATTTGCACCAGTTTTTCAGCACAAAAAATACAGAAACAATACTCTATGAGTGTATATTCATAGACACTTTTGGCATATAGTACAATGCACAACATTGATTTGCAGTGTTGGGGAAAGTTACTTGTAAAAGTAATTCATTAAAATATTGCATTACTCCATTAAAAAATTATTTTATTGTGTTACTCACATTACTTCTGAGTTACTTTTTCTCATCTGGGCTTGGCTTGCTTGTTTTTTTTTTATGACAAAAAATTGATTCTATTTTTGTCAAATGCGAAGGCCCTTTCTCACCAAAGGTGAATTGAATGAGCCTCAGGCTGAAGAAAATTCAAATTCCTGTCTGTACAGTAGAGGGCGCAGCTGAAACAAACCTTTCCGCTTTGCTGCCATTCTGGATCGCAGGAGAGGATGCTTACAGGTGCTGGTCATATCATTAGAATATCATCAAGAAGTTGGATTTATTTCAGTAAATCCATTCAAAAAGTGAAATTTGGATATTATATTCATTCATTACACACAATGATATATTTCAAATGTTTATTTCATTTAATTGTGATTATTAAAACTGAAAACTAATGAAAATCCCAAATTCAGTATCTCCGAAAATTAGAATATTACTTAAGACCAATACAAAAGGATTTTTAGAAATGTTGGCCAACTGAAAAGTATGAGCATGTACAGCACTCAATACTTAGTTGGGGCTCCTTTTGCCTGAATTACTGCAGCAATGTGGCGTGGCATGGAGTCGATTAGTCTGTGGCACTGCTCAGGTGTTATGAGAGCCCAGGTTGACCTTCAGCTCTTCTGCATTGTTGGGTCTGGTGTATCGCATCTTCCTCTTCACAATACCCCATAGATTTCTATAGGGTTAAGGTCAGGCGAGTTTGCTGGCCAATTAAGAACAGGGATACCATGGTCCTTAAACCAGGTACTGGTAGCTTTGGCACTGTGTGCAGGTACCAAGTCCTGTTGGAAAATGAAATCTGCATCTCCATAAAATTGGTCAGCAGCAGGAAGCATGAAGTGCTCTAAAACTTCCTGGTAGATGGCTGCGTTGAACTTGGACCTCAGAAAACACAGTGGACCAAAACCAGCAGATGACATGGCACCCCAAACCATCACTAACTGTGGAAACTTTACACTGGACTTCAAGCAACATGGATTATGTGCCTCTCCTCTCTTCCTCCAGACTCTGGGACCTTGATTTCCAAAGGTGAATCTTTGAAATGCAAAATTTACTTTCATCAGAGAACATAACTTTGGACCACTCAGCAGCAGTCCAGTCCTTTTTGTCTTTAGCCCAGGCGAGACGCTTCTGACGCTTTGGCTTGTTCAAGAGTGGCTTGACACAAGGAATGCGACAGCTGAAACCTCATGTCTTGCATACGTCTGTGCGTGGTGGTTCTTGAAGAACTGACTCCAGCTGCAGTCCACTCTTTGTGAATCTCCCCCACAGTTTTGAATGGGTTTTGTTTCACAGTCCTCTCCAGGGTGCGGTTATCCCTATTGCTTGTACACTTTTTTCTACCACATATTTTCCTTCCCTTCTCCTCTCTATTAATGTGCTTGAACACAGAGCTCTGTGAACAGCCAGCCTCTTTAGCAATGACCTTTTGTGTCTTGCCCTCCTTGTGCAAGATGTCAATTGTCGTCTTTTGGTCTTTTGGTCAAGTCAGCAGTCTTCCCCATGATTGTGTAGCCTACAGAACTAGACAGAGACCATTTAAAGGCCTTTTCAGGTGTTTTGAGTTAATTAGCTGATTAGAGTGTGCTTCAGTTCTAATCATCAAAATTAAAAGGAATGAACTCTTGAAATATATCAGTCTGTGTGTAATGAATGAATATAATATCCAAATTTCACTTTTTGAATGGAATTACTGAAATAAATCAACTTTTTGATGATATTCTAATTATATGACCAGTGCCTGTATAAGGTTGAATTGGATCATCAAAGGTCAGAGGCAAAGACACTGGTTAATAAAGTAAGATTACATAAAGTATATTTGTGTAATTTAACATTTTTAATTATGGCAGGTTTGCATAATATTCTGAAATTTGCATTTCACTGTTTTTAATAATTGTGAGGAATATTGAATCAGTTTTTTTTTCCAAGTTAGATGAGTAAATTAATGCTCACATTTAGTCTAGAACTACAGTAACATAACACTCATGTTTATACACAGTGCACACAACGCCTTTACCTTTGCACTCACGATTTCTCTCAACATGGGGAGAGAAGGGGTGTCAGTCAATAAAGGAGAAAACAAATTATTAATTATACATTTAAAAGTAATGTGTTACTTAACTAGTTACTTGGAAAAAAGTAATCTGATTACCTAACTCACGTTACTTGTAATATTTTACCCCTAACACTATTGATTAGTTTATAATCAACCCATTTTATATATTAGAGTTAACATATTTTGTTGATCCTGGAACAACATTCATCCAAAATTTTGTCCTAACCCTGTCCCTACCCCAAACCCAACCCTCAGTGTCGCTGCTAGCCATTTTGGTGCCCTAAGCGTAATTCCTTTATGATGCCTTTAAATGCCTATTAAATGCCTTTAAATATTCCTTTTTGTAGAGCAATTAAATACTCTTGTTCGGCCTGTTTTGTTATATACATCCCTAAAAAATGCCTAATAATATTTCTATACTGAAATAATATCGGCATTATAATTATTATGACTATGAATATATGATGATTGATTTTTCATTAGGCTATTTTTGGTGACCCCTCAGCACTTGGTGATGCGCGTGCTGCCGCTGCCAACCCTACTCAGTAAGCAATTTTGCGTTTAAAAGACATCTAATAGCCATCCAAACACAGCCCTGACTTCTGGCAAAATTTGGGCTGTCGTGAAAATGTAATAGACGTCTAACCATTAGTCCAAGAATAGACTTTCCTTACATGATGGAATATCATACATCTTGTGAGTTATTTTGGCAAAAAAAGACATGTAACCAAATTTAAGGTTATTTTGGCTTGAAGTGGGTTAATCATAGTCTGACCATATCGGGTCTATAGTTAACCTAGATGGTGAAATGACGGCTATTGCTTGCTGGGTACCTAAATTCTCCCTAAAATCAGAGGGAAATGATGAATAACACTGATGTAGAAGCACCAAACCCTGGTTGTAAGCCTAAACTTGACATAAACTGTAGACTTGTCCCTCAATTCTAACATTATAACCTTTTATTCTCTTGTTTTGACTTTGCAAATCTTTATATAGTATAGTATTTATCATCCCTCTTTGTCATTTCTATAACATTTATAATTGCCACAAATTCACATTTATGAGCATTAATGCCAGATGCCATAGTTGAGATACACTTTATTTAAATAGTGTCACCAATCATTTAAAAACACAATGTTTTTCATGAATCCCACAGCACACTGAAGGAAATTTTTCACTGTAAAAATTACTTGTGACCACTGCTTTCTAAAATATTGGCACAATATGTCATGTCTGGTTTGTTTATTTTATTTGTGTGTGTTTGTTTTAATTCAGGGCATGGTTTTTAGAGCACGAAACTGGAATGATAGTATCACACCAACCACCTAATGCTCTAAGTCAGAGTGGTCTCCAATATGGTGCCCGCGGGCACCTGGTAGCCCGCATGGAGTCTCTGAGTCGCCCGCCGAAACGTTCTATAAATAGCCTGAATTGTAATCTTTCATTTAGTTTTTTTTTATTTTATTTGATGATGATGGCATGAAATGAGAAAATAACTAATGGTAATATTTCATATACCATTAAAAAATAATAAAATAATTTTAAATATTTAGAATCTGCACGTCGAGCACGTTTTTAAAAAAGAAAAGAAAAACGTAACGTAACTTCTGTGAGTTGAGGCGGTCGCGGGCAGACTGTACATACATTAGATAAATTGAACAAAAAAAAAAAGATTAATTATGGCTGATGATGCAGGTCATGCAAAAAAGAAGAAGACTTATTATTTTAACGAGGAGTGGGAGACAGAATTCCTCTTCACTAACGTTAAAGATAAAGTTGTATGCCTGGAGCTAGCATTGCGGTTGCCAATGGTCCTGCCCTATCGCTCACCCAGATATCAAAGCAGTCACACATCTTAACATCGCTTTCTGAGAAACCAGCTTCTCCAATACCCTTTAATTATCACAGGTCTGAAGCTGCATGTGAAGGGCTCATGCATGCAGAGGTGCTGTTGCTTGGCAACAGTTCCGTCAGAACAAAAGTAAGGTGTGAATGTGGTTTCTGAGACGTCCGCTTTCTCTCTCTCTCTCTCTCTCTCTCTCTCTCTCTCTCTCTCTCTCTCTCTCTCTGAACTCTTTTGTTTGCCTGGTGTTCTACTCCAGCTAATTTTTGTTAACCAATTGTTTGTTAAACATTGTTCCTTATCTTCACAATAATAGGACTGATGCATGTGATTACATTTGTCATGTTTTAGTCGAGGCTCTGTGTATGGCGTGACTTTACATAAAGAGGAACTAAAGCAACAGGAGGTGTTGAAAACGGTGACCTCATTACAGTTGTCAGTGTGCTTGACTGCTGCCTATACAGCTGAAATTACTGTTTGAATCTAAAGTCAAGTACTGCATATAACTTGCATCTACTATAAACATTGGGTTCTTTTGTCCAAATATTTCATACTCATAACAGGCTCCATTTTGGAGGGAGTGAAACAGTCAGGCCATGTGGTGTGAAACAAACAAACAAAAATAACTCCCTGCCAACTCACACTATTGTCTGTCTCAGCTGGCTGATCTTACATGCATGTCTCAGCTCACTGACTTTGTTTCTTTTATAAATCAGTAGTAAGGTATTATGATAATTTAGACATGGCCTAGGTTTTGGTACTGGGTAGGGTTAAGGGATGTAGAATATGGTCGTACATAATAAGGCATTAATATATGCTTTATAAATACTAATAAACAGCCAATATCCTAGTAATATGCATGCAAGTAAGCAACAAGTTTAACTAATACAATTCTAACTGCTTTATGTATGTAAAATGACGATTTATACCTGTGTGTGTGTGTGTGTGTGTGTGTGTGTGTGTGTGTGTGTGTGTGTGTGTGTGTGTGTGTGTGTGTCAGTGACTTAAGTGATTGTTTATCTCAAGAAATACAAAATAATTCCTTGTGCTCTTCAGGCTGAAGATGTTCTGTATCACTGAGTACGAAAGTAATAGGTCATTTGGTTTGTTTTTATCTGGTATAAACCATTTCAACCAAAGCCAGCTCTTAAAAAAAAGAAGTTCCTGTCTAGTCATGTGACTTCCTCAAGCGTTTAGTTCTCCACTCCAGCAGTCAGAGAAGAGCTTTTCTTCTGCCTCTTCCTCCTCTGGTGGCTTTTGTCGTTCTGTGAGTGGAGCACCGTGGCAGTGAGACAGACAGGAGTTAGTTCAGCTCAGTCGATAGTCATACTGCCACATCTATAGTTGTGGTCCTCAGAGACAGGAGAATACTGCCCACCCTGCCCACCCACAGCTGGATCAACATGTTACGGCGGAAACCATCCAACGCATCTGAAAAGGAGCAGGCTCAGGTGCAAAAGAAGAAGGTAAGAGTTTGTGCCTTAATCTGCGTGTGCGGCCCAGTTTTGAAGAGTCGAAGCGAGAGTAGAAATGATGTTCTTGGAGGGCCCCTCTGGAGGTCTGCGTTCCCAAGAAAACGAATACACATATAATAGGCTGTTTAAACACAAAAAGTAAATGAAAAGATGCATTAGAGCAGAACACATGTGCTTTTGTTGCTGATCGTTTGAATCAACAGTAGGGTTTTTCAAATGTTTTCATTCATTAAGGTGAATAATAGTCCTATTGTAATAGGTGCCGTTTGTCTTAAGATTAAGAACTGAAAGTGTATGATTGTTCTGGGTTTATGCATGGCTGTGCAACAGTTCCTGTAGAAACACATCAGACCGCAGCACACATCCTGAAGTGGTTCATACCTCATCAGAGCAAAGCATCCAAACACATCTCCTGAATTCAAAGTGACTCTTACGTACGTCTTCACAGCCCGCTCCACTCAACTTCTTCTCGTTCAGCGGTTAACTGCTTCTAGCATTACTGTTATTTTCCATTTGATTCACATCTTGCGTGTGACAACCAACAGTTTCGATATTTCTCCTCTCTGAAACTGCAGGTGTTTCATAAATGCATGTAACCCAAGCAAAGCGAGATTGGAAAATTTTGCTTTTGTGCATCACGGTTACTTTGATGTCTTTAGTTTATATTTTATATTCTTATCCAGAGCAGAGGATGTAGCATACAATTGAAGTTCATTGGCATAGTGTAAATGAAAACACTTCACCCCCACATAATCTCAAAATGCTGCAGTTTCCTCTTTGGCCATGGTTTAGATTATGAGTAATTGTTTCTTTCGAGATCTGTCAAAAATACATTTCAACATCTTATGATGATGCAGCAGAACGTTTTGGGGAAATTAATAGGGAAGGTTTGTTAATAATAGTTTGACGTGTTACACTATGATTTCCGCAATAGTGTAGCTATTTAATTCAATATGATTTTCAAAGAGAAGCAAACTCTTGTCATTTTACTAGTTTTGACCAGCTGAACAATCTCTTCTTGCATTTGATTGGTTTAGCAGATTGCAGTCTGTTGTGTGTTGTCTAGATAGTGCACAGCTCTGCAGGGATTGGCTGAGACATGCCCACTTCCTGTGCTGAAGAAAAGTGGCACATTGAAAGGTTTAGATAACAGAAAAAGTCAAATTGGAACAAATATGCACAGCAGCCACAAAACCCACACTGAATGATTTTATAATTTATAAAAAAGTCCCTTAATTATGAATGAATCACTTTGCAAAACAGTGTCTCTTATACAGTTTAAATGCATAGGTATTTTAGCCTATAAATGAACATCATGTGATAAATAATTACTTTATCATATAGATCAGAAATGCCCAAACTAGGGCTCATGGGCCAAAGTCAGACCATGATGACCTATGCCCCACCATGTCATATCAGAATATAGTTACACTTTATTTCGACAATCCAACTACATGTCAACAAACTCTCATTAGAGCATTAGTAGAGTAGTTGGGTACCTGCAAAGTTATATATAGTCTATATATATATATATATATATATATATACAGTCTACTAATACTCTAATGGCTGGTAGTTGACATGTAGTTACTTACTAGACTTTCTACTAAGTTACTACTAAGGAACTAATAAGTTACTACTAAGTAATTACTTAGTTAGTAGTAACTTAGTAGTCACTTAGTATTATGTCTAGTGGACCATTGAAATAAAGTGCTACAAAGAATATAAGTGAAATAGATTATTGTTTTATGTTAATATAATACAGTTGGGTATAATTCAAATTCATTCCAATGGCCCTTAATTTGGCTAAGTGTGATTTTTGTCCCTTTATAGGAAGTATGGGCAGATCTGATAAAGACTGGCACATCGTTATTGCTATGTTTTCAATTACACTGAGATGTCACACTGACATTGACACTGTAAAGTGTAACTAAACACATCTCCCTATCTGTGAAAACCTGTGACCATGACAGCTTTTTTTTCATAGACAATTCAAATGCTTTTCCACCCTACAAAACACTCATGAGTCATGTTTATAATTACGTCTGGTCTATGGATCTGAAAAAAGATAGTGTGGATTTTGCTGCCCAAATGTTTCTCTGGAGGTTTGATAATGCTTTCGAATATTGATTAGGATATATGCTTGTGGAAATACAATAGCATTTAATGGCCATTATAACATGAGCTATAGTATCAGTTAAACTAAACTGGATATATTCATGATGCATTGAGATAACATTTCATCAGCATAACGCTGGATGACTCTGCTGTTCACATTTTCATTTTATTGCTCATGACCCAATGGCCTTATGGTTGAATGCATAGGACAAAATATCTCTATCCATCCTTCCATCTGTCTGTATCTGCATTCTACTGTACCTTTAAATAGTCTCTGATGGGAAACTGTTCTGTCTTCATAGCTGTCTCTGCAAAGATCCAGCAGCTTCAAAGACTTTATGAAGCCAAAGCCATCGTCACCTGTAGTGAGCACCGAGGCTACCTTGGATGAAACTGTAAGTGCAGTAGTTTGTTCTTATCTCCTGTCTTATGGGTATCAAAATATTATATCATGTGTAGCTGTGCAAATTGATCCAATTTATCTGCTGTTTCAGAGGAGAAAAACAACAGCATCAACATAATCTGTACTCATTTGCAGTCAGCATTAACATTCAACTGCTAGTATGGTTCTTAATAACTGCTTCATCTCTAAAACCACACTTTTAAAAATATATAGACAGGATGTCATCCTTTCATGAGCCATTCAAGCAGAGAGCCTGCTTAGCCTTCTGTCTGCTTTAAGAGTAGATAGTGGTATAATTTTAAAAATATTTTATATACATTATTGTTCAAAACTTTTGGGTCAGTAAGATTTTATTTTTAAAGGAAATTAATACTTTTATTAAGCAGGGATGCATTACATTGATTAAAAGTATTTTTTGTTACAATATATTGTTGAATAGAAAGTTTAAAAGAACTGCTAAAATTTTAAGTATTCTGAAGACGAAAACATGCATCACAGTTTCCAAAAAAATATTGAGCAGCTAAACTTTTTTCAACATTGGTAATAATACAAAATGTTTCTAGAGCATCAAATCAGCATATTATAATGATTTCTGAAGGATCATATGACTAAGACTGGAGTAATGATGCTGAAAATTCAGCTTTGCCATCACAGGAATAAATTACATTTTAAAATATATTAAAGTAGAAAACTTATTTTAAAGTGTATGTAACTGTATTTTTACTGTATTTTTGATCAAATAAACGCAGCCATGGTGAGCTTCTTTCAAAAATCTTACGACTCCAAACGTTTGCAAAATATTATTTCACCATCAAATAAGACACTATTTTATCATAATAAATACATTTACATAAATAATATACATTTATAATATATATTGTTGTTAAAACAATGTCCATCGTCTGTTTGATGACAAAAGTGTTGAACATATGGAATAGCCTTCTGTGGTGGAGTTAAGTGAGGTGCTGAGGTATAAAATCAAAGATATAATGTTAGCAACTGATGTAAAATCCCCATGACGCTGACAGGTACTTTTGTTTCTGTCTGTGCCTTTGATAACTGCACACGCTGTCCTCACAGTAAAGGAAAGAGCCTCTGACATTTAGACGTAGAGCTCAGAGAGGAGGAGCCACATTGACTCACTGACACAAAAACCACCGTCACAAACTTTACTGGAAATCCTGCATGAAACAGGGGCACATCGCTTTAAAACGAACACTACTTATACTGTGGTTATACCACAAACAAATATGTGCTGATTCAGCTCAGTCGGGACAAACATGGCACTGCTGAACCATAGCATATTAGAAATGGGTTATGAATAACACATCAAACAACTGCAAACGGAAATTAAAAACAAGTCAAAGTGAGGTTATTTAAAGTAATTTAAGGCAGTTAGTTCTAACAGAGTTCTGTCTCAGTTGCTTTAACCATGGAGCCAGCAAACGTTTTACAGAACAACCAGTCTAGCAACAATTATTCATTTGCTGTAGCTCTTTTTAGACAACACAAGGGGAAGTTTGATGAGTCGATAAGACAAATTTAGTTTGCTAAAGTGAGCAAGTGCACAGTAAAAACAGCAGTTGACAATTACTGAAGGCAAATCTATTTTTTGTGTGAAATTTCTTACAGAAGTTTGAGGGTGCACCACCAGAGGATTCAGGGAAAAGTAACGGAAAACTTGGAAAGAAATGGAGAAATGTCATATCTCGCACAATGACCCGTAAAACATCCAAGATGGTACAGAAAGCCCTTGCAGAAGAGGGGGTGAGTTGAAAACACAAGTATTATATATTCTTTTACAGAATGTATTCATCCTAGGTTAATGTTAATTGCTAAATTATTTTTATGCATTTCAAGTTGTGTAAATTAAATTATAGACATTATTTTATAAATAACATGTTTATTTGGCATTTATAAAATAGCCTTAAACTAGTAGTAAATGCTATAAAAGTTAAAAGTTCATGATACCTAATGCATACCTAATTAACTTAACCAAGTTACCATGTTTAAATTCACATTTAAAATCGGTGGTACAATTCTATTAAAATATCTCAGTCCCAGAAATGGGGCTTTTATTTTATATTATTTTCTTATTTTCTTTTTATTTTCCTTTCCTTTATTTCCTTTCCTTTCATTTCCTTTCCTTTCCTTCCTTCACTGGTAATTTTCTAAGCAAACATCTAAGAAACACTTAATAACAGCTTGAATGTGTCTCCCCCGTGTGGATGAAATCAGGATATTTTACACAGTCTACATCTCAGGGTGTTTCCAGTGGTTAAGGTTCCCAAAAGTCACAAAGAAATTCATGTGGATATGAGTTCAAATGAACTGTAAATTGTTAATTGATTTCAGAATGAGAGTGGGGAGGACGGCTCTATGTCTCCCATGTCTCCAGGTGACTGGATGCCAGATCTCAGTGCTGGGAACAGAACATCTGTGTGCTCCAACAGCTCAGAGGACACCATGCACAGCCCTCTCTCACGCCAGCTCTCTGGATGTAAGCCATCTCAGAACGGCACAATATCTTGGCTAAACCAATAACATACAAGGCTTATTGATTCCCCCCCCCCCCCCCCCCCCCCCCCCCCCCCCCCCCCCCCCCGATGTGCAGGTTCTGACAGACAGAGTCTGGACAGTGGCTTCAGCCAGAGAGACAGTATGAGACTGGAGGACAACACCTACACAGGGCCCTTCTGTGGCAGAGCCCTTGTCCACACTGACTTCACCCCCAGTCCATATGACATGGAATCTCTCAAACTACAGGTCAGCTTTTTATAATGTGCTATTTTTGGACACATTTATCAACAATGTCGACATAAAAGATTAGTTTGATTGTTTTTCCATTACTTTTTACGCATCTTTTGTGATTCATTTTATGAAAAGCACTGACTTATCCTTGTGTAATGTACTATATAAATACACTTTCCTTGCTTTGTGTGTAACACAAAAAGAGTAATTTTGAGGGACTATTTAAAAAATTGGTGTAGATTTTTACTCAGAAATTGCTAGTAAATTTCACAATACAAAGAAAAAGCGAGGAACACATTGTATTTCAAAATGGCATTTTGAAGTAGAAAGACTTTCATAATAATAGAATAGTATCTTCTATTCTATTCAAAACATACACCAATAATCTTTTATTTACAACTTTGAAAAAAATATTTTTTATAGTGCTGGCTGCCTTTTTCGATGCAAGAAATACACAGAAATACAATACACTGAAGCCTTCGAGCTTTAAAATGCTTGCAAAAGCCCTGTACAAGTATCAAAAAGTGGTCCATACATTTGATGTTTTTAGAAAATATAGCACATCATTTTTGAAGCTTGAAAACTGCCTGTCTTCAACCACAAGATAAAAAGCAACCAGTATACTATTCTGATTTTTTTATTTTTTATTTTTTGGGGGGGCGAAAGTCAAGAATTTTGGGGGATTACTAATCCTTAAAAATACAGATATTTGTAGTATATTGTATGCAGTGCATTATTATTTTTCAAAACACACAGAAAGGAGACATCATCCAGATTATTGAGAAGCCACCAGTAGGCACCTGGACTGGTAAACTCATTAACAAAGTGGGCTCCTTTAAATTCATCTACGTCACAATACTACCAGAGGAGGACACGCCGCCAAAGAGGAAGCGATGCCTCAGTCACGGACGCCAGAAACCCAAACCAAAAACCTTGGAGGAAGTTCTGGAGAGAATAGGCCTAACTGTAAGCCTCAAGTTACTTTCATTGCTGTTTTCTTTTAAATTTGTGTGCCATTTCATCATAGTGCAAGAGGATCTACTTTTTGACTTCTTATGATTGACCACTGTGTGCCCAGGAACTGGGATCTCTCCTGTCCATGCATGGCTTCCAGAGCTTGGAGGACTTCACCGGCCTGAAGGAGTCTCACCTGAACGAGCTGAACATTACAGACCCTGAGCAACGTGTGAAGATATTGAAAGCAGCAGAACTGCTTCATGACTGTACGTCCAAGAAGAGCCATCGAGTCTAGACCGTTATCCTAATTGTGTAATTATAATTGAAGTCTGTTTGATGTACTGACATCCTTTCTGTTCTCCAGCGGAGGATGAATCCGATACAGATGAGCAAAAGACTGAAATGCCACGGGACTCGGGTTGTTACGAGAGCACAGAGAATCTGGCAAACGGACGTGAGGAGCCCCAGGTGGAATCCCAACCGGAGCCAGAAACAGATCCGGACACAGAAACAAAGCTCAATGCTGTTCAGGAACAACTGGAGGGGATGAAGGTGGAGGAAAGTTCTGAGAATCAAACGGAGTGAAGCCACCAGAATGTTCTTTTGATCCTGCTTCTTTAAAACTTTTAACCTCTATGATGGATCGAGAGTGTCATAACCACATGCTGGATTGAATTCCGTGAAGGAAACTATTTTACATGCACAGCCGATACAGAAGCCAGTAGGTCCTCTTAGAAGATGGCATAAAGGTCTTGAAGGTATTATCATCAATGAACGTAGTCTTTCTTTTTGACTATTGTTCAGAACGTCTGACACCACATTAAATATCTTCAAAAGGCTTTGAAATCTAACTGAAACAACGTTTTTTGAGGGATTTGGAAAAACTGACTTCGCACCAAGCAATATTCCATGGATTAACATCATAAAATATGTTCTTACATCATAAAATAAGCAGCATGGTGGTGCTCCAAATATTGATTTTACTCGCAAGGTTAAATATTCAAGACATCTATTATGGTAAATTACATGTAATTATATGTAATTATATGTGAGATCTAACTGTGATTCTCTAACATCTGATAACTTTCATCATCATCATACCTTTAGCTATGAAGTAGCATTTTATAGACTACTATTCTTCTGTTTCTGGCCTAATGAATGTACAGTGCCAGGAATGAAAGAGGAAAGGCACATTGTTTAGTTAATGCACATGTACTTGCATGTTATTCTTTTGCTTCTATAGTCAATGATTTTGGTTCCTGTTTGTGGTAATGTTTGTTATAATATGGTTTATTTTGTTTTCAAAACTATTGTTTATTCAATATTTGTATTTCCTTTTTACTGTTCCGTTTGTCTTGATATTGATGTCTGTACTTTCAGGGTTTGCTTTTTTAACAAACAAAAAACTAAATTTTGAAACTACACCACAAAGAAGAAATTTGTAATAATACCATATCATTTAATGAACACATTTACACACAAATTCATAAAGTAGAAAGTGGAGAGTATGAGGATATACATGATCACAGTGTTATTACCAAGCAAACTGAACATAACCCAATTTGTGATGACGTACAATTTGTACATTATGCATCACATCCACATATCTAGAGCAGACCATAATTTGCTAAAATTCCAAACTTACACATTACACTGACTTGGCATTAAAGATTTTGATTATTTATGTGCCTCATTAAGTTAATTAGAATATCAGCATATGACACAAAGTTCATGATAAAACAAAAATAGTGGGTTTGATTCAGCGCGACTTTAAGCACATTTCCATATACTCAGTAATACCGTCCTTCAGCCTAGCAAATTAATATTCACATCTTCCATACACAGTAACGGTGTAAACAATCATCACAATTGTTCACACCATTGTACTCATTTGCTATAAATTAAACACACCACACTCTGTTAGTCATGTAGGACTACATTTCCTGCAATAACGGACTTTTTACCCTCAACACATTTTTCAACACCAGTAGATATTAACAAACAAATTAATGCATCTCAGAAACATTCCAGTTCATATTTTTCCTAATGCTTTAAGATGGCACTGAACCATTTTAAGCTGGCTTTTCCAAATCATTTATTCACTTCTTAACAATACTGCCCTGTGTAGCTGGTTATGATGAGAAACGCATGTAAAAATATATTATCGGTCCCTGAAGTCTGTAGATGTGTCCCTTACAAGTGGCCATTAACATACTACAATGAAATTAGTAAAGGTGACTACATTGCACATTCGCTTCTACACTGGGGCAAGTTTTGCTACCTTAAACATGGTTAAAAGAATGTGTGGGGAAAGAAAAACAAGCACAATTTAAAGATATCTCAACTGAATGCAAGAGCATGCTTAAGTGACACTGAAGTTGGATTGGTCAACTAGCCGTTTCCATGCCTAGACTCAGAAAGGTCCATTTTCAGATGTAAACTTTATCTTTCATTTATTCTGTGTACAAACACGCCACTTGGCCTTGTGTTGTAATATCCAACTCTTAGAGAATAGGAAAGTGGGGAAAGATAGTATGATGCTCAAATGTCAGGCGGTTTTGGAAAGACCTCGCTAAATAAGACAATAGGGAGGGAACGTATTAACTTTTGCAGCTTCTCAGTTACTTTTACAATATGTACATTAACTCCATGGCTTTTTTGCGTTCTGACAGATCATTAGCATTATATAAAAATGACAATGACTTGCATGTACAAGTATTAGTAGTATGGGGCATTATGGTGTCTTCTGTAGATGTAATGGTAGAGCATAGATAAGGCACTCTTACTGATGCAAATCGGCCTGTACTCACTGGCACATACATCTGACAGCCTCTGCTTTCTACCATCCATGCTGATTGTAAAATCAAGTCTGAGCTTAACTTTCTGAGTTAAATCACATTTATAATTGACTGACTGACTAAGCTGATCCAAATGACCCTATTAACAAAATAAAGCGGGTTTGTTGGGCCTAATGTCAGTTATGACTAAAGCACTTTTCCTTAAAAAAAAAAAGTCTAATCCAAAGGGCATTTTTCACAAACTACTATAGAAGCAAGTTATGGGTTTTACAGGGCACACAAATGGTTAGGAATAATGGAGGCAGGCTATACAGAAACGGGTAATGACACTGAAAAAAACAACTGAACATTTCACAAGCTCTTTCAAGGGAAATAATGTCCTCATTACGTGTAAGGGTAGCCTATTCTAATCTGATTCAGTCTATGGCTCCCCATTTCCCTCAGTGTGAGTTTCATCATGCTGTGATTCAGAGAGGAGAGTCTCAAGACCTCCAGATATAGTCTCGAGTGCTAGCGCAGGATCCAGGAAAGATAACTCGCTCTGCGAAAGAGTAACAGAGAACATAGGCCACTGTTTTGAAAGTCAGAGTCAAAACAGTTTTCTGTGTGTGTTCCTTCATGTGAGCACATTCAGAAGTTTGAGAGAAGTCTGGAGAACGCAGTCAAAGCTAGTGGGTCGACTCTTTGATGACCCCAGGGGCGACGGCATTGGGGGAAGTTGGTGATGGGGGTTTCTCAGCTTTAGGGGAGCTGGCCATCTTCTGGGTACTTGCACCAATACCAGGTTTGGCTTCATCAGGGGTGTGCTCATTGGGAATCAGGGGAGCTGAGGATTTCTGCAGGAAGTGCAAACACACCGTTATCAATTAAAGAGGGATATTCACATCAATGTGAATGTTTGAGTGCCATTGTTCTTAACCAGGGTTAAATGTACAGCAGTAGGTACTTAAACAGGTTTCAGAGGGAACTTTGAAAGATTTTGTAAAGTCAGAGTGTTTAATAGAGTGCAACAGTGCCCACCCAATCATATCATTACAAACTGCTTTGAAGCAAAAAATCTTTTTTTTTTAAAGACAAAGGTACAAGACTGTGTACATAAAGGGATAGTTCACCCAAAAATGAAAATTCTGTCATCACTTACTCACCCTAAATTTTCAAAACTGTATGAGGTTTTTTTATTTTCTGCTGAACACAAAAGAATATATTTTGAAGAACATGGGTCATTAAACAGTTGATGGGTCACCATTGCCTTCCATAGTATGGAAAACAATACTATGGAAGTGAATGGTGCCTCACAACTGTTAGGTTACAAACATTCTTCAAAATATCTTCCTTTGCGTTAGGCAGAACAAAAACATATATACAGGTTTGGAAAAAATTGGGGGCGAGTAAATGATGACAGAAATTTCATTTTTGGGTGAACTATCCCTTTAACGGCTTTAATCAGGGAAAGAACTACAATCCCAAAAAGCATTGTGAATCATTAAAATTACTGAGAAATACAAAACTATTGATTTGAATATTTAATATGCAATATTTTTTAAGTTTTTTGAAAAATAACATCGAAACATCATTCGCAGTGCTTCGTGGGAGTTGGAAGCTGCCACAAAATTATTTTGGTGCAATTTGCTTCTTTCGATTCTCGGGTTGGTGGAGATTTCTTTGCAGAATCATGGGTAATGTAGTTTTTCGCCAAGAATTCCACGGTTAAACACGACTATATATATGTGCGTGCGCGTGTGTGTGTGCGCGTGTGTGTGTGTGTGTGTGCGTGTGTGCGTGTGTGCGCGTGTGCGTGTGTGTGTGTGTGTGTGTTTGTGTGTAATGTTGTATTGGCTGGGCGATATGGCCAAAAAAATTATCACGATAATTTTTTTTTATATCAGTCGATATTAATTATCACGATAAATGTCAAATCTTTATTTCTTTCAAGTTTAAAGGCAGATTTTTGCTCCTAAGTGAAAGTTGTAGAAACCAGAACGTTAATTGTGGTTTTTAACTACTCTTTATTATCAGAACATGTCATGACAAACACTTGCCAAACAGGTGAACATTTCACAAATCTGAGGTAGAACATTCAAACATTTGTCATTTTTCCTTAACGGATAAATGGTCCGTGTGGCGCGCGATTCAAAAGTTTATGTAGTGAAACATCTGAAATCTCTAAAGCAATTTCAACCTTGACAATCATTATAAGGATACAAAATAATTATTTTATACAGACTGCACTAACAAAAAGCAATTTCTAGACAAATAAATATTTTAGAGCCAAGCATAACTAGAAATATATATATAAGAAATGGTTAGAAATAACACTTTAAAAATTCCCTGATGTTTTTTATGTTCATGGGAACCCTTATCCACCTGACCAAACATATTTAACAACAACATTTTTTTACGACATTTAACCAAACATAAATTTTTACGGATATATTTTTAGGGTCTTTACCAATATAATGGACATACAGAGCTGTGCAATATTCAGCACTATGACTATCTGGCCTATGAAAGCCACATCAAGCTAAAACCGCTTAATGCATTCATTTACTCCACTTCGTTCTTTTCCCTGACCTTCTAACTCTCCCAGCTCTTAGGGTAATTGATTTAAGATCTTTTTTTGCAGACTCACTACTCACAGTAAAGCAGCCAGCAACATTTCTGCCTAATGTACACGGGCTTGTTCACTCACTCACTCATAAAAAAAAATGCGGTCTTACTGTGGTTTGTGAAACAGGGTTGCTGTTCTTATTCGTAGAGGCAGCAGACGCATCAGAAGGGGCGGGGCTAGACGAGTCTTCCAGCATCACACCTCTTCTGTCCAACACACTGGAAGGAGAGAAAGACAGACATATATAATCCTGTGTTTAGAAGAGGCACAAACCATGTAGCATCTGCAAAGAAATGCTGGAGCTTTTCTCAAAACTAAAATTACTAGTAAAGGCCTTCATATCTAATGCAATGAGATCCAAAGTACCAAAATACTTTTTGGAGCCACTGACACAAGCAAAACTACAGTAACCTTCCTACCTGGGGTAAGCAGGGCCACACAGCACCTCACAGCAGTTCTTAAAGATGTTCTTGTGACTGTAGGGGTTCTGCACACGGTTCTTTCCCGACCACGAGCCTTTGATCTGTGCAGTAGAAATGAAGGACTTAAAACTTCGAAAAAAACCCAGCACAATGTCAGAACTGCTGTCACATTCTGATTCAACCTTCAACCTTCAACTGGATCTTCACTCTGATGTTTTATGTTTTAAAGCGTCCATGCAAATGAGAGGCTTGATAAAAAAAGAATCTCTTATTTATTATCCTTTATTCAAATGTGCTGTTTCAGTTCTACCAATTCTTTCCCTATGGATTTCATTTGATCTAGTCAAGCACTTCAAGGTTCTTCATGTTAAAAAGTAATGCTGTTACGGTTTCATCTGCCCCTAGATAGAAATCGATGTATTCATCACAGGCAAATCTAAAAAAAAGTTTCATGCATGGTATTCCCCAACAGAAATAATACCAGCTTCAGGTTTCAGTATGTAGTTTAGTTGTATCTGAATTGTATCTGCAGGTATTGAGAAATCTAATACAAGCAGGATCTAATTCTTAAAAAATCAAAGGCGAACAACCATCATGTCACATCATATTACTTGCAGCCAGCACTTGCATCCTTCTCTGAAGCTTCCTCCCTTTCTCACTCTTTTTTACTCCTCATTAACAGGAAAAGAAGGGCCAGAGGGCAAATGTGGCAAGAAAACATTTTAAATTAATCATTAGGGCTAAGTGCAAAGGTGCCACAGAACTACATATTATGCTAAACTAAATCACAGCACTCAAACTGCTGCAGGGAATCTAAGCACTATATATGCAATATATACCTGTATATGTGTGCGTTTGTTCACTATATATGAATTTGTTTGAGCATACGTTGTAGATATTTTTCATGAATAGTGTGCACAACAGGATATGAAATTCTCGGGGTTTTTTAGTTTTATAAAATGATCACCGAAAGGAGATGTTTAACCTTTAAAAAATGTTGATCAGAGTTTAAATAAAAAAGTTTTAAAAAAATCAGTTTTTTAATTATTATTATAATTTTTGCACCGATTACTAAATTATTGTGTGACTTTTGTAACTAAATATCCTTAATAAACCCTGATGTCTGTGATTTTCTAGCAAATTAAAATGAAGCTTATGTAACCAGGTTGCAAAATGTATAATTAGACTAAATTTTTAATTATTAGACGTAGAATACTTAGATTTCATTTCAATAATAAGGAAAGTTACGTGGTAACAGCATTAGCAAAATGTAGGACTCAATGTCGTATTTTTTCCCTTTTATTTTTATTCATTTTATTTAATAATTTTTCATTAATTAATAGTTCATAATTAAAATTAGCTTTAAAAATATATATATATATATATTTTACTACAATGAGTTAAATAGTTCAACAGTTTGTATACAATCACACAAGTAAAGAAATCAGGAGGCCAAAAATGTCATATTATGATGTGCATAAACATCGGATGCTTTAAAAGCTTCTTTTCATGCAAGGTTAATCTTACGTTACATAATAGCTTATCTAACAGCAAACATAAAAACATGGGATTTGTGCCTCTAGTGCTTTAAAAACATAATGGGACACCACTGTGTACCCTGTTCATAAACAGTGCCATTAATGCTGTATATACTGTACATAAAACTCATGTTGAGATGTTTTCTGTGCTTTCTTATCGCAGAGAAGGCACTGTTGCCAAGGTGACTGCTGGATCTAGTGTGCTGAAATGCTCTAGGCATGTGTTTATCTTTCCAGCCATGTGACAGCAGCAGGGGTCAAGAACCGACACTAGACTTTGGACAGGTAAGAAACAGACTTACATCTTCATTGGTGGTCTGGTTGAGAGAGATCAAGTAGGTATGGAAGCCAGTCAATCCCACCACAGACCAGAGGGTGAAAAAACACACTAGAACCTCCAACACAGTGCAATGGGGAGTCAAGGACATAACATGCTCAAAAATATCTACAATAGGCTATGCTGAGAAAAAGTGTTCAAACTTACAAAATGTTTTTTAAAAATATGTGTATGTGCTATGTGCCTGTTCAACTGTTACACAAATAGTACACAAACACTATGTTTAGCTTGATATATCATTCACAACATGGCTGGTTTATGAGGAGCTCATTTTGTTTTCAAGTCTTCAGCTAGTGGCTCTGGAGCTAAAATGAAAGGATATGTTCCAGGAGTTTCTTTAATGGTATTCACAAATCCTGAGTCCACAGATCCTATAAAACACACAAAATTGTATTTATTTACATTATGTATCCATGCATGCATTGCAAGCAGTAACTCACTGCATCAGAGGTCTCAGCATCTCACATTCTCTCTCCAATCATTACATGTTCAGAAGATTTTCGCACATCCACCCACACTCTGCCAGTGCCGAGAAGTTAACACTGTTCGTTTAAATTCATTTTTTCAACCACAGTAGCTACGTTTGCATTCAGCTTCGTAATGTGATAAAGGAATAGTTTACCCAAAAATGAAAAATTTGTCATTATTCATCACCATCACAGGCTAGCAAACTGAAAGGATAAAAGACATACTATAAAAAGCTTCAGAGAGTTGTCTGTTACATAAATATACACTATCAAAGATTTTAGGTGAGAAACATAACAAATGTATTAACCTTCTTAGTAGTAGCTCTCAAATTGAATATGACACCTATGGTGAAGGTTTGGCATGATGACATTTGGCAGATAATTGAGAACCAATGACGCTTGATGTTATTGATGTCCAGCCTGCAATTTAAACTTAAATATCATTCTGTGCATCATACAAAGCAATCATATGGCCTCAGGAGACTTGTATAATACAGAGCACATTTTAGGGTCATTTGCAGTGTTTTTTTTTTTTAATTGGATCTTGAAATATATAAAATGTTGTGAAGATTATTTAAAAATTCTATTTTTGTGTTCCACAGCAAAAATAACAGCATACCGGATTGGAATGACATGAGGGTGAGTAAATAATATCATACGTTTTAGTTGTTGGCTAACTGTTCCTTTAATAAATATGATACTGATAACTGTCCTCTGTCCTCGATCCAAATCAAACTAAAGACAGATTGAAAGAGGTGGTGTATATCTTAACCTGTACAATAACTACCATGTAAACCTTTAAATACAGCAGCTTTCACATTCAGATTAAAAAGTACCTCGTATGCAGCGCAATACAACTCTCTCCCACCTGATGAGAAGAAAGCTTTCTAGGCATATTTTTAGATTCTGTATGTTAGAAATGCAAACATGCTAGTTACACACTGGGTTGCAGTGTTAATTTTGGCAGCAATTTTTGATTTAGTCTTAGTTTTCATCTTCAGACGAAAATGCTTATTGGTCTTAGTCACATTTTAGTCATTTTGTCTTTCATAGTTTTAGTCTAGTTTTAGTTGACGAAAAGTCATTGCATTTTTTGTCAACTTTGTCATTACTTTTAGTCAAATTGCGGTGTCTTCTCCTTTATTCGACAAAACAAGTGGTTTTGGTAAAGTCTTGTTTTTGTTTTAACCGATCAGTCTCGTCTTTTTTCGTCAACGATATTGCATGTGTTGATAGTCACAGTTATCGTTCAATGACGTGGGTGTCGTCTCTCATCGTCTTGTCTTAGTCAGGGGAAAAAAGGTCGTCGACGAACATTTTCGTCATAGTTTTCGTTAACGAAATTAACACTGCTGGGTTGGAGTTGCCTACTGTGTCTACAATGGAAGAGACCGATGACTGCAGATACATATGGTAAGAATTATATTACGTTCAATTATTTAAATTAATAGGCCAGACATCGGAAACAGCACAAGCTGGATTCGGCGAAAGATCAGAACTGATTTAAAAACATAATGAAAAATAAAAGCACATATGATATTTGTGAAAAACAATAGTGCATTTCAAGTGGCCTCACTCTTCAGAGAGTCAAAATAGAAATATGCAACATGCGCTTACAGTGTAGACAGTTTTGTTTATTACAATAAGACAGATCTCATTTTGTTGGGTTGCGATATCTACATGATGTGTGAGTAAGGCTTTCTTTGACAAAACTCGTAAGTTTCTTGTTGCTATGGCAATGTTGACACGAAAAGCTGCTTTTTGAATGCACAGTCATTTTGTTTAAAGTACATGTAATACACAGTAAACAGATATTTCTGTCTATACAGAGTCATTCTCTATAAACCAGTCAGACTGCAGATTTTGTAAGTGCAAATTTATTCAGACTTAAATCTGTGCACGTAAACCGTGTCATAAAAACCGAAAGACTGAATTATATATCAGTTATGATGCGTTTTACTTTGATATTGAGATCAGAGGCTCAGAGCAAATTGTCCAGGCATTCATGTGAATTCTGCTGCTCTCTCATCCTTGCAGTCTATGATGCACTTTGAGAAGGGGATGATCAAAGAGAGCAGACATTTACAAGAGCATAGAGGCTCTTCCAATATCCTAAACGCTGACTACACCGGAGAGAACAGCATTCGAGAACATATTGAGTGTCGCTTAAAGGCACTTATTTTCCCAGAAACCTCGATCCTTAAACCGGTGCACCGGCAGTGCATTTTAAATGGTTATCGATAACATGGAAATTTAATTCCCTCTTTCAAATAATCTGTTTTTGCATGTCTACACTAAAGATACATATGCACACCTATACACTCACACACAAACACATTTTCTTGCTGTGATACTCACGTAGAACCACATGGACGATGTCGAAGGCGAAGATATAGATGGTGAGTAGAGACAGCGAGAGTGTAAACAGGTAGAAATATCGGTAATTCCTCTTTCCTACGCAGTTTCCGACCCAGGGACAATGATGGTCAAACCGGTCTGAGGGAAGACACACAGAATCTTGAGACTTTACAAACAAACTTTCTCATAACAATTTGTGAAAGCCTGAAAGTCAGTTTCTACATTCTAACAGTGATGGTGGATCTTCTGACAGAGACGGGCAGGTATTTTTAGCTGCTAAAAATATCTGGAGATGGTACCCAAATCAGAGACTGTATGTGCGGCAGGTGCAGGCCGCCCAAACAAACGTCCCTGTGTTCAGGATGACTGTGCAAAGAGAGCAAAACTGAGCCATCGCTGAACTCTCTGATATAAGCATATGTGTGTCTGACTCATCTCTCAACAATTCACTATTATACTGGAGAGTCAAGTGGCACGTACAGGTGCAACTATATCAAAGATAAGAATTCTTGTGTGTAGACATAGTAAAAAAGAGAAAATTATATATAAACAGCATTACATATAGTATATACAGTACTGTGCAAAAGTCTTAGTCACGTTAGTATTTTCACACAAGATAAGCCAATTATTTATATCTTTTGCTGTAGTCTGTCAGTAGGAAATATCAGTTTACATGTACAAACATTCCTTTTGCCTTTAATTTTCATAATCCGGTGAGATTTTTGTATGCACAAGGAGTCTGACAACAGCCGGTATGATCCACACGGAGATCGGATCTCACCATCATGAGTCCGTCTGTGATTACATGAAGAAACTGAAAAAACTGAGACGGACTAAATCCAGAAGAATTGCGGCAATGTCTCCAAGACACTTGAAGAAACTTACCTGCAAAGCTACAGTACTGAGAAAAGTTTTAGGCACTTGTGCAGAAATGCTGTAAAGTGAGGATGCTTTCAAAAATAATATCATAAATAGATTTTATATATATATTAAAGATTAACTAAATTAAATCAATATCTGGTGTGACCAACCTTTGTGTTTCAAACAGCTTTTGTCCAGGTACACTTGAACATAGTTTTTCAGGGAGCTTTGCAGTTTCTTCAAGCGTCTTGCAGTTGCTGCAGTTCTTCTGGATTTAGTCTGTCTCTTTTTTTTCTGTTTCTTCATGTTATCACAGATGGACTCGTGATGGTGAGATCAGTGTGCGAATGTAAAACAACATTTTTTTTTTGTCACATGACCCTTCAGAAATTATTCTAATTTGCTGATTTGGTACTCAAGAAAAAATTTGTATTATTATCAATGTTGGTTATCAATGTTTTTTGATGAACAGAAAATTCAAAAGAGCAGCATTTATAGTATTTAAAATATATCAATCTTTTGTAATATTATAAACGAGACACTTATAAACACAGTGACACAGTAAAGCTGCTTTGAAACAATCAGCATTGTATAAAGTGATAAATAAATAAAGGTGACTTGACTATAATTGTAACTCTTGATCAGTCAGTGTAATGCATCCATGTTGAATAAAAGTATTCATTTCTTTTTTTTCTTTTTAATTACTGACTACCAAAATTCAGTAATTTAGAAAAAAGTATATGGAAGTTAAATAATGACAAATGTTTTTGAAACGAAAAAGTCACACTATTTGAGGTACCATTCATAGCTGGTTAAAGGTTTCAAACACTCACCAACACAGTTGTCACAGATGCTGCAGTGGGAAGCACGAGGGGGTCTGAAGATCTTGCAGGTGTAGCAGTACTTCAGCTTGACGATCTGGTTGTTAATTTGCACATTCTTGATACGAGGCGGAGGCCGCTGTCCAGCCAAGACGTTCCCATTGGCTGCTTCTGCAAGAGTTGGGTAGAAACAATAAACGTGGCAGCAAAGCTCTCCATATGCATGACACACAGCGCAGCCACTGATGGAGGACTCACAAGGCTCAAGTGTACTCCAGGTAGTATGACTCAATGACACAAGACACTTTATAGGAATAGGTCATCCTCAAATACAACAGTTAAAGCATAATGATTTTTGCACAAAAGTTAAATGTTAAGATGAAAGAGATTAAAATGCTCTTCTTAGAGTAATGATTTACCACAATCTTTAAAAAATTGGATTTTAAAGGAAAAACATGAAAAGGGTTAAAGGGTTAGTTCACCCAAAAATGAAAATTATGTCATTAATGACTCCCCCTCATGTCGTTCCAAGCCCGTAGGACCTCCGTTCATCTTCGGAACACAGTTTAAGACATTTTAGATTCAGTCCGAGAGTTTTCTGTCCCTCCATTGAAAATCTATGTACGGTATACTGTCCTTGTCCAGAAAGGCAATAAAGACATCATCAAAGTAGTCCATGTGACCTCAGTGGGTTAGTTAGAATGTTTTGAAGCATCGAAAATACATTTTGTTCCAAAAATAACAAAAACGACGACTTTATTCAGCATTGTATTCTCTTCCGGTTCTCTTGTCAATCCGCGTTCATGAGTCCGCTGACGTAAGACGAGCTGACGTGTTATCTGGTGCGCCCGAGCTTCGTTTACAGTCTGAGGGAGACGCACGCTGTAAACAAAACAATCTTTGCAAACATGTCTAAGGATTTCGACACAGGGGAAGACTTGCATTTTTTTTTAACCAGACATATTTATTTGAACCTGAATACACGGACGCACCAGATACACGTCAGCAGCGCCTTACGTCAGCAGCGTCACTGGCCTCGTGAACGCGGATTGACAACAGAACCGGAGGAGAATACAATGCTGAATAAAGTCGTCGTTTTTGTTATTTTTGGAACAAAATATATTTTCGATGCTTCAAAAAATTCGAACTAACCCACTGAGGTCACATGGACTACTTTGATGATGTCTTTATTTCCTTTCTGGACAAGGACAGTATACCGTACATAGATTTTCAATGGAGGGACAGAAAACTCTCGGACTAAATCTAAAATATCTTAAACTGTGTTCCGAAGATGAACGGAGGTCTTACGGGCTTGGAACGACATGAGGGTGAGTCATTAATGACATCATTTTCATTTTTGGGTGAACTAACCCTTTAAGCCAGTCATTATCACAAAATAAACCTTTAAGAGTAGTAAAGATCAAATCTACATGAAATATTCATTTAAATTATCATGATTTTATTTTATTTACTGTTTGGTGATCATTATATAAAAATATTTGACCACAAAATTATGCAGTTGACCAATGCAAAAGGCATGCAATAAATTCTGAGGTGTACATATTAAATAAAATAAATTATTTTGGTTATTTTTGCCTTTATTATGATAGGATAGTATAAAGTGGACAGGATGCGAGGTGAGAGAGAGAGAGGGAGGACGGAATCAGGAAAGGTCCACGAGCCGGGATTTGAACTTGGCTATATGTCACCGCACTGCTCCCACAAGGCTATCGGCACCGGGGATGTACATATTAACACAAAACAAAATTAAAACTTTTTCATGATTGCTTGGATCTGAATACTTGAAATGCAGATCCAGATCACTGATATAAGTATTTCATCTTTTCTACTCCCTCTCCTTTATTTGCATTTCCTCAAAATGACTAATTTTCATCTGTTCTGATAGCGACAATAATGAAGGCAAAGCATTTGTCTACATTACAAGACTTGAATTTCATTATGCAGTGGAAAAAGTCATTTTATTTCCTTATATTTGTCAGCTCTGTACTTTTATACTCCGGGGAAGTGGCTGCATTAGCGTTTGCTCAGGAGGCAGAACTACACTGCCTCTTAATCCACATGCCAGGGTTGGCTAAAACTGCACATCCGTACTTGCATCTGATCCAGCATTAGCCACTTTTAATCAGTAACACAGACATTCATCTAAAAATAGCATATTAAAGCTGCGATTTTGAAATCGAGCAGAGACGGCAGAGGAAATTTGTAGAAATCAATCTTTGCTCTTCCCTGCTGCAGTACTCAAATATAACTGCCCTGTTTTAAGAGGGTACAGTTGAATCAATACAAACATTTTGGCTTTGGTACGATAACAGCCTCAAATAAAAAAATAAAAAAACAGCCTTGAGTGACTGGTGAATTGAAATTAAACCACGGCTTTCAACACATTCAACAATTCGATGTAAATAATTTGTGAAAAAAATGTGTTGTTATTTTAATGCATTTAGTTCCTTTTTACTTACCAGCTATAATACCACATACTACTTTCTTCAAAAATGTCATTCTAAAAAAATGTCTCTGTCGCCTCAATGTACAAAATAAAATGATTTAAATCAATTTAACTTAAACTACTGACTTTGACTTAAATTACAGAATGAAAAAGATCTAATAAATTTGTAAAAGAATTGTCAATCAAATTAAACTACTTAAATTATTTCAAATTAATTCAAGTGACCTTGAAAAAAATCTTTATCTTTAATCCTTATCCA
Source organism: Siphateles boraxobius (assembly GCF_051911475.1). Classification (NCBI taxonomy): domain Eukaryota; kingdom Metazoa; phylum Chordata; class Actinopteri; order Cypriniformes; family Leuciscidae; genus Siphateles; species Siphateles boraxobius. Next base: position 10,236,267 of record NW_027508777.1, on the reverse strand, counting down.
GTAAATCACAAACAACTGGAAAAGTCATAGGGCCTTCCAATATCAACAAAGAGGGTTGAAAACCACTAACTTAGGAGCTGTTCATACTGGACATGTTTTTTAGATGTTTCTAAACTTCGACATTCGTTTAAATGTATTAATTGTTATGCTTCTATTCCTGAATTTGCAATACGATGTTATCATAGTGCTGTATATTTTTTGTACCATTTAATTTCTTTAGTACCAGTATACAACAACACAAGCCTATTAGAGAGAGCTTTTGAGAGTTCCACAAAATTAGTGAAAATAGGGGATAGTGTATATTTAATAATACAAGAGGTTACTGTGAGTAATCAGGGTTAAAGGAAATGATGTCCTGGTTTATTGAACATCAATAATAACAAATGCTGCAGCGCCCAAAGGCACCTCTGAGCATCAGCGGAGGTGCTGATGTGTAACGGAGGTTACACAAAGAGAAATCCAGGGAGGGGAGTTGGGATGAGGGAGGTGGAACAGAGAGAAGAGAGGGTGGAGAGTGTAGGGAGAATTCATCTTAACTGTAGCCCAGATCTTATAATCAGTACAGGGAACGGTGACACACTGGTGACTGAACTAGACAAGGCACTATTCCCACAGAGCCACAACCACACAAATGAATCACTAGAAGCGAAATTATCAAGATGACAGCGGCAAGTTAATCTAATCTAATTGCATTTAATTAGTCAGACGGAGTGACATTAACCTTTGTGACATTCAAAGTAGGACAAGTTTGCAAAAATAAACTATAAATACACATTAATTCCTTATTATAGTCCTATTTTCTTAACATTTATATTTTTGCTGCAGGGTAAATGGGTATTTTGCCTTTCTCTCTCTCTTTTTTTTGCAATAAAATACAATGGGCATTTCAGTTCACTTGAATCACTGAGGAAGACGACTGAAAAAGGTCTAAAGCATTCTACTACGGCAATTTCTATCACCCTTTAACAATGAATGTTTGAGTAGATAATTTAAGTCCAAAATCCTTGCCATTTAAAAAAAGACAAGACAAATGTCTCCGGTAAGTCCTAGGATTTGAATGAGCCTTAACGGTTTCTGCTAAACACCACTGCAAAAGATATAACTTTCACTCAGTATAGTGATAACACTGGTTTCTGTTCAAGGCAGTTGTCCAATTGTGTGGGTGTGCACCAGTCATGTGAAAAATATCTGGTTTTATTTTACTTTTTTTGCCTTTGATGAATACTAAAGTGAAGAAAAACAGGAAAGTGTAGAGGGAGAGAGAGAGGCAGGAATGTGGTTGGATCAGAAATGCATGGATAAGACTCAAACTTGCACTATCCTAGTGCAGCTCAAGTCCACTGTAGCTGTGAAATCTCACTTGTGCATATTCAGAATTATGTGGATCAATTTTTTAAGAGACTTAGGAGAACAAATAATGTAAAAATTGGTACGTTGCATCTTGAGTTGGCAAGATGAATATATACATGTACAAATAAGAGTGGTTACATTTAGGGGAAAGTTTCCAGTGAATAACGATTCAAATCTTGGTTTGTTCCTCACACAAAGCCAACAAATAACTTTGAATATAGCACTTTAGTGACTGCATTTTTTGGAGGGGGGGGGGGGTATATTTATTTAAAGGAATGAAATAAAGGAATTTAAGAGAATAAAGAAAAGATAATTAAAAGAACCAGAATTTATTATAATAAATTTAAAAAAAAGAAGAAGAAATTCTTTGATTTGTTTGGCCATCTCAATAATTTTGACATTGACGAGTACAGTTATAGACTGCTGAGGCAGACCTGCCTAAAAATATAACTTAAATCTTTTTGTCATCCAAACAACAAACCGTGTATTGTGTAATGGAGTGCAGCAGAGAAGCATCAAGAACATCAGATATTGGTAGGGGGCAATTATACAGTATTTACAGTCCATCAATCTTGAAGTCAAGAAGAACACAATGTTTCCCAGATGAACTCAGAGTTCATGGTCCAACGCACTCAGCTTTTTAATCGCAAAAAAAAAACAATAAATTAATAAGCAGGTCTGGGCTTATACCGTCCCACTTACGCCACACGCCTGCTACACTATACATGTTCTTTCCCTCGCTGGGTCAAAACAACCGCAGACGGCACTAAGGGTTCAAACTATGGCATTAAACCTCAAATACCCTTCCCTGAACTCAGTCAGCCTCACACTCACCGATCTCCATCTCAATGAAGTTGGCCTCCTCCGGCAATGCCCGTGGCAGCACCCCTGGGTCACTGAAGCTGGTTCTGAGCAGCATGGCCATTACGAAGACAAAGAGCAACACTGCAAACACAGGGATGGCCGGAGACAGGTGCACTGCCAGGTACGGACACCTGTACAGGACAAGAGAACAAGCAGGGTTACAAAAGATGACAAGGAGAACTTGAAATGAACAGCACAGAGGTTAAATGAGCATATAAAACTAAACAGCTATCTCTAGTTTCAAAAAGTAAAGTGTGGAATTTCTGTGCTATTAATGCCACAAAACAAATCAGGAAACTGTTTGACCAACCCAACAGCAACATTGGCTCAGCCAATGCTGTGAGTTTGGGGATGGGACTATCTGTTTATCTTTGCGACTGTTGCTTCTCAGATTGTAAAAATATGATCCCCACTGTAAGCCATGTCACACTGTAGGATCTCAGTTGTTTACTATGACGGACTGTGCTTTCTCCATTCCCGCAGGCACACAGCCATACAGCAATAAATTTGGTTGCTCCCATAAATTGCGGATGACTTGGGTCCTGTAAAAGTGCTTCACTATGCTCAGCCTGCAGCAGATTGGTCGGATCCACAGGCCACTGCATAGAGCTATTAATAGGGTCACCGTGGCTCTCCTCCACCACTCTCTCCTGCAATGTAGACCTGCTATACTAATGTTTGGCTAATACATCACTGTAATGGTACATCTAATCACAGGTACAGTACATTCCCTCTCGGGGGAAATTTGCTACACTTAGCATTCTGCGTCTGAAAAGGACATATTTACACTAACACCAACTACAATACAGTAAGACAAAATTTGACTAGTCCAGACAATACAACAATACAAAGAAGTAGACTTTTGTAATAGAAATGTGAGGTGTGCTTGACTGTGCATAAGTTGCATAGTATGATACTATGGAGTTGTGAGAAGTTGATTACATGCAATTTAAGACAGTGGTTTTCAAACTTGGGTTCAGGGACTAGTGTTATTTTAGTATTGTTTATATTACTATTAATAATTTTGAATAAACTTTTAGATTTTCAGTTTTCATCATGGAAAATGTATGCACTGTAAAAAATTATTTATGATTTGTTATCAAAACTTTCTTTTGTCAAATCAACTTAGAACTTAGTTAATGTGGTTCAGATTAATTAATATTTTGCGTATCTGTTGATTAAACCAATCTCCGTTGTATTAATTAAAAAATTTAATTTCCAAGAACCTGAAAATTAAGGCAACCAGGTAAATTACTTTTTTAGGTTAAACCAACAATTTGTTTTACAGTGTAGTTTTTAGTAATTTTTTATGTGGTAATTTTCAGTTAACATTTCTACATAGAGCTTCCATTTATTTTTATTTCAGTTTTAGTTTTAGTAATTTTAGTACAAAAAAACTGAGCGATTCCAGTACGTAACCTGAATGTATTTATTTGAGTGCCAAGGCAACCTTTCTTAATATATTTGCTTACATGTTTAATGTAATATTTATATTTTCATTTATTTCATAAAATTTTCATTAATTTATTTCATTAAATGATTTTTAATAGTATTAGTAAACAATAACAACACTGCCAGGGACCCTTAGGGGACCACAAGGGAATGCTAGAGGTTCCATTATAGCATTGGTTTTCAATTCTGGTCTGGGACACCCAATCAGGTGTTAATTAAGAGAGAATATACCAAATGAACCATGACTGAAAATCATTGCGTTATAAGATCCACTTAAAATTTTTTTTAAAAAACGATTCTTCAGAGTTGTAAATTAAACACTGGAGTATATTTTTCAAGAAACTATTTCAGTCTTTCTACTTCAAAATGTCATGTTTAATTAAATGTCATACTTGCCATTTCTTTAAACTTAATTGTGAAATTTACTAGCAGTTTCTGAGAGAAAATTGTTTCTACAAATTGTTTTCAGTGCATCTATTGTGTATATATATCTAAAAGTACTCTGATGGTAGAACAAACTTTAGTGTATATTTCACAGGATAATATTTTACACATTTATAATATTTGTATAATGTTTTTATTGGTCGCAAGTATAAAACACTTTATTCCCTGTAGTGTGCACAGCAAAAATCATACATCCAAATCACTAGTAGCACATTTTTCCTCGACAAACCAAATATTTTGATGCATCATTGACACAAACAGATTTACACACTGAAGTTAAATACTTTTGGAGAGTTAGACTTATCAAGCACTATAATACACAAGATGCATATAGAGTTTTATACTAACTATGTGCCAATCTAATCTTCCTACAATGCATACAGAACACCGGTTTAACCTGTCTACTAGCAGGGTTTGTCTCCTCACACGTCATACTTACTGCTTTAGGACCAGCACACAGTACAACAGATTGGAGCTGTAAGAAATATTAGCAACAGAAAGATCATTTCCAGTCAGACTACATGGTACAATTTGAGCCGTTTCACACACTGGTGTGTCAGCATACCAAAGCCATCAACACACTGGAATTCTACCTGTGGGATGGGTCAGATTAGTTTGATCCATTTTAAACTATGAGACTGGAAAACATAAAAAGGAGCGATAAAAAATCCAGAGCAGGGCTGGTCGATAAAACTTTCCACTGCCCAGATCATGAGTATAGAAGGCTGCAGTGAAATCCATTTATTATTTTGAAAGCTGTTGGGGCAGAGAGGAGCAAAACTGAGGAGAACTGTGTGTGTGTGTGTGTGTGTGTGTCTGTGTCTGTGTCTGTGTCTGTGTCTGTGTGTGTGTGTGTGTGTGTGTGTGTGTGTGTGTGTGTGTGTGTGTGTGTGTGTGTTTGTGTGTGTGTGTGTGTGTGTGTGTGTGTGTGTGTGTGTGTGTGTGTGTGTGTGTGTGTGTGTGTGTTTGTGTGTGTGTTTGTGTGTGTGTGTGTGTGTGTGTGTGTGTTGATGACTTTAACCATCCTGAACCTGTGCCATCATCAATTCCTATCACAGCCCTGAGCTTCCCGGACATTACCCATCATGCAGTGCTGGATGGGACTTCTCTCCCCACAATCAATACCAGAGATAAGCAGCTCCGATATTAAAGATTCTGTTATTGTCACTACTGACGTACGAGGTTTATTTAAGCACCGTAATTAATCACTTAACTTCCTCCATAAAAGAATATAAAAAAACACATCAAGTATTGTGCCTCAATTTGCATTATCAACAAATTCCCATTCGCAAACCATTTGACTAGCATAATGAGACGGTTCTGGAACCGGATATTCAACTGCAAAAAATGTAGGGCGGTAATCAATTGAATCACAAAAAAATGGGCGTATACCACATATACCACAACGGAGCTAGACTGATTGAGAGTTTGCGAAACATTTCCTGAATAGCCATTTGTCTACTGGTTAACCTTATCAATCAGTATCAGTGCAAGTTATTCTATTCTAATTCAAGGGTACAAAGAAAAATCATTGTTGTGTCTAAAATAACACACCAAATGAATAGTTACCAATAGTATCAGAAACATGCATTACCAAAGTAAACGTGTGGACTTATATGTAACAAAATGGAGGAAATTTAGTGGAAGACTCATAAAAATGGTATCAAGACAATTAAACGCATGTATTTCAAATCATGCACACGCTAATCCACTTGTATCACTGTTACAACATCTCCACCCTTCAGTTTGCCTTTACAGCTTGTCCTTAGTGAATTATCTGAACACTGTTCCACAGAGAACAAAATGAAAAGGACTTTTTTCCACAGTTAAGACAACTTGAAACACAGCTGCAGAGTTTTATGGCTGGCTAGGACTATATGGAAAGGCTTATCTTTGTGTTGGTAAAATCAATAGAGCTGCTTCATCGGTCTGGCTGGTCTCTCGGTGGAGATCGGTGGGGGCAGGGAGGCTGACAATTATCACAACTGATAGCATTCAGCGCAAACATCCGGTACTCCACCGGAAAGTATCATGAGAGGAGAAAAAACATGGATGAAAGCTAAAAACAACATGAAGATTCATTGTGGTCCAGTCAAATCTAAAAAATGTGTTTGTTTGAGTGTTTGTGTGTGTGTGTGTGTGTGTGTGTGTGTGTGTGTGTGTGTGTGTGTGTGTGTGTGTGTGTGTGTGTGTGTGTGTGTGTGTGTGTGTGTGTGTGTGTGTGTGTGTGTGTGTGTGTGTGTGTGTGTGTGTGTGTGTGTGTGTGTGTGTGTCCACTCCAATACAAAACATTACTATAAATATAATGGTGTACTCCGTATCTCACAATGTGACTACTGTATATTCCTTATTTTAATATTTATCACACAATTACCTTTTCTATTCTTGACTCTCAAACAAACTTCCATAACAAATGCACCAAATAGATAAAGATTTTCTACTTGTTATACTTCTAAGGATGGAAACATGCATAGATATATAAATAAATAAAACCAAAAAGTAAGTCAAACTTTTAAGGCGTGAATGATCCTGCAAGTCCTGGGAAAAAATTCAACATGCAAATAATCACCTTCTGAATTTTGCGTTGCAAAACTTGATGATATGATATTAAAGCTGTATGCAATAATAGCGCTATAAAAAGTGGGGAAAGATTTGCAAGAGAACAAATAACTTCAATCTCACATCCAGATGTGACATCAGTGGCTTTCTCTGTGTTAAAGTATTTCAGGAAAGATTAAAATAGGTGTAGATAATCTGCTAAAGTACAAAAGGTAATTTCAACTGTTTCACACAGAAATAAAAATGTTGAAATGTACCGTGACATTGCGGTGCCTGAAAACTTTAATCACAGCCTCTGCTAATTCTCAAAGTTTTCACCAATTTAAGAGCAAGTGATTAACCAAGCAAATGAATTATTACACATTACTGTCAAAAAAACAGTAACCTAATCCCTCATAAAGACAAATTTGCCACAGCTCCAGTTTTGCATTCACATAACACAGGGACACATAAATCCAGAATAAAAAGGATAAACAGTCTTTTCTCCTTTATCACGACCCCTGCAGAGAGACAGCAACAGACGGCAGCCCTCGAGAGCTCACACAGACCGTGACACTGACCACAAGTCATTCACTTAATTCAACAGCAACAACATGAGGATCCAACATTCAATTATACACAAAAATGTATAGACATTTAACTGCTGAGCAACAAAGCCATAAAACAAACATACAGGACAAAGGCAAACCAGTGAAACCTGAACTTTGTACTACTAATGTGGAAGAATGAGTGGACGAACATAATCAACAGAATCTGAAGACTGTCAATATATGAAGTGCAACTATTTAAAAGTTTCACTGGTGTAAAACTATTTCAGTAAGAAGGTAGAAGTATGTAAGGTAAAGTGTGTAAGTCTGCATCACTAGCATACAATACAAAATTGCAAATATAATGTCTGTTTTAAAACAGGTTTCCTGAACAATCTGTCTGGCATTGGAGCTCAAATAGACAGATTTGCACCAAACTCATACTAAAGGTCTGTTTTAATGTGTCAGTATTTACACACTTCAGGAATTCAATCTAAAAAATGTCTTACTTGAACTTGTTTCTACTTGTTTGGGGTTTTGAAAGTGAAAGAAAGTGACACGTGATGGCCAAGTATGGTAACCCATACATGGAATTTGACCTCTGCATTTAACCCATTAGGAGCAGAGTAGTGAGTAGTGAACACACACACACACTGCAAACGTGGATACACACACCCGGAGCAGCGGGCAGCCTTGAGTGGCACCCGGGGAGCGATTGGGGGTTACGTGCCTTGCTCAAGGACACCTCAGTCATATTCCTGCCAGTACTGGAATCGAACCAGCCTTTGGGTCACCAGTCCAACTCTGTTACCATTAGGCCATGACTGCCCCAATGTTATTAAATAATCTTAAACTTTTTTAAGTTGAAGTTGATTGAAATAAAGCTAAGATAAAATATAGATATTTGATTAAAAATTTGAAAGAAAACTACAAATGCTCCCTTGCAAATAACAGAAATAAAATAAGATTATATTAAAACTAAGACTGAACTAAAAATAAATTAAAGCTATATAGAAATATAAAAAAGTGACAAAGCACATTACAATATTACTAAAACAATCAAATATTTGCATAAATATTAAAATAAATAAAAATTCCACATTGAATTACACAGTTCACCTTTAAGTCGACGATATCAGGCTAATAGCAAGTGGTTCTTCCTTTCAGCCAATGGTGGATCGACAAAGTGAGTGCAGGTCAGGATCAGCACTATGTCTTAAGGCGGACGTACACTGTGCGAGCCAGTCGGTTAACCTGATAATCTCGTCAAAACAGTGGGTGTGTGTGTGTGTGTGTTATTGTATAGGCTATATGGTTTATGAGGACACAAATGTGTATAATGATATTACAATGCAAACATGGTTTATGAGGACTCCTGTGTCCTGAACCCTAAATGGCTTAAAAAAACATACTAAATGGTGTTTTTTGAAATTCAAAAAATGACAAAAGTTTTCTGTGATGGGTAGGTTTAGGGGTACGTTTAGTGCTAGTGTAGGGGGATAGAATACACAGTTTGTACAGTAGAAAAACCATACGCCTATGGAGAGCCCCGTAAACCACATATACAAGTATGTGTGTATGTGTCAGTATATGCTCGATCTATGATCTATTCTAGCCTGTGAAATGGTTGTGCATGATTTGGCAATAGAGGGACAGCCTGCACTATAGTCAAAATCCCAGAAATGTTCAAACGTGTTTCAAAATTATCAGGAGGTCGGGATGTGCTCGTAACGTACTTGGCTCGGCTCGCAAACTCTCACACAATGCGATACGCGACCATAGGAGCGTCAACGATTTCCAGACAATTTCCTCAGAGAGAAAACCGTCAGTGAGCTCTTACAACAGCAGAAATCATAACGTGTACGTACGCCCAGCTTTACGGTCTACTTTTACACACATTGCAGATTTTTCACAGAATTTCGAGCCTTCACAGTCAACTCTCATCTCTGAAATCCAAACAGAAAACAAACATACCTGCAAAGTCTTGTTTACACATACGGCCAAAAATTAAAATATAAGAGCATAGACTTTCAGCAAACAGGGACATGGAGAGGAATGGGAGGGGAGGTGGGATACACTCTTTTCGGGAAGACAGAGCAAAAGACAAAGATCTTTAGAAAAAACAGTGCAAAGTCCAGCACTGCTAATCAGTCTTGTGCTTGAAACTCACTCAGCCCGCAGAGGAATAAACTGTCCAGACACAGAACACAATAATGTAAGCATTCAGCAATACTCAAATAATTCCCTGTAAATTCAAAACAGCTGAAAGCAATGCGTTTCCATAAACACGGTCAGTCTCTTTTGGATATCTCCTGCTCGGTATTAAATAAAAAATAAAGTGCACATAAGATTAATGTGCACTACTGAAACTGAAGACCCTGTAGATCTCAGGAGACCATATGAATAACCTCCGATGATATTTAATAATAGTGGTTATTTTGTGATGTGCATTTCCAGAACTTCCATCAACTGTTAAACTGAAATAGTAAGTGCCAAAAAAACAACAACATTCTAGTTCCTAGCCTGTCATGCAAGAAACAACTTTCGCACTCAGCCATGTTTCTATGTTAATATGTCTGCCCCACAAGGACTAATTATCAGTAACAGCGATAAATGAACATGGCATGCATTGAAACCCTACTACTACAGGAGCCAGCAGCTCAATAAATGACTGCAAGTTTCTGACTAAGCGGAGGGAATCATTTCCTGCATGCTGATGATCAGGCCTAATGGAGGAGCACAGCACTGGAGTCTCAGGAAACACAGACCACAGACGTCATAGTCCACACAAGGGAGCCCATATCCACCTAAAAGAACTCACTCACATCCAGCTTTATCAACATGGGCAGCAATGTGCTACTGTCAAAATGTGTTTCAGTAACAAAGATGACACAGCTTTTAATTGTTTCCCATCCATCAACAGGCGAAGGATCTCATACAATTTGAAAATATAGACCTAACTGTATTCAATCATTAGCAGATCTATTTAGATATAGTAGCTATCTATTTTATTATTATTATTATTATTTTAGGTTCATATTAGACTTGGAGATCCAAAAAGGTTCATATCTCATTCAATTGATGAAACCATATAGTCTTTTACAGGCGATATATAAATCATATATTTTGTAGCAAAATAGCAGTTGATTTGATACATTATTGTCACAAAACTGTCATATAGTGATGGTAAGTCATTCTGCAAATTAGCCTACTTAATTCGATCAGTTCACGAACCGGTCCAATAAAAACAATTCAGCAACATGACATAATTACATTAGGTGGTCCCTGACATAGCGCCGATATATTACATGATCTGAAATACTCTATGTAAGCAAATTGACGAAATTATGTTTTACGGTTATGTTTAGTTTTATTAATTTGTGTTTATTTTATATCAGTTCAGTTGAGGTTAAACTCATAAAAATATAAAAGTAGCCTAATATAGAACCTAAAAATTAGTTTTTATTTCCATATATAAAACAATAGGTAGCCTAACCTATAATTTAGGTTTAGGCCTAAATCTTTTAGCAAAAATGGTTTACTCGTTTTAATAAAATGCTACTCAAAACAAACTGTGGTTTGTATCTGTATGATAGGCCTACAATTACTAGTTGTAGTAAACATATTTCCAGTAGCCTACATTTTATTTTTAACATTGGATTAGATGTTTTCTGAACACACACGTAAATAATCTATTTTCGGTTTAAATAGTCGACGAGTCGTTGACTCAATATCTGCTGGGAGCGATTAGTCGTGAAAGAATCGTTTGACCTCTTCAACCAATTAGATTTTAAAAACAACTCGTTTACGAATCGGACATTTCTATTCTAAAACACAGCCATGGCTTAGGCTACCTCAATGTCAGCTGGCAAAACTGGGAAATGGCTTTTAGCCTACTAAAAAAAATCAGGAGTGCTTCGGTCCTCAATATTTCACACGGACAATTTTTTTATTGTTAATTTTCTCCATTATTACAATGCATTAAACGAAGACAGTCTACTCTACACTGTGAAAAACCCCATTGTAATGGGGGGAACGAAGCTGCCCACACTGACATCGCGCGCGTGCAGTGTCGACAGCTCCGATCCGATGGTTTTAGTCGTCGCGTCGCTGGCAGTGTAGACGAGGTCTGTAATAATCAACAATAACATGCACTTACTCAAAGGCGAAGAACAGAGAGCAGGTTCCAATGATGAGAAATAAGGTCAGGTAAAATACTCCTTTCTGGCGAGCCATCATTACCCGTCCATCGCAGCAGAAGGTGTTTTTGCCAGGTAATTTCTCCCATTTTCGAGTAACCTTCCGTGATATCATCACCGCCGACATGGTAGCGAATGTACAATCGGACTGTCTTTTGTCAATTTAACCTGAAATAAACCACAACCGTGTCCACTACGAATGCGTAAAGTTATCAGCAATAAAATACATGAGCTTCTTTCCAAGAATGTAATTCTTCCTTCACGTGTAAGGTTGCTTGTAGGTTTCTTCCCGTGCTTCCTCATGAATCTTTACCATCAGTCTGTAGCACTACATATCTGCTCTTCTGTAGCCTACTTAAATCCATGGTTAAGTCCCAAATCAAAAACCAAAAAGCTAAATCCTCATCCAAAAGCGGAGATGACCCATACTGGCACAATATGAAAGTGCTTCCGTTCAAAAAATTTAAAGATTTCGAATAAGAAAGCAAAGCTGACGTAAAATAAACGTGTAAATGCTAAAAGCACATCTGGAGAGTGAGTGGACCTTGACCAACTGACATTTATGTCATTTGTTAGGTTGAGCGTCTATCCCGAGAGGAGTATCCGTCCCTTTTCTCTTTACATGATGCGAATTAAATGTGGGTAAAGCCTTTTGTGACCTATGCCGCTTTTTGTGTAATTATTTGTGTAATGTGTAAGATAATCTTTCCTCTAATTTCGCGTCGTAGGATGCACGCAAGCCTGGATTCTCATCGGGAGCAGGAAACACGCCTAGATTTAAATGTCTCTTCTTAAAGGGCCAGCGTCTCACTGTACAGGGAACAAAGGAATTTTGTCTCATAATACTAATATCCAACCTATAAAGCAATCATTCAAAATAACTTCTGAGCCCATTAAGGGAATGTGATATTTTGAGTACATGCATTCTTAAGTCTATTTAATTTTGTGACCTATTCCCGCCATAATTCTTGTAGGCTATACCTGTTTGATTTTTACATGACGATGTTGTTGTTGTTGTTGTTGATAATATTTTGTCAAATGTCTGTTTTTATTGTCTCTCATGTGTTTATTTATTGTCTGTAAAATTGTGCTACGATGTTGATGTTAATGTAAATGCAAAAAAATCAAATAAAACCTATTTTGACTAATACATAGCCTAGCCTATTACCCAGTGTCGCTTCTTTCTTTCTTTCTTTCTTTCTTTGTAATTATGTCTTTTTTTGGAGTATTCAGGAAATGAGATGGCAGGTGAGAAACAAAAGATGTTTTATTCAATTGTTTATGCACCATGATCGCATGAGTAATTTATATCTTCTGATCTTGCATGAAAAAGAAACCCTGTGTCTTGCCTGTTTAATCTCGTAAATATGTAAAATGCTGCATATTCAACATTAAAGCTTAGCTCATGTGAGATTCATGAGTTCAGCCAATTGATGAGTAGGAGTTCATTAAAGACAGTGGGAAGGAAATAAGAGCTATAACAAAGATTATTTCAATAAAACAGAAAGGTATTCTCTCTGTATTCCTATAAAAAGCTGACTTGTGCTTCCTTCAGTTCACCAGCCCACTACCTTAAACCATGGTAAATATATATATATATATATATATATATGTATAATTTATTTTTATTTTTTTTCAGAATGCTTGGCTAATTTTTATTGACTGTCAGTGGAGAAACATGCTTTTTGGGACCAGGAGGTGTAGATACTGACATCTGCTATCATGGGCTAACAGAGCCATGCAATGACCCCTTGGCCTGGCCTGGTGGATTCTGTAACTGCACCATCTGGTTCTTTAAAGGGATAGTTCACCCAAAAATGAAAATTCTGTCAGTAATTACTCACCCTCATGTTTTCCAAACCCGTAAGACATTCATTCATCTTTGGAACACAAATTAAGATATTTTTGATTAAATCTGAGAGCTGGATCACTCCTCCATAGGCTTCTAAGGGATTGAAACTTGCTAGCCCCGAAAAGTTATTAAAGACATCGTTAAAATAGTCCAAGTGACTACAGTGGCTCAATCTTAAGTTTATCAAGCGACGAGAATACTTTTTGTGCGCAAAAAACAAACAAAAATAAATGTATTTCAACTATTCATTTCCTTCTCTTTGGGCCTCTGGTCAGTTCACGTAGTGTGATTGCGTAGAGCTACGTCACACATAGGCTCACTATTGGCCGACGCTGGTCATGTGTGTGATGCGTGTGACGTACAACACAGAAGCTTACGCTATTACACTACGTGAACTGACTCGAGGCCAACAGAGAAGGAAATGAATAGTTGAAATAAAGTTGTTATTTTTGTTTGTTTTTTGCGCACAAAAAGTATTCTCGTCGCTTGATAAACTTAAGATTGAGCCACTGTAGTCACTTGGACTATTTGGACTTTAATAACTTTTCGGGGCTGGCAAGTTTCAATCTCTTAGAAGCCTATGGGGGAGTGATCCAGCTCTCAGATTTAATCAAAAATATCTTAATTTGTGTTCCGAAGATGAACGAAGGTCTTACGGGGTTTGAACAACATGAGGGTGAGAAATTACTGACAGAATTTTCATTTTTGGGTGAACAATCCCTTTAAAGCAGTGTTTCACAACCAGTGGGTCGTAGGTCATTCTATAAAGCATCTTTCTCCATTGATGAGCCACAAAAGAGCCACAAATGACTGATAAAGAAATATTTATATTATAGTTTATATTAGTAAAGTATCGTGCAGTCATGGCTACATTTTCGTGTGGCTCCACAGTCATTAGCCCAAACATTTTCCTTTTATTCTAAGAAATCGTTCTCACTACATTATAAAGTTTTCTATAATTCAGTTAGCAATTGAGGTTTCAATATGCTTAATTTCTAAATCCTCTTACAAAGCAGAAAATGAAAAACAGAAAAGCTCTTTGGCAAATATATTAAGAAAAGTGTTTTATAAAATGCTTTATAAAAAGTTGCAGTTTTAGTAATAGTTAATTCGTAATTACTGCATTATTTTATTGTTATATTTAAATAACATCTTAAACATGACTTACATAGTTTTATCTATGTATGTGTTAATTTAAAATTAATTCTTAATGCATTATTTACACTAACTGTACAACTGTAAAAAAATAAAGTAAATTGGTTTTAGATATGTCCATTTATTTGTCAAATTTTATATTTGAATTAAATTCATAATTTATTCAATCATATTTTAAGTGAGTCGATTTTATATTTATATATGCATTAACATAAAAGTGGTTAAATAATCAGTGAAAACTTTTAAATGGCACAAATCATTTCCGCCCTTGTTTACTTACAGGAAAACGACGTTTGTAGTTTTTACCACCGTGTTCGTCTCAGCGAGACAGCCTAAATGAACAACATTTCCCACTGTGCCTTTCGTTCAGATTAAACATCCGCTTAAACATCCGTGTTCAAGCCGCACTGGACTGCGACCAGCTTTCTTACTTTATTCCGTGCAAATGAATTGCAAGGTGGACAGGTAACACTGACTCCAGAACGGACTACATTTTTTTGTTTTCCGGTTGTGTGTACGGAACTAAATGCGAAGGGATAACGTTAGCGTCTAAATGTGAGCACTATTCTGCGTTCTTGAAAGGTATCCAGATTATATCTAATTAATGATTTAAATGTGTAACGTTAGTTTATATTAAGCGTTTATTAAGTATTCTTGCAGTTAGGTGTAGCCGGTTGTTTTCAAAGTTAGCTTCTTGAGTGTGAAGTAAACACTATTCAGTAAACTTGACTATTTGCTTTGTGAAAATACCTTTGTATTGTCACCAGGAACAAAATTTAAGTTATTTCAACAGACAACGTTTCTCATCACATACTCTCTGTCTCGAGTTATATAATATTTTTGTTGTTATTGCTGAACATATGTCAAAAGAGCACAAACTGCCATTTGTTTTGTTCTAATCATTATATCTTTATTCATATTTTTATCATTACAGGGTTACATTCCAGCATGATGTCTGAGGGCAGTTCCTTTATGAAAGGCTTGATCCTAGGGGGTATATTCTGCCTGGTGATGACTTACTTTGAGACCTTTAATACAGGAGTCCATTCAGGAAGTCATCAGCATCTTCACCATCATCTGAAACCCATCAGCAAAGATGAACTAGAAATGTTATCAGAGAATCAGATGTCTGATCTCACCCAGCAGGTTCGAGTGTACTGTCTCATCATGGTCACTCCCAAGCTCCTGGTCCACTGGGCGACAGCCAACGACACTTGGAGCAAACACTGCGACAAATCAGTGTTCTACACGTCCGAATCTTCCAAAGCTCTAGAGGCGTTTGACTTACAGGAGCAGGATGAGTGGGCCAGGCTGCGCAAAGCCATCAAACACGCCTATGAGAATGCCGGAGACCTACGCTGGTTCTTCGTGGCCCGGCCCACCACATTCGCAATTATAGAGAACCTCAAGTATTTGGTTTTGGAAAAAGATTCAAGCCAGCCGTTTTACATTGGCCACACGGAAAAGTCAGGAGAGCTGGATTATGTGGAGTACGACAGCGGGATTGTGCTGAGCTACGAGGCTGTTAGGAGGCTGATAGAGATGTTCAAAGATGAAGACAAATGCCCCGAGCGAGGACGTGCCTTGTGGAAGATGCCCGAAGAAAAGCAGCTCGCCACCTGTCTGAAGTACAGTGGGGTGTTTGCTGAAAATGGAGAGGATGCGCAAGGCAAAGGGCTTTTTAACAAGAAGAGCGCTAGCTCTTTGATTTCCGACAGCATGGGCCAAAACCCAGCCGACGTCGTGGAGGCCTGTTGTTCTGACATGGCCATCACATTTGGAGGTATGTCTCCGAGCCAGATGCAGGTCTTGATGTTTGGCGTATATAGACTCCGGCCGTATGGACACGAATTTCATGATTCCTTGACATTTCTGCCTCCTAAAGACTCTGATAATGACTGATTGACTTCATGGTTTCTGTATTGGAACTGTTTCTGTGACACAGAGCTGGAATGTTGATGATACTGGGTGCAGGGCTGAATTATCTGTGATGTGTTATGTGTACTTTCTGGTTGTGTTCGATGAAGGTTGGTCCTGGTGTGTAAGATGAGGGTTTTTCACCCTGCTTTCTGCTAAAAATGTTCTCTGGTAAAAGCAAAAGGATAACGGTTTGCAACTTTGCATATGAGCATGATTTAATCATGAGAGCCAATATAGGATCATTTTGTGCACTTGATAATATTTTGAATAAAAATTTGCTAGATTTATGAATGCCACATTTATGGATCAGATATGCACTGTGATGTTTTATGAAGTTTTATGGTATACACTTCTACAACTCCCCTGTAAACAATTCAGCAGCAAATTGGTTAATTGTATATAAAAAAATGCAAAGTGTATACTTTATATGATCCATTTGATGATAACTGATTATCTAGCTGTGTTCTAATTATTCTTTACATTTTTCTTACTTTTCATGGGGGACTGGTAGGAATAAAAATTAAGAATCTTTTGGTGACTTTTAAAAGGAAATATTTTGGATGTAAAGGGAAGGGCTGTTTATATGGCAAAAGAAAACGTTCAAGTCAAGTAAATGTGGTTCAAAAGTGTAATCCAAATACGCTTGAGTTTGTGCTATTACTTGCATAGAAACTTGTCTATTTGCATATCAAAATATTGTTTCTATAATTCATTACACAATGGTTTGTGACCCTTTTAAATTAATAAATGAAAACACCCATAAAACATTAAATCCTCTTTATTACATGGATATTTACAATAGTTTACAACACTATTGGTAGCTAGGTTGGGAAACAACTACCTTTTTACAAACATCTGTCACTGAATCGCTGTCCATAGTGCTTTTGAACTCATTTCGCTCTAGAATAGAGTTTCCTGTTTCACCCTTTTCACATCCTGATCTGATTTTCAAACACATCATCTGTTTGATCTTTAGCACATGAGAATCATATCGTTAGAAGTCATGTATTAATATTCATTTTCGGTTTTGTGTTTCAACCCATATATTATTATTCTTAAACTGACAAGCTACCGAAAATGTTGAACACATTAATATTGAATGATGGTACTTTGATTTCATAATTCAGAAATAACAGACATCTTGCACTTTGTGACTTGCCGATTTAAAGTAATACTGCTTTGTATTATCATGTGCTGTTGTTGCTAGTTCCCAAAAGGACACTTAAAATGAGTGTCTGCAAAGAGATTTAAAATCAAGGCCTTGTATGCCTTGTTACATCTAGGCCTATGTTATGTACTGTACACAGTGTTTCAAATTTAAGGAGAGGAATGTTAAAGGAAGATATACATGTATAGGAACATTTTTTCTAATTCAAAGGTGTGCAAGAATTGGTGGCACCTAAAAAAAACAGTTATTAAAAAAAGGATGGGACAGTTAAAAGCTAGATTGGACTTTAGCAGCTCTTGTGTGCTAAAGTTTGACCCAAAAAAGTGCTCATGAAAACCTTTAAATACATATTATAAATGGCCCCCGGATGTATATGTATAAAATGTATATATTTACAATCAATCATTTAAAATTATTTTTTTATCAGCTAATATTTAATAAATTATCATCATACCTCTGTGATAAATTTGATGACGCTACTGGCTATGTCTTTTACCAACAGTTTTGCGTTATGTCGAGGGGGGGCCAAGATGGCGACCTGGGTAGACGCTTGCCTGTGAGCTCGTGAATTTTTCAAGTAGGCTACCAAACTTTTAGAATTATCCTAATGGACTCAAAGATTGTTTTCTGAGAAGTGACTTGTTGCCTTTGTATTTTATGCACGGACAGTAGGACTATTTAACCTAAAAAAAAGAGAAAAAAGTGAAGTTCTTCCGTCGTCGCGTTATGAAACAGTGAACCGGCTAGCTTATAGAGAAGTTAGCAACGTGACAGATTAGTACTGAAAATATGGCCAAAAAAGAAGCAAGACGCAAGGGAGGACTGATGTTGGACATGGAGTCTGATGCTTTCCCAAACTTATGTTCACCTCTTCCTGAAACCCCTGAATAGCCCCAGTCCAAAGAAGGTCCACTCTGAAATTTCGAAGAAAGAAACGGAAAATGTGTCCAATGCTGATATTCTGAAAGCTATTCACGGACTGAATGACCGATTCTCCAAGTTTGAAGAAATGGTGAACAAGAACACGGCGGAGATTGTTGTCATGCAGGAGCATATGAAAGACCTTGGGATGCATTGTAAGGCGACAGATGACATCGTGAAGAAGCTGAACGAGCGAGCGACTGTAATTCAGGAGCGGCAGGAGGAGGCTGAGAGATATAGCCGACGATGGAATCTCCGTCTGCTTAATCTGCCGGAATACAGCAACGAAGATGTGAGAAAGGAGGTGCTGGAAATAATCGCCCAGATCATTCCAGAAGAAAAGTCCACACTTGGGTTCCTGGTAGACACAGTACACAGAGTGGGGAGAAATAAAGATGACAACAAACCACGTCCCATTATCATGCAATTCACCATGCGCACTTTCCGACACAAAGTATGGAGAGCCAGAAATATCAGAAGCAATCCAATCAATGAAAAAAGGAAAATCTCCAGGCAACGATGGCCTCTCGGTTGAATTCTATTTACATTTTTGGAATATTATTGTGGATCCTTTATTGGAATTATTTAAAGAATGTCAAGATAGGAATGAAATGTCAACAAGTATGAAACAGGGTATTATAACGCTAATCCCTAAACCGGAAAAAGAACACCTTATGATAGAAAATTGGAGACCTATTACGCTCCTAAATATAGATTACAAAATTATCTCATTGGTATATGCTAAAAGATTAAAAAAAGTTCTTGGAGAAATTATTGCCGAAACTCAAACTGGATTTATGTCCAACCGTCATATTAGCTCCAACATAAGGCTTGTTCTTGACTTATTAGAGTACTCTGAAAAAATTTATAATGACTCCCTTATAGTTTTTCTTGATTTTTACAAGGCCTTTGATACGGTGGAATATTATTTTTTGTTTAAAGCACTTTCAAACCTTTGGTTTTGGTCAAAATTTTATTTCAACAATTGGAATGTTTTATAAAAATATTGACAGTTGTGTCATACTACATCCAAACACTACCAAAAGATTTCCAGTGCCTTTTTATTTTTGATTGTTGCCGAATTGCTCTCATTACATATTTTAAAGAACTCAATAATTGAAGGTTTGTCTATTTTTGGAAAGGAAATTAAACTAACCCAACTAGCTGATGATACAGCATTATTCTTAAAGGACAAACATCAGATTGGAAAAGCTGTAGCATTAATAGACGAATCTTCAGCTGCTTCTGGACTAAGATTGAATAAATCTAAATGCGAAATTTTATGTCTGTTTGAAACAAACGTTAAAACCATATATAATATGCCTGTTAAAAATTGTATTAGATATCTCGGTGTTTTTGTTTGTAAAAATGTTATAGAGCGCCAACGACTTAACTTCTCCCCCAAAATGAAAAAATCTAAAACTATATTGAACCTATGGCTTCAACGAGACTTATCAATCTTAAGTAGGGTCCTTTTGACTAAGGCTGAAGGAGTTTCTAGATTTGTGTATCCAGCACTCTCCCTTAATGTCTGTGATTCTACATGTAAAGAAATCAATGATATGTTTGTAAAATTTGTATGGAAGAATAGGCATCATCATTTGAAAAAAGCTTTGCTTTTTTCAAATGAAAAAAGGGGGTTTTGATCTGTTGGATTTTGTGGATTTAAATTATACTTTTAAAGTTAAATGGTTAAAGGAATGCTTAAAAGCCCCAGATTCATTATGGAATTTTATTCCTCATAATATATTCAAGAAGGTTGGAGGTCTCAAGTTCTTACTGTCTTGTAATTACAGTATTTCTAAATTACCAGTTAAGATGTCGGAATTTCATCAACAAGCTCTGTTAGCCTGGAAGCTTTGTTATTCACACAACTTTTCACCACATAAATCTATCATCTGGAACAATAAGTATATTATTAAAAGGAACAAATCATTGTATTTACAAAACTGGATAGATAATAATATCATCTACTTGAAAGACTTATTTAACCCTAATGGTCAACTTCTTAGCTATGAAGACTTTCTTACACAGAAAACTTTCCATGTAAAATTTAAAGAATTTAGCTCAGTAATTAACTCTATTCCCAGTGGAATATTAGAATTAATGAAAAGCTATGTAGAGCAAAATGTACAACGCATTACTCCTAACATTCTTTACATAAATGGTATTGACATTCTAAGCAAAAAATGTACTAATAAACATATTAGAGAATGTTTCTACAATGCCAAAAAAATAATACCTAGAGGGAAATTTTTCTGGGATGCTATTTTTATGAATGTTAATTGGCAAAACACATGGCTTATTCCTTTTAAATTTTGTGTCACAAATAAAATTAGAGAATTACATCTAAAAATATTATATAACATATACCCATCTAAGATGTACATTTCAAGATTTCTTGATATTGATAACAAATGTACTTTTTGTAAAAATGAACTTGAAAATGTAACCCACTTGTTTTATGGGTTCATACAGTAATGCATCTTGGAAAGAACTTGAGAACTATATATTATGTAAAACAAAACACAAAATCAACATTGAGGGGAAGAACATTATCACTTATTTTGAATACAAAGAAAAGAAACTATGTACTATAATAAACCTTTACATTTTGTTAGGCAAGTTTCATATCCATAAATGTAAATTCCAGAATTCTTCACCATCATTTAAGTTGTTTTTGATAGAGGTGGATTTTTATTTTAAGTCTCTTAATTTAATTACAAACAAGAAATGCATATCAGTAATGAATATTCATTTAGAAAATTTTAATGGATAATATGTCACTAGAACTATTTTTGTCATGGGATATAAATCTGTCACAAGTTTATTTTTCTTATTGGTAACTTGACTGTTTTTTTTTTTTTTTTTTTTTTTTTTCTTCAACCTTAATGTATTGTATTGTTATTATTATAATGAATGTGAAATAATAATAAAAAAAAAATAAAAAAATAAAAAAAGTTTTGCGTTATCTCCAGTATTTTACTTTGAAATGCAGCTTTCACAAGGTCATTGCCTTTCACCTCAGCTGTAGTTTAACTCTCGATTACTGATTATATATCTGTGATTAGATCGATGGATGCTGGTATATTGTTTTAAGTTTTAAAGCTCCCGAGTAAATTTGCGATTAAAAAAGGATTAACTTCCCGAGTAAAAAAGGATAAAGTCACAATCTCACTATGACCGCCAATTTGTTGTCTTTTCCCAGTTAACCGAGAAGACGATTGGGGAGAATCTTTAAACTGCATCTTCAAAACGAGGTCGGGTTAGATGGTAACTTGAAGTCGCCATAAAATGTAAAAAGTAAATTTTGGGACAGCGGTTTTCTGATTATACATTTTCAGATAACTTTTTGCATCTGATATACAATTCAGTTTAATAAAGGCAGCTTTTACTTCCCCTGCTATTTATTTTTTTACCCTCATTCGATGAAACTTCTCAGTCAAAAACAAAGCTAGTCTGCAGTGACCTATGATCATTACCAAACACCAAAATCAGCAATTTTCCAGAAGGCAAATTGTTCATGCTCTACAAACTTTATGGTACAGTGCATTATGAACAGTTTTCTAAATTTTCCATCTATGCAGTCTTCCTTTATTTTATCTCGTTGAGAACCGTTGATTCAATGGTGGAGACACTACAATTAAAATAATTAGAAAAATTAGTTCGGGTATTTCAGCATGCCTATATTTCAGCATGACGGTAGATTCACTCACCTTTCCCGTTCTTCAGTTGAAGACGACTTGGAATTTGTCTTTTCTTTTTCAGTAGAAAAGTGATATGTTTCAATTTTGGCTTTCAATTCAATCTAATTCAATTAAGTACTGAGATGGGGTTGTCTTCCACAAGCTGTTTGTATTCACACTTTCTGTAACAGCAGTCAAACCCCTCCCACTTCAGTGTACTTTTATCCGGATGTAAACAATCAGCTTTTGTGGTTTAAATTTACATAAATATGATGTGGATGTAGAGCAGCAGAGACATTTGTATATTTAAAAAGAAACATCAGGCCCTCATGGGATTTTGAGTTTCATAGAGTGGCATTGATTTATGTTTTCTGCTTTTAGTACAAAAAGACAATGGGTTCAAAACTATAAAACCAGAAATTCTTGAATCATACTGTAAATGATACATAGTATATAGTGTCATGTTGTTTTAGATGATGCGAAACAAATACCAAAGATTTTCTGTCTTGGGCAAGTGAGAAGTATACAAATATTCTTTAAATAGATTTTAAGCAACCATAACACAATTCGGCTTTCACTGTAGCAACAGAACATTTCAGTTAGGAATGACTTGAATACGGATTTTATTTGTGCATTAAAATGGGTTCGTTTTCAAAGCTTTCGGCATGGTAGACAGTTGAGTCCATTCATGTAAACAGTAGCAGCCTGGTGACAAGGGGTCCAAACGATTCCACCGCATCCTCATGTCTGTCATTACTTATACGTCTTCATGTGCCATAGTCCATCATTCAGATAGTGAACGTTCTCGATTCCAATTCCCTTGTTTACTTTCTCTCTGTTCAGTAAAGTGAGACAAGAAAATATTCTCAAATGAAAGGCAAATTAATCATTTAGTTTTCAATAACCAAAAAAACTGTAGTCATATGTTTAAACTGATGCTGATTTATTTATTTTAATTACATGAATTGTTTTCTTTTATAAACAATCCAATCTAGATTCACAAAGCAATCTAGAGCAGATTGCCAGGTATGCCAGGTTCACCACTAGAGGTCACTCTTTCAAAACAATAACAAAGGTGTAGATTGATGATGTCATGAATGTGCGTGGAATGTATGAGAGGTACCGTTTTCACCTCCACAGCCGATGGAAAGCAATCCGACGGGACTCAGGCAGAAATCATGTTCATGGGGGAGCTAATGTATTAAAGTTTTAATAATGTTACTGTGGTATGAAGCAGGGCGGGACGAGAGCCTTGGACCGCTGCTGCTGCTCCTTTCGTTTTGTTGTTTATGTTAAAATGTAGTTAAAAATACATTTAATTAAAGTTACGTTTAACGTCCGTCTCCTTCCCTGAACTTGAACTTTGTTACAGTTGCAGTTGATCCCTTACATTCACATTATTTCATTTCGTTATAATAAAACAAATGCGAGTACAGAATTGTTACTCGTGACTTTATTTGGCAAATTAAAATTATGGGGTAACGCAGCGCTGTTTTCCTTGGTCAAAACAATCATACTTAAATACATTAGAGTGCGTTGAAAGTTATGTTATAACGTTACTCTGCGTTCGCTCGGCGGCTGCTATGAGACGCTTGTTGCAAACTGCAATAAACTAGATTGATATTAGAATATAATACTAATAAGAGCTGAAGATCTTGAATGACATACAATTAATTTTTAAATATATTGTATGGTGTAGAAAATGCTGCATTACTGTTCCTGCAAATAAAGCTTTTTCTGATTACGCTATGTTAGCCACTTGACAAAATAGTGTTGTCTCGGAGGCGCGGTACAAACGTTACTCGCGGTTAATCAGGAAACCAAGCACTAAGACTAACCCTGTTGAGCTATATAACAATGAAAAGTTTTCTGTCAATAAAAGTATCCATACAGCTGTTCACCTGTCTAATAAAACGCATTATATATCAAAGCGTCTTTGGTGTTTCCACGGTTTCTATGGAAGTAAACCTGGAAATCAAGGGTAACACAGATATGACGTAATTGAAAAGCGACACAACGACGCGGGCCGTTACACTGGTTAAAATAGCTAATTTTCTGGATTAAACATGGCTGAAAACATTTGGAATAATGTAAGTACACAGGTCAACAAAATATATAACATTGTTTTAGTGGTTTTTGGATATTTTAATCCAAAAATCTTACATATTGTGCCTTTAAGCCGTAACCCAAAGTTTTAGTCATTTGAACCAAGCTAATTTATTTCTGAAAAATGGTTGATACACGATCATCCCACTTTAACATCCACTTAAATAAAGAATATAATTAACACTGATGAATAAACAGTATTATAAGGTAAGGCTATTAAACTAGTCCCAAACTAGTTTTTGTTCAAATAGAAGAGTCAACAGCTATCCCACATCTTTCATAATAAATGTCTTGTTTCAGAAAAAAACATTTTGGCTTTGTTTCACAGACAAAACTTAGATTAAGCAAGGATTTGGCCTTAGTTCAATTATAGGACATTTAAGTAATTTTTATAAAAATGCCCTAGAAAAAAAACAATGACAGTGACATATTTTAAGACATGTCAGTGCAAGCTGCTTTCAGTTAAAACAGCTCAAACATATTTTAGTCAGGAACTAGACTTAAGCCTTGTCTGTGAAACTGGAGGTTAGAATTAAGTCTGACCCACTCAAAACGGTCTTGCAACCCACTGGTTAGAAACACTTATCTAGAGGATAGACGAACTAAACATTTCAACATTTAAGAATGTCTGTGCAGATCATAAAATATATATATAGTTTTTGTAGACGTGTGTGTAGTTTTGCATTTTAAAATCAAATGGGGATTCAGAATACAAATGCATAAAACACTCACATGTCATCTGCAGACATCTTCATGACTCCCACACAGATTGCATGCTGCTTCCCTTCTGCCATTATGGCCTGGAAACAAATACTTAAGGACAACAACATGTGCTATGCAACACACACCAATCAAATCTATTACATGAATAGTTCACTCAAAAACAAATATTTATGGTAGTGTTGTTATTGTTTTCAGTAACTGAAAGTAAATGAAATAAAATTAAAAATAAATATTAGTTGAAAAACAAAATGTTGCTTTGGAGACTAACTGAAATAAATGTTTAAGTACTACAATTATTAAAGCTAATGCTGAAAGAAACATAAAATAGAAAAAATAGGGGGAAAAAAATCAAAAAGATAACATAACAAAATTACTAAAACTTAAACTAAAATGAAAATTGAAAATAGGTATTCATTTTACACAAAACATTTCAAAAGGACAAATATACCATAAAAGTAGTTCATAAGACATTTTCTTAAGTCATATGATTCCTTTAAGTGATGAACGACAGACCAAAAGTAATATGGTGCTTTTTGTGTCCTTTTTTGGCATTGACAAAATAGTTGTGTGAAGAGACTTTTTATTTTTAAGTGAACTATTTCTTTACAATAAATCAATAGGATTTATTCTTCAAGTGCAGAAAAATATTTCAGAAACAAAAAAATAAATACAACAGTTGGAAAGATACAACTACTTTGTCTGTGTCAGCAGGGTAGAGTTTGGCTCCTGGTGATGTAAGGCCTGGGCACATGATATTTGCTCCACTCAAAACAAATTTGATGGCTCCTTTATCTACTTGTTGGTGTGGCAGGATGAAGGGATCTGGAGCATAGACACGCAAGTATCAGGCAATAGTCTGACCAAGTTGAATTGCAAGTGTAGGTTGTGTAATATAAGAAGTTTTCCATCATCTTCTGTCACCTGAGAAAATTTTTTCTGCAGAGAAAGCAATATACTGCTAAAATTAAAGCCGTCTTACATTTGTGTAGAAGTCTGAGGGTGGGATAGAAGGGCCCTTCTCTCTGTCTGAAGAAGAGCAGCTCTCCATTTACTGTAAGAATTTCAATATGCTCATGACTGGAAACATAGACAAAATATCACAATTAGTTAATCCTTTAGTACTGCATTACAGATGTCCATATTGTGAAACTCTTACCATCTCACAATTTTGACTGGATCCTTTTTGGGCATTATCTGGTTGAGCCAATCATCGATGTTGGGAAACTGATCTAACAGCTGATTCTTTATACCCTTAATTACAGATGTCTTCAGCTGAATACAGTTTGAAACATTTTCCTTTTCATCAAATCTATGAAGACAAAGAAAATAATCAGCAAATATATCATCTAATAATGCAGATGACACAGATTTCTCAAAAAATACTGTTTGTTCAAATAAAGAAATTAGTCCAGTACAGAAGTCTGATATAACATAATTACTCAAATGTTTTATGATTGACTTATATCAAGTTTGGTTCCTTGAACACCGCACATCCATCACTTAATGTAAACATACGTTTTTTGCAATTTGCTTACTATCTTTCACGTTATAAATATTAAAAGTAACGTTATCTTATCAAAGCTTAGTGTGAAAACCAAGGAATAAAGATGGATCATTACTAATGAACCATAAAATTGAGCTGACAGCAAGTTAGCAGTGTAACTTAGCTAAACAGGTTACTATAACGGCTAACGTTATAGAATTAAGGGTACATATTAAGCTAACGTTATACCATATTAAGCTGGTAAGCATATACATGCAATTTTTAAATATATATATTTATTACTTCTACGGAGCTACTGAGCTAACGAAACACTACTCAATTACTGTAACAATGCTAAGTTGCGTTAGCTACTATGTCACGTTATTAGGTTGACAACGGCTTATGCTTACTTTTTAAACATCCTTGCGAATCGTAATCGGTCACTGTTGTTCTCTTATTTAAGTGATCTTATAGAACGAAGAAATACAAACTAAATCTTCAGTGTAAGATGGTTTAATGCACTATCTCCACGCTTCACGTTAAACGCAGGTGATTCCCGTTTTAGTTACGACAGTGGTAAACATTTTACGGCAAGGGATGGGAGTACAGCATGAAAAAAAAAAATATATATATATATATATACACACACACACATTATTTTGCTATGTACTTTGAAATTTATGTTAGACTTGTTATTATTATTATCGATAATGATCAATTCAAAGTCTGTAAAAAAAAAACTTAACATCGCACATTAAGACAACTGTTTTGTATTATGCGTTGTTTGCTAAATGCATTATCTAGTTAAATATGCACTGATTGCCATAGATTGGATAAAACAAGGTTCAAAATTCATGTTTCATTTGGTTGACAGATTTAAAAGTTTTTAGAGACGATGTTCTGGATATCTCTTTTTATCACTCCATAATTAAATGAGAAAATTCAACAGACAGAAAAAAATAGATAATTGTTCGCAATGTTTTTAGGAATAAAATGTTATATAAATTAGATAAATGATAGGCTATATGAACTCCACAGGCAAAAATTGATAAAGGCTAATACAATTAGCACATTTAAATGTGTATTTTGGATTGTTTTCTACCCAGTAGACTTAAAAGATGGTTTGGAAGCAAAGTAGGCCAAAATCTCAAAATTGACCAGTTAATGAAAGAACAATGGTTTTTACCTTAAGTGTCTTGCTTTAAGCCAAATTCAATATTAATTTAGAAAATAATAATAAAAAATCCAACAATGTCAAGTTTTGTAGTTATTACTAGTTAAAATACCTAACATTGTTCAATGTATTTTTTAATGAAAGACCACCAATTTATGATGTCTGATGCTTCTTTGGTTCATTTACCCCCGATATTTAGAATCAATTATCCATTTCTTATCATCCAGTATTTTTAGGGAAGATCACAATCACTGATTAGAGGGACAAGATCATGGAAACACATACAGTTGTTTATTCTGAGGCAATAAAAACAAGCATAATTTTTCCAGACACTGGACGACTGTCCACTTTAGTATGATTTCTCAAAACACCACTGCCAAAATCTCCACAGACAGATCCAGTGATGCCACACAGAGGAGCTTCTCAGTAAACAGGCCCAATTCAGAACTTAAGGGATATATAAACTTGGAAACACTAGGATGATAAAATGGTGCTGCTGTGCTTGTTCGGAGTTTCCACAGAAAGAATGAAGTTTCAATGTAGTCGAGTGTCAAACATCAAAATTGTGTGTAAAATGTATATACAAAATAAACAAGAGGAGAAAATGTGAGAAGGTGTAGGCAGGGAGGGACAAAAAGAAGGAAGATGTACAAGTTAGTGTTTAGCAGCGTTAACATTCCTACAAACAAAACAAGTGCTTGGTTTGATCTAATCTTGGCACATACCGTGAAATTTCCAATCAGCCTCAATTGTTCTATTCATTAATAAATCACATTCACAGAACATAAATCGCTTGTGACCAATCAGCTGAACCTTCTTTTCATTGTACAAATTTATCAAACATTGGCAAAGAGGAAACCTGTTTTCAATGTTCATACACTGGCATCCAATTCAACATTGACTGAACAAACGGGTCAAATTCAATCAGTCTGGCTCTGGTTTTCTTTGCACATGTAATGTTATGATATTTTCATGGGTTAACAATGAAGACAAGAAAGAAAGAAAAAACAGACAAACAACAGCCATGGAACTGAGTCTGAAAATAAATAACTTTTCTTTTTAAGCTCAGGATAGTCCAATTCTTAGAAGCATTGTAACAAAATAATTTTGTATTGTTTTTTTTATTGGACATTCCATTCTGAGGGAAATAAAACACCCTACCCTGTCAGATCCATGAAGAGAAAACTGATTCAGTTGTTGGTCACTGTGGTGAAGATGGTAGAGTGAACAAAAACTGGAACAAGGGGTTCCATGTGCTAAGGGAAGTAAACAACGTCACTGAGAACATCCTCCTCCTGTCATTTCTACCATCCCTCATCTTCCCCTCTTATTCTCTCTCTATCTAAGCCACATAGTTGTATTGATTGGGATTCTCCTTATCCCTTTCCATGTAGTCCCTGTCAATAAGTGACTCTATCCTCTTCTTCAGATCAGCAGGCTGCAAAAAGATGGAGCAAATTTTAGTGGCAGTGGCATATGTTCTATGCGGTACAGTGAGTCTTGGGCTAATTTCCAGTTAGAGTGACATTAAGAACATTATTTATATTTTCATGATGCAATTCAATTTCTTGAGCCTGGAGAGACTTTTTTTTTTGATTGGTTGATTATTTTTGCTAAATTGCATATCATATTCATTATGTAGGCTACAGATTACACATCAAGTTGAAAACGGTGTTCCTGTAGTACTTCATTGCATTTTTATACACAACCATTTGAAAAATTTGGGTAGGTATTAGGTAAGATTGCTTATGTTTTTGAGAAAAGAAAGCCTCTTATGCTCACCAAGGCTGCATATATTTGATAAAAAATATAGTAAAAACAGGAATATTGTGAAATGTTATTGCAATTTAAAATAACTTCTTATATATTATAATTTTTTTTCAGGATTCTTTTGATAAATATGAAGTTTGAAAGAACAGCATTTATGAAATAGTCCGTACTGTCACTTTTGATTAATGCATTCTTGCTGAATAATATTAATTTACTTGGGGGGAAAAAACAACAACTTTTGAATAGTAGTGTATAATCATTAATAGATACTTGCCCCTCTTAACAGCAAGAAAAAAAACTGACACACAAATAATGTGCAACATGCTCTTATTATAATGCAAAAAGCTGTCTACATTGTACAATAAATCTTATTTACATTGTGTATACGACTTGGTGATTGTTGCAGTATTCTTGTTTTGCCTGGCTGCTCACTTGCAGTTTATATTGGGTGCAGTTTATATATTAGCTGCACGGCATCCATTACCATGTGCCATCACAAACAGAAGTAAAACTTCGATTAACTGTGCAAGCAAAACGGTGATCTCACCTTTACAGGGAATTTAAGTTGGTTGTACACCTCAGACACGAGAAGATTATGGCTGAGAGTTTTCCTCATCTTCATGATTCGAACAATGGCAGCATCGATTTGGTACTGACGGTCCTGGAATACTCTCTCTGTAGTACTGGCTTGCTCCTCCACCTATGAGGTACAGCAAACAAGGATGAGACCAAGCGCCCAATACCTTTCACACAACAGCAATCAAATGACAGGTGTGCTGGACAGTACCGTTTCTTTCATCTGGATCTGGTTGATTTTAATTCTGAAGAGTTTGTGTTTGAACTCATCATTACATGAGAACTTGTCTCCATCTTCCACGTCTTTACTCTTTGGGGTTTTGGTAAGGACACGTGCCTTCCCACAGGCCAGTGACTGCAGAGTCCGCCTCAGCTCACCGTCCTCTGCAAATATGAGTGTGTTTTTATTTATCTGAGGTTCTTTAGTCAAATTTGTTTAACACTTTAAAAGTTTGTAAAAGGCTGTGAGATTTAACTATGAACAAAGATTAAAATTAAATGGAATGGTGTCTTTTAACAAAAGGAACACAAATTTTACAAGACAAATCACAAGACAAAGCTTGCTTGTCACAATTATCCATACCAATGCCTGTAGCCAGCTTAATGTCCTCCAGAGAGAACTCCTCCCCTTCATTAAACATAAGCAAAACTAGCGTCTGAAACAGAGACACCTGCAGCTCTTTTTTGCCCTGTGAAAACCAAGAAAAAGTTCTTGTAACCAGTCAATTTTCTGAGAAGCCTTTTGAAGAAGTCAAGAAGTAGTTAATTTGTTTTATATATATATATATATATATATATATATATATATATAATGATCAGCTACTGATAGCCTGCTATTCACGCGCAGTTGCCATTTTCAAAATAAAAAGGTGCGTTACCTCTTTGAATTCTGCCTTTAAAACACAATGTCCTAACGTCGACTGCCACTGTAGTTTCCGTCCACTGTGTTTGCCAAGGTAAAACGTTTTGAAAATCTCCTGCAATTTTACCATCTGAAGAGTAAAGGCAAGGGTATTAAAAAATATATCATTTATTAATTATTATGTAATTGATTAGAAATAAGGTTAATTATTATTATCGTGTTTAAGTAACAAAGAATATCTGATCCAAGCTCCTATTTCTCAACATTCATCAGAACGGACCTCTGGAGGCAGATGCACTTCCATGGGGACGTATGTTGGCCAATAACCCATAGTGAGGATGTTAACAGTCAACTCGATGTTCCCAGGAATATTTTGGCATTGCATGTGCTGAGGTGCAGATTCAAAAAGAGAGATTTAAAAGATGTAACTAGACAAGAAAGAAAACTGAAATAAAAGAAAATAAAAAAAGATATCATTACTTGTTTGAACTGCACCATAATATCTTTTGACAGCTCCATGTCCTTGAACATTCCTTCCAGTTTACTAGTAAATGCAGCTCCACATTCTACAACAAAAAAAACAAAAAAATAACAATTCAGTTTGTTGAAACATCTATGGCATGATGGTATGGTTTAAGAATCACACATGAAAGGAAAATTTTAATTTACCATGCTTCAGTTTTGACAGCATTGACTTCTCTGCATCTACAGAGGCACTCTTTCCCACCAGTAACCTCTTCGCTAAGTCTTTCTTGTAGAAGGCCTCAAAAACATCTTTCCCTAAAAGAGAGAAATGAGAAAGTCTATGAAGCTTAGACAGTTGTTTAATAATTGAAAACTTTGCCTTTGGATTAGAGCATTAAGTTTGTATTACCGTAAATGAACCTGAATATGATCATTATCTTGTCCAACATTTTCTCGAGTTCCTCATCAGTTGCTTCTTTGTTCCCAGCACGGAGCTTTGAATCCACATATTTTGCTACAGAACATAAGAATCACAACATTAGCAAATATTAATATGTGTCTTGATCCAATCAGCTGCAAGCTCTCAATCAAACAAAAACCCTCAATAGCTATGTTTCCATCTTCCTATTATTATGCGCAGTTTTGGATATTGCATGAAAAAAATGCTGCATGGAAACACCAAGATGCGCATAAACTTGTGTGCTCAGATGAGGCTAGGGATTTAAATTTACATAATCGATCATTGTTTAAATTAACAATCAGTTAATCCTTAACCAACCAACATTAGTATGAAAAAGCGCCGCAGACGCACAAGTAAACAGTATAAACATGATGCTTTTGCGACATGTTTTTGATTGTAACTCTGCGAAACATTAGTAAACCATAGTAGATATATATCTTTATTTAGGTCTTAAACGAGTCCAAACACAACATAAGACAATGCCTAGATCACTGAGTGACATTAGGGATGCAACGATTACAGATTTTGTAAGTACGTTTATTGTCTGAGAAATAATCACGATTTAACGATTTTCACGGTTATTATGCATCAATTAATTTCACAAAACTACTAATGTATAATATCACATGAACACTCAACACTAGATTTTAATGTGTTATTTATTGCTGCCACAACACAGTACAAAATTATAAAATGACAAACAATAATCAATCTCTTTCTTTGGAATTAAAGAGAAGTGCTTTGTAAACAACCAGTATTTTCCTTTTAAAAATAACAAATTAAGTCAAAGGCTGCAGGGCTCTTTGATTGAAATAGAACACAAAATTATTAAGCGTTTAGTTTAATCTAAATTTATTTTCAACCTGAGGTAGAAAACTTGAAAACATGAAAACAATATCTTGTTGGTATTTGACTTAACATAAATAATACTATAAAGGGATAATAAATCCCAATGAAAATAAGAATACACAAAGTCTTTTGATGTATTGAATTAAATGTAAGCTAAATATTAACCATGTATTTCTTTTAAAAGAAAACAAATGTAAAAAATTAAAACCACTTTTCCTAAAGTAAAACAGTCTTCTTTTCAATGAATGATATATGCATTCTTTATAACTACTTGCATACATCATTCTTTATTCTTTCAAGCAGACATATTTATTTGTATGAATATAATTAATCCTTATTAAAGCTATTAACAAACAGTGAATGCTTTTCTCTTTTTCTTTTGTTGCTTGACACAGACCGCATTAGGTTTATTATCCACTTAAGACGTCGGATCATGTCCAATGACATGGGGATCCAATTGCACTGATGCACATCCGATTCACTCAAAACTGTTTAAGACATAACCGACATAGTTTACATGAATACTCTCCAAAACGGACATTTAGCCATAATGTTGTGTGTATTTGTCTATTCAGACACGAAAGAGAGCTCAATTCAGTACTCGCCTGCTGTATAGGTGTCTATTGTGCATGGCTGCACGCTTCGGGTCGGGTGTGTGCGCACAGAAACTGTACCGAATAGAGATCTTTTTTGCATCGTCACTTATTCAGATCTATATGTCTGCTCTACTCATTCTCCCAGAGGTTTACATTTGTTTAACGTTTTATAATGATGAGTGGGTGGATCAGCACGTTACAGTACAAATGTGCGCATCTACCACAAACGCAGGCCATAAGTTCTGACTGGATCGCTTCCCAAATCGTC
This sequence comes from Siphateles boraxobius, assembly GCF_051911475.1. Lineage (NCBI taxonomy): Eukaryota > Metazoa > Chordata > Actinopteri > Cypriniformes > Leuciscidae > Siphateles > Siphateles boraxobius. The sequence continues at coordinate 10,202,838 of NW_027508777.1, read as the reverse complement.
ACTATCTAACATTTTCATCTAGTTTTTACTCATTGACGAAAATGTCAATAGGTTTTCTTCATAGTTTTTGTCATTCAAAACTAGGTTTTATTAGTTTATTAGTTTTATTATTTATTTAGTTACAAAATGTCCGTTCCGTGCAGAACACTCGATGTAGCATAGTCTTTATGATTAATTAACCGTGACGTTTTAAAGCGCGGTTAATTGTGAAATCCGGTAATCGCTGCATCCCTAAGTGACATGACAAGTGGCTTAGCCAAAGCTATAGGATTTCTCATCCACTAGGATCGTATTACTTGTTTATTCTATGTGCTTTTATTGTGGCCTTTACACAAGTAGTTCTTATGTTCAGTAAAATAACTTATTTCAGTTTTTTCGGACCCTTGATTAATTAAGTTTTGAAATAAACGGCTTGCCCATCTTATCTATTACATGGCTAGAATACATTAGGTGTGTTCGACTTGAAGCGGCACTGCACAGACCAATCGGTGAAGGACATCAAAGTACCACGAGAGCGATTAGAGAGCAGATTGCATAATTCGTAACCACGCGTGTTTTCTGCATGTGTTCTGACCATGAGCTGCAAGCACCTCCATAATATGCACTCTAATGCACACCTTGCTTAATCAACCATCAATTTTTATTGATTAAATTATTTTGCCTCAACAAAGGATGTGTTTGGATAACTGAACTAAGCAGTAGACCAATCGCATTGCACAGCATCTCAAATGTTGGTTTCATCATTCTGGAATCAATGCCTAAAAAAATTATTTTGTTTAATTCCCTCCCAGAAGTGTCTCACATGATTGCATTCCCAAACACCAGGCACCCAGATGAATTTTGTTTGCGCGCTCTGAGACACAAGTCATTTATGATGTTGGAAGCCACAGTGGCTTCTCTAATTGCAGCAACTTCCATTTGAATTACAGATATTTTGCGCCAATTTCCCAGGAAGTGGCGATTTTGTTCTCTTGAACACATGGGATGGAAATGCTGCTTTATTCGTAATTGTTCAATGTGATAATAAAATTTTGCCCAAAAGTTCACAACTTTTGGATGGAAACATAGCTAATGATTGGTGGGAAAACAACATTTGCGAACTGACCTATGAGCTCTGCAGGTTTGTTCGGCCGTTTGTTGATAAAGGTCTCGAAGGCCTCCTTCATGCCATTTACAAACTTCTCGTTCTTCATGAAACAAACATCGATGATGTGATCGACTTTATCCTTGAAATCCAGAAGCTCCTGAACCATCGTCTTGTCTTTCTCTGGGTTGATTACAATTGTGCTTCCAAAGACCTGAGACATAAAAAACAAGACCTGAATGCTCAAATAATATACAGATGTGTTATGCCATGGTTTTGTTAGTCATCTCGATGTATCCCTTGCACACCTTTATGTACTCAACCCAATGTTGCAGCAGAACCTGGACGCCTCCTCTCACACGACTGAAGAGCTGATACAGCAGAGACAGATCCTGAATACGGTTCTCATCCAGCAGGTTATTTAAACCTAGAGTTTGCCAAGAAAACAATCACGTATGTAAATCACTTTTAATTCTGAGGAATGGTTAACCATTTAAACAAGAAATACAATGCCATTCATTTTCATTCTATGAGGGTGATACCTTTCTGAAGTATTGCAGTGAGGTGTTCTCCAAGCAGTTGCTTTTCAACTGTGGCAATGAGGGGTTTTCTACAAATTAAGATAATAAACATTCACATCTATTTTTCCCAATTTATGGACTCTCATTAGTCATATTCTCTGAATACTTACTGTGTGCTCTGGTCCAAGTAAGTAATGACTCTGTCTGCCTCCTCTTCCAGACGTTTGTTGACATGATGGAGATAATCTGGCACCTGAAAAAAATGATTAGGGGATAAATCTAATTAGAAGTATAGCTCACAAAAATATAAATAAGAAATGTTTATCTATTTGGTGAAACATCTCCAATTAGATTTTTTTTTTCAATACAATCACAGTTCCCATAGAGCAAAGCAGACAGGACAGCACCATTAAAGTGGTCTGTGTGACTGGTAATTTAAAAAACATTTGGCTACAGAAGACAAGAACAAATAACCTGGAATACCTCACTTTTTTTGTCTTTTTTGGAACTTAACAGCCCATGGTCACAATGAACTGTGACTGTATGAAAAATATTTTTTAATTTCTGTTTGTGTTTCACAGAAAAAAAATAACAGCATACCCAAGTAGGGGTGTAAATGATTTTTAAACTATTTCCAAGGACGAGTACATCATTCAATTTTTTTTTACTAATCCATATTATAGCAAAGTATCATTTCAAACTACCTTCTACCTAATGAGACATGCCAAAAAATTACTTATCGCAGAATCGTGATAAAACGATAAATAAAATCAACACTATGATGTGAAACTCACCTCTCTCTCCTGCATGAGCCTCTGGCCCTCTGCAGCATACAATCGATTTGTCTCCTCCAGAAAGCGTTCCTCAAATGAATCCTGATAAATCTGTCATAAAAGCAGCAAAGGTGTGATTACAACAATAATAAAACTAACAGGTTTGGCCACACAATTTAAGGGCTGAATGATATCAGGGATCAAGACAAAATCTCACAAGAGCTGTACAAGATTTGCCACTGTTTTGTTTCACTTACAGAAAATCAAAATAACCCTGGCCTGTAGTATTAAAGTAAACAGCAATTTTTAAGTAAATCAGTATAATAAATCACTTTCATTAATGATTTAAAATATGCTACATGATCAATGCGAAGTTAAATAAAACATCAGCGTGTGTGACAATGTTGATTAATTCTGAAAATATGTTTGACTAATCTCTTGGTTTAAGAACTTTACAGTAAAGACATTTCCTTTTAGATAAATGGGACAGTGTACTTTGAGAGTTCAGCAGAAATGTGAATTATGAACACTTACATTATTACGTCACTAATTTCTTTTTTTATTAATACACATAATTACTCATGATGTTTTGCATCATATACTATTGTTAAGCAAATTTAAAAAACATTTCTAAGGGAAAGTTAACATTTAATATAAATCTAAATATTTCATATTCCTAGCAAATATAAAAATACATTGCCAAATTAACCAGACTGTACAAAATACTGGTTTCTTACAAACCAGACTGTAAGAAATACAAGTAAACTCCTTACTTTAAGTTTTTTGCACTTAATTGATTACTTTTCAAAATTATGCCATAAAAGCATCATAAACCCGGGAACATTCATTCGAGCACACATGAGAAAGCAGGTGATCTAACCTGCAGATCTGAGAGCATGCTCAGAAGACTCCTCAGGAGACTGCGGTCTACGGCCTCTCCACTCCGCTCTCTCTCAACAAGAAGCAGAATCCCATCGATTGTCTTACTTTGCACCTTCAGGTCACTGATGATATAGAAACGAAACAACTCCAAGCCCATGTCCCTGAAGATGAAACACAAGGGTATCTTTAATCACCAGAGGAAGGAGCAGCAAAGCACTGGTAGTAAATAAAGACAGCAAGGGTGACAGTGCCAGCGTTACAAATTCAATATCTTAAATTCAATGGACACTTACCAGATTGATGGCAGCATTGAATTTTGTAAAACATATGTGCGATCCAAAAACAAAAATATACTCCTAATCATGATCTACAAGAAAAGACAAACAATGTTTTGTATAAAAAGCATTGTTACAAATAGGTAAATAACTAAACATAGGAGCATTTAATACAAAACACAACTTTCAACTTATTCAAAATAAATGTAGAGAGGAAATGTCTAGAGTAGACTACTTTAATAACCATTTGTCTGCAATGATCTTGCCAGCATTTGTCGATTTTCTTGAGGAACAGAACACTGTCTAGGGCATCCGTAGGACAAAGGTTAAGTTAAATGGCAACAATTATGATTAGCAGTCTATGTCCAGACAGTCCTTATTATTTACCAGTGACTGAACTTCTCAATTTTCTCAAAATGTTTCCTCATATTTTTAGTTCATTTGCACCATTGCTGCCATCATTGTTGTTTTTTAGCAAAAGAGTTGATGGGGTTCAAATCAAACTTTTAGCTATTATTTAAAATGAAAAACAATTTTGGTGTAGATCATTTTAAGAAAATTTCTAATGAAACATAAAAGCATTATAATTTATTTACAGTTATTTTAAATTGTAGTAATATTTCACAAAATTACTGTCTTTATTGTATTTTTGATCAAAGAAATCTTGGTTTCTCTTGGGGAGAATAAGAGACTTTTCAAAAATCTTACCGACCCCAAACATTAGAAGGCCAGTGTACAATGCGTTTCTAATAAACGTATACATTTTTTGGTGGGGCCATTATTACGCTACATAGTGTAGAAAGGATAAGTAAAAAAATCTAAACTTTTAACCAGCAGAAAAATAATTTTCCTGTTGAGCCCTGGTTCATGTTCTTTACTTTCACTTAGTTACCCTAAAAATACAGCAAGAAACTGAATATAAATGTGTAGCAAGGAAAAGGATATTCTCTGAACTGGTCAATCTGTGCCTTGATATGGTCTTCACAGACCACTCTGAGCTGTTTATAGAGCTTGGCAGATATCTTATGGGAGCACAGGTTTTCAACAGCCTGGAAAGACAAAAGGGAATAAATAACATTAGATTCTATTACTAAATGACAAAACAAATATATTCACAAAACACATAGCATACCTGATAGAGCTCCTCTAGATTGTACTTAATTGAAGTGCTGTTCTGTATGGCCTCTACTGCCTCCTTCAGCTTCTGCCAGGTCTCATTTGTGTAATTCTCTGGTAGTTTTGGCTTTTCTGATTAAGTATAACAAAAGAAAAGGACGTGTACTGTTAGCTTGCATAAGAAACTAAATCTGGTTGTGTTTCAATTACGTGCAGGTTTTGATTTGGTTTACACTAGTTATATACCTCCATAAACAGATGCAAATTACATAAAGTCTATAATTAAGAGAGTACAGATCTGGTCTTATTCATGAGAGCAGCACTTCCTTGCATAAGATAAGTTGTTTACCACTGTATTAGCTGTATATGTCTGACACAATTGTTGTTTACTGTAAGTATATTAAAACAATAATTAACTTTTATTAATGCTTTAAAATAAGCAACATGATTTTTTCAGAGTTTAAAAATTATGGCCACTGAGACTAAATGTAAAGATGAAAATTAAGTATAATGTTGATGATTAGCAATGATGAATACTATTTTTTGAAAATATTTTTGACATCCCTCATTTTGAGAAAAAAAAGTTGTAACAGATGTTACTTTAAGAGTGTAAAAGCAGAAACATGAGGTTGGTGTTTCTGTTAAAACATTCACATGAATACTTCCTTAAAAATTATTACTTTAAAAAAAATTGTATATATGAAAAATTTACATTACATGTATATATAACATTATAAAAGGAAAGAATGTTTAGAAACATTTAGATACAAAAGAAACTCGTGTTTCAAGCAGTCAGATTTTAATAAACGTCTATATATAAAAAAGTGCGTATTAAAAGATGATCTCAGTCGTGACACTGGCACAGCATTTTTCTTTTATAAGCCAACTATTAAAGTTGTTTACTATTACATTAGGTCGTGGCTGTACTGGGCAATATTTCTGGACAACATTTCTTTGGTCAAAGCTCGTTAAGTTGAGAAACTAAAACAAACACAGCCTGTTTCTAAAGAAGAGGGGGACAAACGATTCTTCACTTACCTTTAAAGTTCTTGATAACAAGTTTCTTCGCAGCACCGGGTTTACTGTTGGAGAAGGTGGTGGAGCCCACAGACTTGGTCAGTCCGTTCGCATGATGCCCAACACCTCCAGTCAGGAACACATTTCTCGCCTTTGAACACGATTCGGCAGGGTTACACGACTCCTCGGCCATCTTCACATCCAGCCCGATCAAATCCAGCGGGTCCTCGAACCTCAACTTCTTCTGGATGTGCTGCTGCAGCTGCTGTGAACTGGAAGAGCAGGATGTTGTGGATGAGGAATTACAAATGGCTTTAGGAGACGAAGATATCGAAGCAATATCTTCCTTCTCTGAACTGTTAATTTTCCTCTTCTTAGAAGACGTTAAGCTACTGTCGTTGTGGACATCAGAAGCTACCGGTTTGGGCTCTTGGGCTGGTGGTGGGGGGTTAGGGGAAGGTAAACCTGTTGGAAACATGAAAAAAGAAATACTAAATCAAATCGCTAATCTACTAACGTTAATGCTACGATCCCTGGTTTGGACGCTTTATATTCCTCGGTCTCGGTCGGGGGAAGTGCAACCTCGCGGCGCCGTGTGTGTGGTTAAAGAGAAAAAGAGTTTAAAATGAGAAGTGCAGCCCCACTTGGACCCTTCTCTGCTCTTGTTATTGCCAACAGAGGAAAGATGGTTGAATACTGCTTCCTCTCGCTCGAGCACACACTCTGGCGCGCTGCACAAAGTCCGTTGGATTACAAACTGTTTTTCGCCAAGGGCTGTTTGCGTTAGAGCATTCTGCTGAACGCTGTGTTTCTGCTCGGAAAATAGGCTGGTATTTTCGGTTTGAGGACAAGTCTGCGGGGAAATAGTAACTTTTCTAAGAGGCGACGCTGACCCGCCGGAAGTACTTTCGACCGTTGCTGTGCGCAGCTGCTGTTGTTGAGGTGCGCGGCCTGACGTTTCCGATCTTCCACCAGGGGGCGCCAATACATAATGCGCAGTCCAGTCCCAAAACTCTCAAAAACACCTGTAAAAATAGTCCTATTTCACTCAAGACTGCCTTAAATTACAATAATGTTTGTGAATTATATACGTCAAGCTAAAATGTCGATATTATTAATTTTTTTTAGGCCAATTATAATGAAGTTTTATTTTTACTGACAATTTTTAAGGATATTGTCCAGAAATGTCAGGTCAGGGCAATTTGTCACATTTGAATGGGGGCAGGATGTTATATGCGTTTAAGTAATTTCATACAAATTATTAATTACAATTTGTATGTAAACTGGATTTTTTTGCTGCCTTATTTCTGCTTTCCTTGATTTTTTCGCTTTGAGATTTAAAAATTTTGTTAAGATGAAATAAATTGTAGGCTATAACATAGGCCTACTGTATAATGTTCCCACTATTGGGTCACAAATGGTCAACAAATGTTCAGCTAACCTTTGAAAAAGTTATAATACTTTATGAAAACTGTGAATCATATGTTCTCATGTTTGTTTGTTTATTTATTTATTTATTGAATGTGTGAGAGGTATCAGTGTTCAAGATGTGCTGTTTTTACCAGAGGAATGTGTTTTTGTAGTGTGATTTTTTTGTGAATTGTATTGAATCCAATTAGGGTAAATTTGACCTCAACAATGAGGATCCTAACTATAAATTATTCACTGCAAAAGAAGTAGAAACAAATATGACAGCTAGCCTCAGATATTGCATTTCACACGTGGCTAAAGGACTTTTCTCAAATTAAATGTTCACCCACATGAAAGCTAATAAAGCAAGAATTATAAACGCTAATTGTCAACTTGAGAAAAAAACTTATGCACAACATATCAAAATAAAAGATGCTAAAATGTGCTTTAAACATGACTGTCAGAAGGAAATCAGCACTTACATGGATACTTTTTTTGTATTAATAATATAATGTCTATAATAATATTTGTAATAGTTTTTTGTGATCAGAACATATATCTATTTTTCATAACATTAACACCTTCACACAGAGCAAAAACTTTACTTTTTTGTATGTTACTGTTGTTTACAAGACAAATGGTCTGTTTATTAATTGGGCTCTGATACAGGATGGAATATCACATTTCTGTGTCTGATTTATTAATTACACACAGGTTTGGTAAATCAACAGTAATTCGTAAACTCGACGTAGGGCACGTGCAGGAGGAGGAGAGCAGTCGTGTCATATGACTTAAATGAGCGCAGGTTGAGATTGAGCTCACAGTCACACGCTCAGCTGCTGCTTAACCGGGTCACACTCAGTTCGGGCGTCGTTCTCTGTCTGCTCTGAGGAACCATCAACCCGTCGCAATGGCTGTCCGCGGTTGTGTGACCTTGCTCTTTTTTCTGCTGAGTGGTACGTACGACTATTTTGTTGAGTACTTCATTTCAGATGGTGTCACGTTTCAAAAGCAGACATTGAAGTTTATTTTTGAGAGGTTTACGCAGGCCCACAGGAGCGCGAGAACCTTTTAGCATTAGCTGCTAGCGTGAATTTTTACCTACGCCAGTAGCAAGCGCGTTAGATAATCATAAAGACTGTCAGCTTGTGTTATATCGGTTTTACATTCTTTGCATTGTTTTAAAAACCATTTATACAATTCAAGTGATAAATAAATTATTTAAAAAAATACGTTAATAGATACCATCAGCAGTAGCAGCGATTTTAGGTTAAAACAAAAAACAGTTAAAATGTTTAGGAAACGTTGAATATTGTATAATTAGTAAAACTATGAGCATTGAGCTATATACAAACTCCTGGCCGTTTCTCTGCCCAGTCGCTGTCTAACTTAACTTACATGGGCATCCTGGACTCAACATTTAAAGTGTTGATATCCAGTATCTTATTGGTGTCTAATTTGGAAGTTCACTAGGTTTTCAGACACCGCCGGGTTAATTCAAGCTAGGTAGTAAAAAAGCCAGTAAATCATGTGCAGTTATGTTAACTAAAGTGTTAAATATGATCAGATTAAATGAAATGCGTTGTGACCGAGATCATTGTGTTGAGAAGACTGGCGTGTTTAAATATTTATGAATGCCTTTATGAATAACTTTAACATCAATTTGGCAATTATTTTAAAAAAAATTGTTTTATTTGTTCAGCGTAATCTTCTCACTTGACTCATTTAAAGTAACAAGCATGTGACCCTGAAGTGCTTATTCTGTGTATTTATCTGCCACACTTGTTCATCATGTGATGGGTTTCTGTGTGATGACCAATGTTAATGATTTAATCAAGCGATGGGACAGTCACCAAGTGCCCATGATCGTAAAACTGGAAAGGTTTACACAACTTTAAAATCTGAACACATTTTAAAACGCTTTGCATCATGCACTTGCCAGATTTGTAAGTGGTTAGTCAAACTGGGCATCATACACTAAATGATTGAGTTTCACACACTACCAGGCATTTAGGTCGTTCTGAACACAAACTTGTGGATAAATGTGCGCCTTGTTGCTTAGAGATGAAATTCATCCGACAAATTCAAATCAAAGTCATTCAATGACAAACGAAGACAGTCGCTGCATTAAAATTGAATGGTTCCCTGCTATATACATTATGTGAAAAACGGTATGACAAGAGTAATGTCCTAGTACTTAGTTTTTGAAAAATTGAGACATTCTGAAATGTGTCATACTCATCTAGAGTTTTTTTTTTTAAATGGTTGCAAAGTAAATTCAAATGTTGTACTTGCACAGACAGTACATGTTTTTAGATGAAACTCAATATCAAACATGTCTGATATTTATAAAATAGTTTGAAGCTACAAAATCTGTGCCCATCTTACACCTTTTTTTTTTATTGAAATTTGAACTGACTGCCCAAAATCAGCAGATCAAAGAAAAATCTGGTAAAAAGCGGTTGTGTAGGCCTATTTCAGCCTTAAGTCAGTTGTCCTAGACAACAGTAGATCAAATTCAATCTTTTAGAGTCAGTTTGCTGTCAGGAAAGCTTTTGGAATGTGCTTGGATTGCGGTTTTTATTTCCCTATGCATGGAGGTGGTTGAAAGATTCTGGCGTGCTTCAATTCTTTCACTTTGGGTAAGCTGAACCAGTAACTGTCTTCATGTATTTTATGGTGTTTATTATACAATAAGTTAAAATAGATTTTGAAAAGTTAAACGGGCAGGTTTGTGCATTCCCAGTGTCACAATTCACAACGATGTGAAGCATGTGTAAATAAATGCATTCATTTCTAATATTCTGCTTTCACCCTCCACAGGTATTGTGCATGCTGATGATCTGGTGACATCACTGCTACCTGCAGCAGAGACCAGTACAAGCAGACTCCCAGTCATGCCTGCTGGTGTGATCCCAACTTTCTCACAGCAGAAGCCGACTAATGCCACCACAGTTCCTCCAACTATCACACAACACACGCCGACTAATACCACCACAGTACTTCCAACTACCACACAACACAAGCCGACTAATACCACCACAGTACTTCCAACTACCACACAACACAAGCCGACTAATACCACCACAGTACCTCCAACTACCACACAACACAAGCCGACTAATACCACCACAGTACCTCCAACTACCACACAACACACGCCGACTAATGCCACAACAGTACCTCCAACCACACAACACACGCCGACTAATGCCACCACAGAACCTCCAACAACCATGCATAGCAACACAACAAATTCTACCACTCAAGCACCAACTACCACACACCCAAATGCTACAACAGCCCCGACTCCTCCCCCGACCACTCCTCCTGTCCCCAACCCAACTGTTGGAAACTACAGCGTCAAGTCTGACAATGTCTCAGCCTGTCTTTTGGCAAAAATGGGCCTTCAGTTCAGCGTCAAAATAAGTGGGGTATGTATAAAACGATCTGTATAGAGGACTGCGTATTTTTGTTATCTTTTACTGCAAATTTGTTGTAATAAACTCTCACGCCACTGCTAGTCTTATTTTATTCTTTCTGTTTAGAATGGCAGCGTTCAGACTCTTAATCTTGACCCAAGTCCTAATGTAACGGAAGCAAGTGGAACCTGTGGAATTGGTGGAAGTGACTCTTCCCTTGTACTGAAGTCAAAGGAAATGACTGTTCATTTTGTCTTCACAAACGTAAGTCTTTAAAGAAGCGAGTCAAATATATTGTCATAAGTGAGGTAAATGTTCTGGGTTGGATTGTTTTTGTCTTCTGACTAATGCACACTCCTGGCAGTTCTTCAAGTCCCCCTGCAGTCAATTTTGTCCCTTAACTCATCTTTGATAAAATGAGTTTTTTTGTTGGGTAATTTCCTCATGGCTTAATTTAACTACACCTTGTTAAATTTAGTATATGCAGAACCATGAAAATGCAAATTAGTCGCTCAACTGTAATAAATACAAGTGGAAATATTGGTTTAATTCAGCCATATTTTTGAACCAGAACCTGATTCAGAAGAAAGAGGAAGAGCGAATTATTCAGGCTTGTCTAAAAGTTGATGTAGCAGAATGGTAATGCGTTTTATAAATCGCACTACAACGTTAGACGCATAACAGTAATTGATATAATTAGCCTTTTGCTGGACTGTTATTAAACGGCTAATAATGTGTAGCTAATGTTACAAACCATGTTCCCTTTCATCTTCTCGGGAGTTAGACCACTGCCTTAAAATCAGCATCCTTAATGCTTTAAACATCAGAGACTCAGTGGAAAAAGACATAATACATAAATACATCGTAACACGCCTCATGTACATAATCCACCCGCTATATAAACCTAATTTTTCTGTCCCTTCATAAAGGCATTCTTTTGCTCAATGTGTTAAAATGCCCACCGAGCATAAGAATAATAGATAATATTAGTCAAATAGGGCAGTCCAGACTAACTCATGTTTCTGTAAACGGGTGAAGATCCTCCATGATGCGCTCGTGCAAGAATCCATTATCACTGAAGCATATTTTGATTAGACTCAACTGAAAAATAAAGTCAAAGAGTTCATCTACAATAAAATTTGAAAACCTATTTTAATTTTTTTCATCAAATGAGTCTCACCATGAATATAGCCGGGGTAGCTGGCAATGCATTAAACTATAAACAAACATAAGAATAGGAAATGCCCTGCACTTTGACAGGATTCACCTTGACTTACTCCGCAATGGTGTTGACTAATGAACACATCATGGTTTGGTCTAAAACATTTTAAAAACACCACATGGGCTTATATACTTTAACTTGATTTTCACCACAGGTGGTCTAAAAGTATTGTACACTGTGGGTTTCTTTTTATGAATTTGTGCAATACAATTTTTGCACGATCTGCTCGCGCCCCACTGAGGGTTAGGTTTAAGGATGGGATTGGGGTGGTCCATGCATGCTTCACAATCTAAAGTTTTAATACAAATTAATACTAAATTGCCAATTCAACATGTTACAACATTATATCAGGTTGCTATATTTGTTTTTACAGGTTTCACAGAAGTTTCATCTACATGCTTTGACCTTCTCTGTTGATCTTGGAAATGGTAAGATTTTTAATGTGAAAACTGTTGCCAATAAATGGCCAAAAGTTAATGCAACACCTAAAAGTTAATGTTACAAGTGAATTTAGGCATCACTATTATAATTTACAGTGAGAAATGGATATTTGCTGAAGATTACATTTACCAGAATTAAATTGGTGATTATGCTCAAATGTGTTCACTAATTTCCACTCTCGACAATGAAATGGCCAATATCGACCGCTACAGAAATTCTCTATCAGCCTAAAGCAATATGATGCAAATATATTGAGAAATGCAGCACCTTTAAAGATGCAGCATTTCTTATGTAATCACATTCTGTCCTCTGATTTGTGGCCTCAACAGGGAGCATTTTCAGGGATTCCAATCATAATCTATCTCTGTGGGAGGCATCTTTTGGGAGCTCATACATGTGCAGGAAAGAGCAGAGTTACAACATCTCCGACAAGCTTACCGTCCACACGTTCGAGCTACAAGTGCAGCCCTTCGCAGTCCAGAAGAACATGTTTGGCACAGGTATGCGTTTGTGATTTCTAAAGAATGAAGCTGAGCCAATTACCTCATCGGAGGGAATTAGTCCAGTTATGCATTAATGTTTTTTATATGCGTTGTGTCCTTTAGTGCTATAACTTATCGGATACTTTTCTACTCCCACTACAGCTCAGTCTCAGTTTCAATGCGCATTGCTTTTCAGAGTGGTTTGTGACCACTGGAAAACCAAAGCAGTTCTGTGTGAATCTTTCACTTGTTGATGTGAATTTTGAAATGCAGGCACAGCAATCTGATAAACCCATTGGGTCTCATTCACTTATTGCGTAGATTATTTCTTATTTGTACGCATAGGAGAAATTCTCATGAAAAATCTCCACCTAATTCGCAACCCATTTGAACTCACATGAGTTTGTTTTTTACCTCATTCTGATGTGTGAATTTGGAGTTTTAAATGAGCGGGTATGTGCTCAAGGTTAGTCATTTGCGTAAAACGTGCCCAAACATCTCCATATAAGGGTGTTCCGTGCACACTCCTTGCAGCTTTTAATCACTTGTCAAACTTAATGCTTTTTGCAGATGTGCTCTCGCCTGGTCGTTGAGCAATGCAGAGTGTGCCATTCTTGCTAGTTCTCACAACACCTTTTTATACAGACCTCTCATTAGCCAGCTGTACACGCGCATATATCTGCGTTCTTCAGAGAAACCTTGCGGCTTTTCTTACTTTAACTTTATGATGGATTGTATTTATATAGTTTTACATATTGGATTATATAATCCAATTAATGCAACGTACTTAAATATAATTAGTCATTTTAGGATGAAATAACTTAATATGATAAGGCCGTATGGGAGTAAGTGCTTTTTGCATACGTGTGGTTTCAGTTCCAATGTTTTTCTGTAAATTTAGAATAGATTAAGACACTTTTGGTAAATCGTGTTTGTTCTTAAAATCGTTCATATGCACATTTCATTCAAATTTATGCGTATGCTTTGTGAATGAGACTCATTGTTTCTGTGATCATATCAGAATGGTTGTGAATAGCTACACCAAGATAACTGATAGTAAGATGTATATGCAAAATTTACTTGACTTAAACAGAAAGATGAATGACAGGTCTGAAATTTCCTGCAATCAATCCTGATAGATCTGAATAAGTTACTTTTTGTATGCTCACTGTGAGGAAAGGATGTTTAAGTGTCTCTCCAAGGCTTCAACAATTATTTATCTTCAGTGTCACATTATCCTTCAGAAGTAATTCTAATATATTGATTTGCTGCGCAAGCACACATTATTTCTATATATAGCTTTTTTTCTCTCTTATAACAAATGGTTAATTCTACAACTATCTATGAGGTCTCAAAGAAATGTCCCAGTATTACCAGATCAAGTGTCTGTGATTTATTTCTGAAGTGTTGAATATCTGCAGTGGTATTAATGAAAAGATGGCAGCTTCATCTTATGTTCATTGATGTTCTCTTTGTCTGCAGCCCATGAATGTTCAATGGATGACACCAGCCTCTTAATCCCAATCATTGTTGGTGCCGCTCTGGCTGGTTTGATTTTCATTGTTGTGATTGCATACGTGATTGGTCGACGAAGGACCTATGTTGGATATCAGACATTATAATGCAACAGAATCAAATCCTGAGTGTTTTAAGGGATGCGCAATCTGTTCCTGGACCATTGTAAATATTGTGGGTTTTTGTGCAATCTCAATTGGCAACTGACACAGGGCCACAGGAGGCAAAAAAAATGTGTCCTTAATAATCCACTGGCCCCTTAAACTGCAACACATTAAAATCTAAAGATACAGTGGCACTCCAGGACCAGAGCTCCCTATTGTGAATACATTTTGTCTGCATCACCCCCCCCCCCCCCCACACCCCCAGTAAGAAGTAAGTGCATCGTCTTTTTACAATTTCATCGTAAGTGCAAGTCGTAGTACCATGCTATTCAAAATATTCATATGCAAGAACAAAGTTGTGTGGCTAATTTAAAGTTTCATTGCTCCATATCAGACCCTGCACTTGCTTCTATTAGACATTCCTTCAATTTTGTTCATTTGAATATTTTATCATTTATTTTTGTGCCCATCATTACTGTATCCACAGCTTTAAACTGAAACAGTGTTTTATTCACCTGTCTTGTAGCATTTTGGTTAAATATTAAAATTACTTCCAGAAACGGCTTGTTACTGTGCACTATAGTGGCTGGACAACTGACTTTTATTGAGATCATGCGCTTTTGCAATGTGTCTGTCATCTTGTATTTCGAGTGGCTGTGCGGGAGATTGCTACACTGAGAAAACATCTAAAAATGCTGGATGGCCTTTTCCAACAACTGAAATTCTAGAACAGAAAAACAAATGCTTCGATGTTTAAACTTCCATGACAAGCATTTTAAAAACGCAAACCATTGTAATAAAAGTAGGCCTGGTGTTGTTGTTTTTTTGCATTTAAATGCTGTTACTAAATAGTTTTTGGGAATGTTTTGTAAATTGTTTTTTTTGGGGTTAAAAAGGGAAGATGAGTTCTAAATTAAAAATCTTGTTCGCTTTTACAGTAACTTTGAATTCTTTACAGCTACTATAGCCTAAAAGATATGCTGCTTTTTGCTAATACTACTGTGAATTGTATTTGCTGCGAGATCAATTTTTGCACCAGCTTGAACCCACTTTTGGTAGTGGCTGTGGATTGATTAACCCCCCCCCCCCCCCCAATTTATACATGACTTGTTTTGGTTTTCATTTGCTGAGCCTTTTCAGAATGTTATTTGCTTTCTCTTATGTCTATATTCTTTTAGCATTTATCGCATATAATGGCTCTAGGTTTCACAGTTGTTTTTTTCCCCCTTTCAGTTGTGGTGAATTTTTCCATGGTTTATGCACCATTCTAATTTAGTCTATGCAGCACCTGCACAGAATCTTGTGTAAATGTTTTTCACAATAGCCAGGATAAATTAAACCTTCAAATTTTGTGCCTTGCTTGATTACTTTTGCTTGCCATCCTATCACTTATCAATCACTTTTTAAATAAAATGAATCTATATTTGACTTTTCCTGCGCATACTTTTGTGACCGTTTTCTGACAGCAAACTTGTAAAAGGGATTCCTTATCTGACTACCCTAAAATTGTATGATTCATGAATTTGTTTTGCAATGGAAATGGCTGTTTTAATCAGCTTTTAGCTGCAATAAATGTAGAAAAACAATTGTGTATACATTAAAACTGGTGTGGGCCATCTTTTCATCCTTTAACACAAACATCATGCAAATGTTAAAGAATTTTTAAACACTTTAAAACATAATGGCTGTTTTCCCTTACTCATTCTCTTTATTTTCAGCTGAGGATTGCAAAGCAGATGAGCCTGATAACTTCATTGTCCCTATAGCGGTGGGAGTTGCCCTGGCTGTCCTCATTGTTATTGTCTTACTGGCCTATCTGATTGGAAGAAAGAGAAGTCAAACCTCTGGCTATGAGCAATTTGTTTCTTAATCAAAAATGTCAAGTGTCCATGCAAGTGCTGACAAATCTTGCAGAAATTCAGGAATCAGTTTTATTTGTCTTTTTGTGCACATGAAAATTATTTTGAAATGATTCATATTATATGAATTTGTATTTTCTTGCCAATACATTTTATAACATGATGTGGTGATTTTGTAAGGTAGGCCTGAATGGCACAATCTAACCTATTCTGCATCGGTCTGACTGAACCATTAGTTCTGTTGTGAATGTCACTCACCGCCCCTTTCTCTCTCCTTTTCTCCCAGCGGAGGAATGCTTTCTGGATTCTGATTTGAGTTTTCTCGTGCCCATTGCTGTGGGTGTGGCTCTCAGCTTCCTAATCCTCCTAGTGCTTATCTCTTACCTGATTGGCCGGCGGAAGAGTCGCACTGGTTACCAGTCTGTATAACTCAAGCTGCTGCCATCTTACCTCTAACCACGGCTTGTCCTTTTCCACTTATATTTGCTCCTCCTCCTCTCTTTTGGTCCTGTTGGCTTCTTCTTTTGCCCTGCAAACTGCTCGACCCTCCTCACTTGCTGGTGCTAACTGCTGATGACACCAGTTTTTAACATGTCTAATTGCTCTAATCATTTAATTTCCTCTTTACGATTTAAACTTTTTATGACTTATGTGGTATATTTCTGCTTAATCACACTCGAAGCAATGTCAACTGGCATGATTAATTTGTTTAGTGTAAGCACAGGCTGTCTAAATAACCTGGCATTGTGCTGTATGTTAAATGCATGAAGAAAAAAAAGATGAGCTCCCTGATTTCTTGCTCTAAGGATGCTCCGTTCTGATTGCTGTGACTTAAATTCATGTGAACTATTATGAATGATGCAAGTTTTGAATTAGGAATCCCTTGATTATTAACCATTGAATGTAAATGCCCAATTAGTTCTGTAATTGTAATCTTGTGGGGGGTGAAAAGTATACTGGCACATTTTCTTAATCAGCAGAACTAATAAGTCACACTCTTGCACTTAGCACATTGTATTATAAAGGGACACTTTTTTGTGTGTGTGAAATTTACCAGGATTTTAAAGAGGATTTTGTTGATTTATGCTTTTGATTCATTAGGTCCCTCTCAGGGAATGTTGGAAGTGTTAAATAGGCCTGTTTGTACATGGGTTTGTGAATTTAGTTGTCCATTTCTCTGAACACACCCATACAATGTACAAAATACACCGTTTCTATGACCAAAGCTACAGTTTCTAGTCCATCTTCAGTCTAATTCCTGCTCAGCATAGTGAAAATGTTAATGTACCCAGACAATTTCATGGATATACTTTTATTTTATTTTCCTGCCCAAAGGGTTTAGCTATTAAAACAAACACAATTAAAGAGAATATCATTGTTGTACTATAACGTGCCTTTTAGTTGCAATTTTTTTTGTTCTATTGGACCTATATCTGTTAAGTAAAGAATGTTGGTTCAAGTTTCAAAGTGGAAAAATTTCAATAAAATAGCATTTGTTTTTGTATAGTTTTCTTCCTCTGTTGGTTCCCTTTCTTGCTCTCTGACTTGATGAAATCAACATTTCCCAGTGTTAGACCTGATCTGTTAAACTTGCATGGTTTACATGACTTTTACAGTCATAATCTCCAAGCTTCCCCTGATGGACTTCGATCAGCAGTGTTCCTATAAAAATTACTGCTGTCATAAATGATTCTCTTACTGGAATAGAAGTGTCTCTCTTTGACCAGCATTACAGCAAGAACTGCTTATCAGATGCACATGACCGCATGGAAGATTGTGTGTAGTGCTGATATTTTTGTTTGTATGATTTATGGGTTCAACATTTTGTCATTTATTCTACGAAAAGGATCATCACATGCAATTTATTATAAGAGACATTATTTTCAAAACACATCACAGCTGATGTTACTTTAAAAGAGAATGGAAAACTGAGCAGAAAGGTTTGATTCCGGTTAATTCTCATCCATCTTTATTGTTTATGCTAGAACATGAGTGCGTTTAAAAACATGAGCTGGAAAATCTTTGTCAGCCAGTGGATATTTCATTGTAATTACTGAATAACAAAGATGTGCAGTAACCAATTTCCATCTCACTATTACACTGCTTTTACCATGTCAATATATTCAAATACAATTAATAAATAATACTGTTGAAATCCTTCTTACAGGTAACAGCAGGTATTTTCACTCAGATGAATTATGTGAAATACTCTATTTCGTTTTAAGAAGTGTTGGTTGCATGCTCGACAAAAGAAAGATTTTAACTTGTATTAAATTATGAAGCTCTGAAAATTATGAAATGGGATTTCAGTCAAATACATTTGCCTCTGGAATCAAAATTTAGTATCCAAAAAAAAAAAAAAAAAAAACATTTAGTCCAAAAATGTACAGTTTCAGTTATTAATTCTAAACCACATCTGATTTTTATTCCAATAAATGAGCAAGTAAAAAGATAATGTTAAGTTATTTTCTGCCTTTTTTTTTCGTCCAGAGGGGGAATATGGCGACGGTGACTTAATGGAGAAAAACATTTTTTTTAAAAAGTTGTTTTAATGTGTTATATACACATCTGAATTACCAAAATAACAATATAAGTTTTAATACATGTTAATTCTATAATCTACACAGATCTAGAGATTTGTTTTGCCTACGTCTCACTGTAGACTGTTCGTTTGAGTGATTATGCCTATAGCTATAATGGTGACCTACGAATTTGGACATCTTTTCATATTTTTATTTTATCCAATAAAGAAACAAAGGCAGGTGTGAGTCTCTAGTGGCTGGGTACTGAATGTTACGTTACTGAATGTTACGTTACTGAATGTGATCTATAAACCTCAGTCTTTGCTTACTGGGAAATCCCTTGTTTGAAAAAGTAGTCAATTAACACAGCTCTGACACGAATAGCACAGTGGCTGCCGGAGGCATAATCAGAGGGCTAATGGGTAAAGACAGCACCCAGTGTGCTATTTCATTCATTATACATACTCTGAGAATTTTCATTTCAATTTCCCTACGTCTACTGCGATCCTACGCCCCCACTTGTAAAGTGAAAGACACGCTACCCAGGAAACGGTCGGTTGCTGAATCGTTGATGATGCCCTTGCCGTTTAGTTTGCATTGAACATGTAGTTGGGTCTCGGACTGGACTCCAGAAAAGCGCACAGCCACCAGTGGGGAAGAGTAGTTTACCTGTTTGTAGAAATGGTGAAAAATACTATGAAATGCTATTGAATTTTTAGGGATTCTGAGATGTGAAATAGCCATAGGATCACTTACATGTCTCAGTTTCCCATAATAGGGATAGTACCGCAAGTTGAAGACGTTGTTTGGAAAGAACTCGACATCTCCGAGAACTTCTGTTGACCCTTTCTGGAAAATCATTGGAGAAGAACCAAAATTGTCACTGTTTAATGACAAACTGCAAAGAAATTGGGTTATGTAATATATTAAATAGTTATTGTATAAATTCTTATACAGTATAAATGGATTAATAATTATTACTATTCATTATTATAGGCCTACTAGTAATTAATTATTACCTTTACTCCACATGTAACGTTTACTGGAGTGCCTTGACCAGGCAGATACCCGAGAATCTGTCAGAAAACAGTCAAGCGTTTTACATACCACTTAACTAGCTATTGAGACTGGACTGATTACATTATAAACTGCAGGATGTGCTCATTTAGTCATCGCTTATATTAACCACAAGATGGCACTAGAGCTTCAGAGCTGTATTTATTCCGTATTTGGGGGGGCTTTGTTCTGCCACCAAAATAATTTTTGTATAGTATGTTCCACCACACGATTATAATCTCACCCGATTCATTTTAACGATGATGCAGGGTTTTCCCTTAGAGTATCCGAAATCTTTGTCATGCGTGCCGGAGCATTCGCCCAGCATGGACCTCTTAAACTGACATGCCTTGCGCTCGGCACTCTCCTCTAAGTCGTCCTGCATGAAATACGTATTTCCTTCACATGGAATGTTCCGCCTCTCCTGCACTTTATCATCATAGGCTGGATATGGCCATGGCGGGAAACCATAATAAAAGACATGGAAGAGAAAAATAGAGAGAGAGAGAGAGAGAGAGAACATAAATTAACCAAACAATGGCTGAGGCCCAGCCTGGCCTCTACAACTTACAGGCTAGCACAAAAAGTGGGGCCCTGGCAGAACTGAACAGTTACACTGAGTGAATAAAAGGGTTTCCCCTCCTTGTCAGTATTTCTATAGACAGCAGGACTTGTTAAACAGTGTGCTGGGACGATTTGAATCTGTGCCCGCTGAACAGAAAACGTAACTTCCCTGTTAAATTAGTGGTTCAGCTAGTTCTCTCATGCAGGACTTACGTTTCAAATGGGCTTCCAGTGCTTTCGCATACTTCTTCCATGATTTTTGGTCAGAGGCGTTGAAAGCAATGTCAAACCCATGAGCAACATGTTCTACATGAGGTGACATTGTCAAACCTGCCAGGAGACAGAGAAGATTGTATTAGAATTTTATTTATGTACTTATATAATAATACAGTTTAGAATAATAAAATAATGATTGAATAATGATTTTTATTTTAAATCTAAAAAATAAAATATTATTAATCTCCAAGCAAGTGCAATTTTAAATAATCCATCCATCCGTCTAACATTACTTTTGTCATTAATTGTAATAATCCAGTGAGATTTTTGTATGCACTAAATCCAGAAGAACTGCAGCAACATCTCCAAGACCCTTCAAGAAACCGACCTGCAAAGCTACCTGAAAAACTATGTTCAAGTGTACCTGGACAAAAGCTGTTTTAAACGCAAAGGGTGGTCACACAAAATATTTATTTGAAGTTAATTGATAAATAAAATCTATTTATGATATTATTTTTGAAAGCATTGTCAATTTACAGCAAGTGCCTAAAACTTTTCACAGTACTGTAGCTTTGACTTCAAGCGTTTTGGAGACATTTCTGCAGTTCTTCAGGATTTAGTCTGTCTCAGTTTTCTCATGTAATCATAGACGGACTCATGATGGTCAGATCCAATCTCCGTGTGGATCATACCGGCTGTTGTCAGACTCCTTGTGCATACAGAAATCTCACTGGATTATTACAATTAATGACAAAAGTAATGTTTGGACATGTAAACTGATATTTCCTTCTGATATACAGCAAAATTTATAAATAACAGGCTTAAAACTATTTTTTGGGTGAAAATATTAACGTGCCTAGGACTTTTTTATTGCACAGTACATGCTTTTTGAAAGTTCAAAAAGTAAAATGCTGATTTTTCCAACCTGGTGGCATCACCCTGTCATTGTAGGTGGGAGAATATGGACTAATCGACCACATCAGGCAGCACATGCAACCAGCAAACATGGCCGCGAGGAAAATGTATAATGCTGAGTAGAAGAGCAGAATAAGGCCTGAAAAAAAGAAGAATAAAGCAAGATTTCATTGAGGAAACCCCTTGTATGTATTTATCAAAATAACTGATTCACATATCGAGGAATTGCATATATAGAATGTGAGATCAGGTTAACACATTTTGTCATAAAATAATTTCTTTTAATCAACTGAGCATTCAAATACGCTACACTTTTTAATTTGTTAGTAATTATTTTTCCATAACCTTTCCATTATAGAAGAGTTCAAGACGCTTAAGTCAATGAAACTTTGAGAGTTAAAAAAAGCGCAACCATTGTCCTTTAATTTTCAATTAAGACTCCATTAACAGCTGATCGAATGGAACAGGTCGTCAAACGGGACGCTTTTGCTGCGCAGGCAATTTTGCGGGGACTAGCTGCACCCCCCAGCTACAAAGGCCTTTCTGTTTGAGCCTAGTGAAAATTCTCCCAGCTGTCCTTTCACTCAGGAACACAGTGAACCTCCGGTTGCCATCATAGTGACGGTCTTTTGCAGCCATACAGAGCCACAGCCAGCTCCAAGGAGCCCGATCACCCCATTCTGGCATTGTGAGGCCTCTGCACTCTTCTTTCATGGGACACGCATCACAGCACTCCAGCAGCCCCTCCCCTGCTCCAAGGAAGACTACGGCTGTTTATTTAATCCACTTCAAGCACATTCCCCATCATATCATGCCCATCTAAAGCGTGGAGATGTTGCATTACATCCACTCTCAATACAAGGGCATTGGTGCATTGACATTTTCCTCCGCTATCCCCAGGATACTTTCATATTTCTGTTTAAAGTACTCGTCCCAATGGGAATTTGCTGTGTTGCTCAGCAACCGGACATTTAGCTGCAGCGATTGGCCGCTCTGTCATCGTCGGACTTCGTCAGGAAATGCTCACTGCCAAAAAAGTTCTGAGCTCGGACACACACAAAAAACACTACATGTTAAATTGCGCCGTAGATTTGAGAGCGTGTTGGAGGAGATCTGGAGGTCAAGGGGGCTTTGGGAAAGAGGGAGAGGAAAGCACGGTAGGGGTAAATGGAATGTGATCCCGGGCCAGCAAAGGGACTGTGACATTCGCTCTCCCACTGAGGACCATTCCCCAGGCAGTCTGTTTTTGTCAAGATGTCTCTAAGCTATTCTGTGCACCTAAGTAAACAGTAAGCTTGGACATGCACGCACACATGCACCCTCAGTGACAACGTGCACACACACACACACACACAAACTTTCTGTCTGAGCGAGCAGAAGCACAATTCATCCCCCCTTCATCCCCACAACTCATTCCCACTACAAATAACTCCACTAAACATGGAAAATAATGAGCAAAAACAATAAGCAATGGTCTCACTTGCCTTTGCTTCTACGGCCAGACAGAACTTCACTAATTGAAGACTTTGTTTACAGTCCAAGTACAATTTAGATGCACTCCCTCACCCACAGACAAATACCCTCTGTTTTGCCATTAAAACAGGTATCTCATTGTGTACATTCAAATACAATTTTGTCTCATTACTCACTCCAGCTCTTCCCCGAGCGGCCCATAAACTCCTTCGTTTCGGCGTTCCACAGGTAAGTCTTTAGGTCGTCGATTTTCTCATGCAGCGTCCTCTTGGGTTTTGGCTTGGGCTTCCATTTCTCAAAGTTAAGGTCATCCTGCTCCAGAGGCTGATGTTCTACCAATCCTTCCTGTTCCACTTCCATGGCCTCAGCTAGTTCGTGTTTATGAAGTGATCCTGCACGCTAAAGATAAGATGGAAAGTTGAAAAATAGTATTCACAAATAATTTTCTGAATCAGTTCCCTGCAACAAGCATTAAATGTAAAAACTCACTTTAATGTAGATAATATCTTCTGATGCTCTTAAAAAAGACCAGGAGACAAATGTTTATCTTCAAAACAGTTAAACGCAAGTGTAGGATCTCATTCAGTGTGAATGAAAGAAGTTTCAGAATCCCATTGATCTATGAGACGCAGAAGAGGACCCACACACTCGCTGACCCATGTTGGGAGATCTAACCTCTCACAGCTGCACAAGATCGGCAGGGTCACTCTTCAGCCAGATGTTACACACTCGTTCTCAATATCAAGACACACATAAAAATACACTTTAAAAACTGGTGAAAATACTTTCGCAGCATTTATTAATATAGGTTCATGTTAATTTCTACATTGAGAAAATGTTCAATATCATTGCAGTGCGAACGAACATGAAATAAAGATATTTAATATAATTGAATCAAACTGCCTACATTAGATTACAACAATAATAGTCCCTTTTTGAGAGTTCAGGTGTAAACAGCTCATTAAAGGGATAGTTCACCCAAAAATGAAAATTCTGTCATCATTTACTTACCTCAACTTCCATAGCATTTTTTTTTATGGAAGTCAATGGGCTCCATCAACTGTTTGGTTCCCGACATTCTTCAAAATATCTTCTTTTATGTTCATCAGATGAAATAAATTCATACAGGTTTGGAACAACTTGAGGGTGAGTAAATGATGACAGAATTTAAAAAGAAAAATTGGTTAGCTATCCCTTTAAGGTACCAAATGCCACTACAATATATCAAATACTAATAGTATAGGCTACTAATGATGAATGATTGCCAGTGTAAATTTACCTAAATAATGATGAACAGGTGAAACGCTTTTGGTGACACTCGACGGTCACTTTCTGTAGCAAAAATGAATTAAAAAAATGATACAAAAGAAAATGACCTACAAAACCGCGTTATATAGGTTCTATAATGTTTACTACTTTCTATTGTAGGTTATATAGCTCTAAATCCAGCAAGATATGGTCATTGCAATGCCCTCATCCCTAATCAAAAGTAACCACATTACTCTGGTGCATTGTGGTTATGGTCACTTGCCAGTTTTGAAACTTTGTCTTCCAGGAGCAGGTCCTCCGCCCCTCCCGCGGTAGAGTCGCGCTCCATGATCTCTCACTGAAGAATAAAGGTACTTGTTAAACCAATCACATATACGAGCGGTCCAAGCGATTTACTGAGAGATTTCAGTCCACGAATTAAGTCCGCAGCCGTCAAAAGGAAGTCAAATAATTGCTCAATCTTATTTCTTCTTCTTCTTCTTTTTAAGTGAAGATAAGAGAATATTTCGTTGTCTTCAGGAAAGAAAAGGGGGGAAGGAAAACATTAATGCTCAAAGTGCCCCCCAAAATAATGTCTTGATGAAGGCACTGGTGTGATGTCTTCAAGTTCACTTTACGCTGGCTGAACAAACGTTAATTCTGGTCAAGAAATGGTCGTGAATTTCATTGAGTTTTCCCCTTACAACGGATGTCGGGTGTGGAGGAGCTTCTTGCTATGAGTCGAGCATCATAGTGAATGGAGTTGAGCTGGAGAGGGAAAGTAGGGGTGGGATACAAAGTGGAGTTTTTTTGGCAGAAGCTTCGTTTGGTGTTGTGTGGAATTCTGCACACGCACACCACATCTCATTGTCTACTGAAACAAGCTCCGCAAAGACTCACAGCTTTATAAGTTTCTGTTCTGATCTGCATTTGCCGTTGTCAATCACTAACTAAGTACTGCATCAGCAACTAGTCTACATTAGAACAGTGAGGTTTAGTATGCACTTCACTAAACAATCCCCATTGACTCGCTGGGTTGTTGAACTGGAGAAAGATTAGCTATTCGCGCGCATTAAGGAGACAAACGCAAAATTGTGAAATAAGGGTCCGCTTTGGTCTGTGTTGGCGTCAAAAGCGTAATAAATTCAGAAAGTTGTCGTCAAGCTTAATATTTGTATACAGATCACGTTGCGCTCCCTAAACCCGCTGATTTTTTTAAACCTCAAAAGAACTCGCGTCATGGAAAATTCGGTCTTGTCTGGTTCTTTCTGCTTCTTTGGTGGAGAGCAGGTCATTCAAAGAAAGACCATCAAGGACTGAAACGAGCAAATGCAATCATTTACTTTGTGACAAAACTAGGCTGGAAGAACAGAGATTAATAGGCTATATTAATGTCGCCGCGTTTTATTTCATTACAGAAACAAGCAGGCCCATAGTGCTTGCTTGCTTGTGTAAAAAATGAAGGGTGATCGAAGCATATTCTTTTCCATTCAATTCCATTAACTTAAATAGGCCTATGTATTTACGTTACTCGGGTAGCAACAAGTAGGCTAAATGATCTAGCACCATGAAACTGAAATCACTTAAATATGGCGCAACTCTGCATCATCTCAATAGACTATAATTTTATTCATGAGAGTGTGTGTGAGATACAATATGAACAATGGGTGAGTTATTTCTAAATAAGCCAGTTGCAGGCTTATATATATATATATATATATATATATATATATATATTATAGTGATTATAGAAACTTATTCAGAACTTATTGTAAAATGTATTGTAAAACCCCTCAGAAACTTTCTTTTTTATTTTTAAACTTATTTGTGTTTCTTGACAAGACCAGTTGATGGAGCACTTTCATTAATTTGATATTGATTCAGGTTCAGGAGACATTCAAAATAGTCAACAAAGCTATATAGCTACACAAAATTATTATTATATAGATAGGCCTTTTGAATGTTCTTAAAGTATTTTCATGTAGCCTATTCTGTTAGCCTGCTTTTCTTTCCACGCTAAGTAGGCCTATTTGCAGACGTGGGCAGTAGCAAAGTACATTTACATGAGTAGGCTACTGTACTTAAGTACACTTTTTGAGTTTCTGTACTTTACTTGAGTAGGCTATTATTATTTTTTTGAAACTTTTTACTTTAACTTCACTACATTTTAAACACAAATAGTTGTAAGACAAACTTTTTACTCCACTACAATTCTGTTAAGGTCCTAGAAAGTCCGTCAGGGGATGAGTTTGGTTGCAGGGGTTGCATTTTGGGTGAAAATTAAAGCCTGGTTGACGTCAGATCCCGACGTCAGATTGACATCAACATCCAACGTTGGACAGACTTTTGGATTTTAGTTGGAAAATAAAGTCAGGTTGACGTCAGAACCCGACGTCAGATTGACGCCAGAACCCGACTTCAGTTTGACGCCAGAACCCGACTTCAGTTTGACGCCAGAACCCGACTTCAGTTTGACGTCAGAACCCGACTGATGTTGGTTTCTGACGTCAACCCGATTTTCATTTTCAACCACAATACAACGTCTGTCCAACGTTGGAGATTAATGTCAATCTAGTGTTGGATTCTGACATCAACCTGATTTTCATTTTCAACATTGGGTTTGGTCTTCTAAATGCGAATTTTGTCATTGTTTTGGAGCACACTAGCTTATATATAACAGTAAGGCTAAAATATTCATACCAAAAGCCAAAAATCTATGAATAGGGCATGCACTATTTGGGAACAGCCTTTTGGGTGACCAAAACCATTGTGGACGATATTGAGTGCACTTATTCAATCTCACATTCAATCCCACTACTGGAACTGTGTTCTAGAAATAAATTTGATATTGACATGAGTAGGCAGGCATAGAGTCAGAGGCATAAGGTAGCTACTGTAAGTAGGCTATTACATACAACAATGTAACAATAATAAAAGAATGCATTGACATTTACTTTTTACTTTTGATTCTTCAGTAGGGCTACTTTTAAAAACAAGTACTTCTATACTTTTACTTAAGTAAGAATCTGTCTTTACAACTTTTACTTGTAAAGGAGTATTGACCAGTATCTATACTTTCACTCAAGTAGCCTGGAAGTTGTGTACTTTGTCCACCTCTGCCTATTTGTTGAGATGGTTCTCACTGCGGAACATGAAATCCATGGGGAGGAGTCGGATCCAGATCCAACTCCTCCCACCTTACATACACCTAAACCTAGCCAACTCCGCCCTCTGATCCCTAAACACACCCCTAATCCCTAAACCCAACCCTAATCCTACCCATCTCCACCCCTTGGATCTTGATCCGACTCCTCCCCGTGGATCTCATGTACTGCATTGAGGTGCTACTGTATTTGTTTGTGTATTGTGGCAGGTAAAATAATTATTCTTCCACGAATTATTCTGTAAGAAGATAAATATATGTAGAATTATGTAGCGATTTCCTCTACACAGCAGCAACTTGTTCATGTAGCCTATATACATTTTGTCGTTCTTTTGGAGTTTTATGTTTTTAATGAATAACGAATACGACTGAATCTCGAGGTATCGAAGTCTTTAGGAAACGCCGATGAGTGAGCTATAAAAGCATTTAAAATGTGAACTATGGGATTTTCTGATAAGGCTGATTTTTTTTACAGTTTTATTATTATTGGTAAATAACATTTTATTCAAACATATGTAGGCTACATTAATGGTAGTATTGTGAGTGCAAATTATATTTACGTTCTAAAAGACTTTGTGAGTTTTTATTAGGTGAATCGTGGCTGCAGTAGCCTACATTTATAAGAAACATGAAATTATTACAAACAGAAATTCCCCCAACTTCACAGGGAACTTAAAAGCGTGTTATGAATGCCAGTGACCACGACATGGCGTAAAGAACCTCTGAATCTATTTTTTGAACCAGTTATCTGAAACGCCCTGTTCGAATTCAAAAGAACCGAATCAATATGAGTCGCTCTTCCAATCACTAGTGGTCCTGCCCTACTGAAACAGCGAGGGGTTACCTTGCGCATGCGCAGTGCTGTGCTCCGTGCGGCGTTCTGCTGAAGGGACGAGGGCAGCAGATTCAAGAACAACACACCCCGATGCTGATGAGAGAAGCGCTGCAAGAAAAGCGACGCATGGTGTCAGAGAATGCCACGGCAAGAAAATAGTTTCCAGTCTTTAACTCAGAGGGAAGGCATCATTGTCTCATTAGCTACGTTCTTGTTTTTGACTTGAAGTAATTACTCCAGCTAATGCTGCAGATCCTGACGTTACAATGCCAGCGGGGCTGAATGCGCAAGGCAGCGGTATACCTATCTCTGATGCGATGGGTAAGTACAAGGTCAATGGCATTCACTGCGTCTACAGACCATTATGGTCTCACGAAGCACAATCTACTCTTGTATTTTCGTTTAAATTTGATTAGCTACGTTTTTTCTTACTAGTAATTATTGGAACAGGCTTGCACCACAGATAAATAAGCGTCCCGTAACCTATTCCTACGTGTACGTGTCTCGGATGTCCTCAAAGAATGTCGATAGAACATTTATTGATAATCTTAATGAATACACAAATATATTTGGAATTTTATTTGCATGCGAACTAGTTAAAATGCCTTTTGCTTAGTGATAGAAAACCCTCATATTACTTCACATAGTACCTACATTTATCTGGGTTTCTGGGTGCCTTTGCAGCTGTAGATATAGACATACAAGAGGTCATATGCACTGATTGCTTTGCTTTGCATTACCCCACATCAAACGTGCCTAAAATAAGACAATGAGTAACAAAATGAGGAAGGGCATGTTGTGCTCTGGCATCTTCCAACTCCAATGTCTTTTTCAGGATCATTTAAGAGGAGGAAAAGAAAGTCCATCATAGTAACAGCAATGCTCCTAATTGTCTCCATACTCATCCTGGTCTTTGGTCTGGCCGCTACCACCAGGACACAAAACATCACTGTTGGTGGCTACTATCCAGGAGTCATTGTAAGTATGTTGCTAATCTTTATAGCTGTGAGCTGAACAGACTGCAAACAAATCCTATTTGTCTATAAATGGGTTTGTGATGTAAAGCACTGTGGGGCTCATGTTCAATTATTTTCCCACCATTATGGTGACCGTTGACCATTACCTCATTACTGTAAGGTTGTACTGAGTGAACTCATCCATTTATTATTCAACAGCAAGTATGATTATGTTCTATACTCTTGGAGAAACATGCAAGCTTAAATAATACTGCCAGAATGTTTGTACAAGTAACAGGTGTTTTCCTAGTATTCCACAGGGACTGACTGTTTTGAAATACTATATGCAAGTGACATGGCCAGATTGCACATTAGCTCTTAACTTGGCCATTGACCACACCATAAAATTAACTACTGCTTGGAGAAAGACAAAAGGCTTTGTGGAAATGGGAGATTGTATGTGGGAGCGTAATTGAGTGAGGTCATCTACCTTTAAAACTTTGAAATAGGTTCATATTTTACATAGACTTGCATCGTGACAGAGTTTCACCCTGTGATATTTTCAGCTCGGCTTCGGGTCCTTTCTGGGAATCATTGGTGCCCATTTGATAGAGAATAAGAGGCAGATGGTAAGGAGTCTTTCATTACACTGCTCATATTGGATTCTGTGCTTGTGCATTCCATCATCCAATTGACATTTTAACCAAATGCCCACAAAAACAGCTTGTTTTTAGTCATGTCATAATTGCAGAAAGGTCTCATGGTTTTGAGCTCGAATAGCAGGGCATGTTGCAGGCCTTGTGGTGAGATGCACCCAGAAATAGCTCAGTGTAAGGGGAGCGGGATGGATGTCCAGGCAGGAATGTTCGGAAGCCATTGCAGTGCAGAGGGAATAGGACGTGCCACAATCCAAATAAAGAATGCATGAGGATGGCATGGCTGGCCAGATCATAGACACACAGGAACAATTACTGCTGGGAGGGTGTGGGATAAACACTCTATCCTTGGAAGTGATTAGAGAATAATGTGGTCCCTAAGTATGAGAATTTGAAAACCTGAGGAAAAAAAACCTGAAAATAAACAATCTTTAGTTTTTGAACATGTTTCTGTACTATTTCTAGGTCACTAATCAAATAAGCAAATTTGTAGAATTGAGCATGTCAAATCATTCTACAGACGGTCAGATGTTCTTGTTTTCTTTAAAGCACAAGATGCTCTTTGGATCATTTTCAAATCATGCTGTGGAACATGATATGATCATCAGGTTTTACCCAGGCTTGTGGAGTTCATGCTGCTGTCATTAAAGCAAAAGGGAGACAACCCAAATACTAAGACATGAAATGTATGATCATTTCAACTTTTCACTCATATTGTTACAAGGATAACGTAAATTGTAGGCCTATAATTTGAAAATAAATAATCTCTTGTCACCAAGTCTCATGCTCACCAAAGCTGAATTTATTTGATCAAAAATAAAGTAAAAATTGTGCAACATTATTACAATTTAAAATATCTGTTTTCTATTTAATCCAACTTTAAAATGTAATCTATTCTTGTGATGGCAAAGCTGAATTTTCAGCATCATTACCAGTCTTCAGTGTCACATGATCCTTCAGAAATCATTCTAATATGCCTATTTGATATATTATTGAAATGATTTGATTTGAATATTTGAAAACAATTGTGTCGCTTAATATTATTGTTTAAATAGTGATACAATTTTCTCAGGATTATTTGATTAATAGAAAGTTCAAAAGTATTCATTTGGAAAAGTTTCTTTCTTGGAGAGAATTCATTATTTTAAGATGGATTGATTTATTTTTTATTATATCAAGAATAACACTTAAAATGGCGTTATTTATTGATCAGATATGGGCTGCGTTTCCCGATAACGTTGTCTCTTAGCGCGCTACGAAGACTCTAAATGTATAACTTAACTTATAGCTACCATTTCTAGACGTGTTCCCCGAACCATACCTTAGGAATTTGCTTAATTAAGATAAACCTTTTTATGTGCGACGTTACCAGGTGCTGTCCGTTGCGGTGGTGCTGAATTTGTTGATTTCGATTGCTCGAGAATCAATTATTCTCTTGTGCTGGGGCTGCTTCACTGCGTTATGTGAGAAAGCGGTGTTCTTTATAAAAGAAGCACTTCAGAAATCGTTGAAATTGCATTTATTAGGACTCATGAGATATTATAAAAAAATAATCCAAACTATAATAGCCTACATAACCTACATATTTTAAAATGGTATCATTGCTGCCACAATAACGGCCCATTTCAAATGTTTACGTACGCCTACTTTCATCTCTTCCCCATTTTTGTTTGCTGAGGTGGAGCTGTGATGAAATATTGTTCTTGTAAATACTTTCCATCATTTCAGTAATAAAAGTGTACATACGTACGGTGCTCGACAGTGATCAAAAAGGATTTAAAAAGTGAAGTTTGAAATTATCTCTTCTTGTAAACTTAGAGATGTGGATTCGGACGGCAGTTAAAGCAGCACACGACATAATTTACGGTGTTTGTCAAAAAACAGTATAATTTGGCCGGGGATTTTTACGCGGATGGGAGAAAAACACTGACATTCTGGATTCGGACGGCAATAAAATCACTGACTAACCCCTGTAAATGTTAAAAATACCTTACGACCCTATGAGAAACAATTAGCGTCCGAATAGGGCTTAACTGGCAGTATGCGTTCACTGGCCTTTGAAATAGCTCCGCGGACTGCGCCGTCTTTCATTTAGCACAACTATTCGCTGTATCTCTGCCACAGTTTGACCAAACTCTCCACCACAATCATTCCCTTTAAATAGACTAAAATTAATAAAAAAACAAAAAAAACAATCTAACAACAATCAGTGTAATGGCAATTTTATTCTTTGCATGAAAACACTTGAATTAGCCTATAACACTGGGTACAACTTCAGAATTACTGTATATTCCTATAGACTGTCAACAGTGATAAGGTATAGCTAAGAGTGGTCCAGACCAATCTTAGGAACGTATAACTTACAGAAGGTATGCTTAACTAAGAACGTTTTGGGAAAACACATATTCATGATAAGGTACATCTTAAGGTATAACTTAAGAACGACATAGTTAAGAAGGTTTCGGGAAACGCAGCCCTGGGCAATTAAATGTGTATAGTTGTCCTGTATTATACAAAGCCTCAAGATAGACGCCTCTGCAAAGTGCTGTAGATTACAGGCAGAAAGGTGTGACTGGTATCTAAATGGTTGATTGTGAAAAGGCAGAGAAAAACAGTGAAGTTAAGTGGCACTAAGGAAAAATCCAAGCAGACCCTCTCCTTGTCCCATAATACAAGATCTACAAATTCTTAGACAAACCACTTGTATGTATCTATCTAATATGTATCTACAGTATAAGGAAATCGTAGATAATAGTGCCCATGTGTGAATGCAGATGCATTGAGCTACTACAGCAGGTGAATAGGTTGACATTGCTGTTCTGCTTACAGCTGGTGGCCTCCATTGTCTTCATCAGCTTTGGTGTGGTGGCAGCCTTCTGTTGTGCTATAGTGGATGGAGTTTTTGCTGCAAGACATATAGTAAGTGCTTCCACACCATTTTATTGTAAAATGCATTTCTTCAGATAAACATTGCAGTGAAAGCTCTGTCATGGCATACTGATGTTGTTTCAAAGGACCTCAGACCTGTATATGCTGGCCGATGTGAATATTACTCCAGTGGGACTCCGTTTGATTTAGATGTGAGTCACCAACCTGAGAAAAGTGCTGTCACCAACTTACAAGCATCTGAATGAAGGTTATGTACTAGTATAGTGGGAGCCCATTTAGAAAACATATCTGTCTTGCAGGTCCACTGTCAAACTGCATCTCGGGTCTCCTGTAACCTGCGTGTGAAGAGCAACACCTGCTACTGCTGCGACCTTTACAACTGTGGCAAGTATGTGTGTGTGAGCGAGTCCCATTTAAATACATCCCTCCTAGAATATTTTCTCCAAACAAGCGGATTTATTTAAAAACAACAACTATGCTTTGTTTTACCTTGGTTAAATTCTGGTTTATATTTGCTTGGATGGTGTGTGCTTCTATCCCTGAAATTCAGCTCTGTTCGAAAGAACATTTGTGTTTATTTTTGTTTCAGAGAGCATCCTCTTATGGGACTTCAGAATAAAGATGTTTTGAAAAAATTTAGGAAATCCTCCATGATTTGGAAGTAGGTCTTTCCACTTTTAGCCCCTCAATGACATTGACAGCCCATTATTTGTTGTTGGTAAAGTACTAAGTGTGGCTGCATACAGTCGCTGTACTTTATGTACACTTGACTGATGAAATGAAAGGAACGAAGATTCAGTGTTCTCTGGTTCCTGTTTCACAGGTGAGGAGAGACAGCAATACTTTAGGTTTACATGTAAAGAGTCTTTGATGACAGTGAGCTTAAAGAAGAAGATTGGATATATTTATCCATTTCATGCTCTTCTTAAGAGTGATGTGCACTGGTATGCAGATGGTTATGTTCTATTCTTTTGCATGAGTCACTGTTCGGTCATGCTTTACCTCTTTTGTTGCTCTGCCTCTCACCAATATTTGTCTTAATTATTTCATGAACGTCTTGTTAATATGTTTCTTCTCCTCACCATCTCAGTCGAGTGGAACTGCGAGGAGGGTACCATGAGTACACAGAGGTGCGGAGCTGCCAGGATGTTGTGCACCTTTACCACCTGCTGTGGTCTGCTACTATCCTCAACATCGTAGCTCTGTTTCTGGGCATCATCACCGCCGCAGTGCTGGGGGGCTTCAAGGATATGGTGAGATTGAAATGCAGTGCGAACAACTTATATACACTATTTTGTCAAAAGTATTGGAACACAAATCTTTATTAATATGGGTTTCCGTGGCTGAACAGCTGCATACAAGCCTTGCATCACCAAGTACAATGCCAAGCGTCAGATGGAGTGGTGTAAAGCATGCCACCACTGGACTCTAGAGAAGTGGAAACATGTTCTGTGGAGTGACTAATCACGCTTCTCCATTTGGCAGTTTGATGAGAGAGTTTGAGTTTGGTGGGTGCCAGGAGAAGGCTAATCACCTGACTGCATTGTGCCAACTGTAAAAATTGGTGGAGGAGAGATATTGGCTGTTTTTCAGGGGTTGGGCTAGGCTGCTGACTTCCACTGAAAGTTAATCTTATTGCTTCAGCATAGCAAGACTTTTTGCACAATGCTATGCTTCCAGCTTTGTGGGAAGGCTCTTGTCTACCCCAGCATGACTGTGCCCCAGTGCATAAAGCAAGGTCCATAAAGACATGTTTGGAGTTTGGTGTGGAATAACTTGACTGGCCTGCACAGAGCCCTGACCTCAACCCCATCCAACACCTTTGGGATGAACTGGAACGGAGATTGCGAGCTAGGCCTTCACGTCCAACATCAGTACCTTACCTCACAAACGCTCTACTGGATGAATAAGCAAACATTTCCTACAGAAAAACTCGAAAATCTTGTGGAAAGCCTTCCCAGTAGAGTGAAAGCTGTTAAAGCTGCAAAGGAGGATCAACTCCATATTAATGTCTATGTATTTAGAATGCAATGTCTTTAAAGTCCCTGTTGGTGTAATGGTCAGGTGTCCCAATACTTTTGTCCATATATATTATATCATTTTGTATGATTTCTGAGAAGCTGTGACATTCATTGAGCCTCTGTTTTTTGAAGATGCCAACAGCAGCACCAGATTCCTGTGAGCCAGAACCTCTCCCTATTCCTCCACCCCGAGAGACTCCTGGCCCTACCACCTCCAACAACTCTTTTTACAACAGTTCCCCCTGCTTACCTCCATACACTGCCTATGACCTTCAGGTAATCACTTTCACTTTGAACTGGCAGCGTGTTTCATGCTTTAGTGCGCATATACATATATAAAATTTTATTTATTATGCCTGTCAGTTATCAAGTCTACTTAGTGAACTTAGTGCAATTAATTATTTTCAAAAATGAAAAAAAATTCATATTTTACTCACCCTCATGTCGTTCCAAACCCATAAGACTTTTGTTCATCTTCGGAACACATAGATGTTTTTGATGAAATCTGAGGGCTTTCTCCCTCCGCTGACAGCTACGAAACTACTAGTTTGATACTTCAAAAAGTTCATAAAGAGATCATAAAACTAATTCATATGAATTAAGCGGTTTAGTCCAAATTTTCTGAATAGGCTGGATCGTTTTTTACAGTTGACTGAGAGCCAAATATATTTTACTTGATATGTTTTGAGTCTGTATGCTAGATGAACATGTCATCTGCTAATATGTCTTTACAGGGTGCCAGCTTCTTTCCTGACTCTTCAGGTCTGTCTGATGATTCCCAGTCTGGAGCCAGTCACATATGGCCAAATATGATCCCACCTCGTTATTCTCCTCCTTATTACCCACCTGATGAGAAGCCCCCGCCATACAGCCCCTGAGGGACCAGTCAGAGGAAGACATTTTCCTGCCAAGAAAGAACTGGCATTGGGTATTTTGGGATATTGGTGTACCACCTCATTGAACAGTCATTGTTCTGAATGAACAACCTTTGCAGAAGAGGCTCGACTGAGCGGCAGGTTAAGTATAGAGAGTCTACAGCGTTAACCACAGGCATTCATCACCAAACAGCAAATGTAATATGCAACATTAAACCCATACAAGATTCGCTCAATTCAACAAACCTGATGTGTAAAATATTCATGTTATATAGCCTCAATTCAGGAGGACTATAACAACTAGCCTGACTATAAGATCAAGACTGTTCACAGATAAGCCTTAAAATGTGTGTCCGCTTCCGGTACAGCTACACCTGGTTCGCTGTCTCTTCCTCTTAAAAGTAACCTCTGTGGCTCTCCTACATGTGATTCCTCTGAGAAAGTCCATAATGTGAACTTCTCCCTTCCAAAGTGGCCCAAAGTGTATTGCCTCGCCTCTGCTCCCTCAGCACGAGGATGAGTCTTGTATCTTATCTTGCAATTGATTTGCACTTTATTGTCTCCAGAATTTACTGTATTCACACAATGGTACTTAATTACTTGAGTTATTTGTAACTGTTTTGGGCAGCTAGATTGTAAAGAACATATTTTTAGGCTGAATCTTATTTTTTGTTCTGAGTGCTTCATTAGGATCAAAGATCTAACCTGTAATATGTGGTGTTTCTTTTGCAATACGTCAAGCACACAATCATGTCACAAATTCAAATAATCTTTCATGACAAAAATATCCTTTAATAAGCTCTTACAAGAATGGGAGGACTTTCGAAACCTGTACTTCTCACATTCATCTGCCACTTTTGTGCTGCTGTCATTTCTGTCTAGAAATGACAGGACTTACCGAATGTAAAAAAGAAGTAACCATTGTATAAATGTACATGGATCTAAACTACAAAAAGTCTCTCCACATTGCAAATATGATATCAGTGTGTGTGTGCAATGCTGAACATGTTGTACATAAACCGAACAATCGAACCGCCTTCTCGTAATTGAGTCCTAAGACTTGTAGTGTTCTTCTTTTCATCCGTTTGTGTTCACTGTGAGTGTCAGTTCGATACATTGTACTTTATGTGTTTGATTTATATCAATAACTTTGTCCTTTACTGAAGTGAGTAGAGATATTACAACAAACTCAACTATTTTATGACTTCTTGGTTGATGTATTAGTGCAACTGCTGATTATTCTACAGCCACATGCTACAAAGTAAGATCTTTGCCTCAATTGTTCATTTTACATGGAAGAATTGTTTACCTTTGATGTTAAAATCTTAAAATGAAAGACTGATAGTTCTGCTGGAATATATTTTCTTTTTGCTTCTTATCACACATGCATTTCCAAATATATCCACCGGCATTTCACCATTGAATCCATTTTATCCCGCATCATGTGGAACCTGCACAGTACATATTATAATCATGAACTAGTGCTTTATGATCGTCGACATCTGATATAATAGAGAGGCAGGAATGCTTATATCAGTGACTGGTGGTTATCATACTGGAAAATACTAATCAATTTCATGATGCTCTTATAAATAAAAGAAATACATGTGTATGTTCTTCAAAGTTTTATTTCATTCTATCACACTAAGACCTAATAATAAATAGTTTACAAAAGAGAAGAAACTGTTAAAATGAAGGTCTTTAGTAATATTATGTACAATACATGATTATGGTGTTAGAGCACTAGTTCTAACTAAAGGAATCTCATTGTATTCACAGATTCTTCTCACAGCCCAGAAAGCTAAATAATTATAAATCTATGCTGAAAAAATACTTGTAAAAAGGGTATATATGTATATAAAAAATATTCAACTGAAAAAGAGAGGTCCTTTGTATTACCAACATTACCCTTTATACCCTGGACATTTCAGTATCTTGTTTCTCTAGACATGCCCGGACAAGGGATGAATATTTCTCTTCAGGTCCCAATGTTCATAATGTAATATAAATAAACAACCTCAAAACATAATTAATGGACAGGTGACATAAACATTTTATATATTTACTACATCCTTCTTAAAAACCGCTGACAATCAACAAAAACTATAAATACAAACATTCAAACCATTTCTTACTGAAGGACCAGAACCTGCCATTAACACTGATCTATCTAATACCAAACAATTATATAAAAACTACAATGATAAGCCGACAAGAAAATTCAAACAATGTTAGCGTGTAATGTCTCTTTCAAATGAAACAGAAAACGAAAATAATAATTTGATACACTTTATTTTAAGGTGACGAAGTTACATTGTACTAAATTGTACTTACTCAAATAAGTACTGAGTAATATTAGGGTTAGGGCTTGGTTTAGGGTTAGTTACTTGTAATTATGCATAAATACTGTTATTACTATAGTAAGTACATGTAGTAACATCTAACTAGGTCACCTTAAAATAAAGTGTTACCGATTAATTTAGTGTTACATTTGATTTTGGAATTATGATTTATGTAACACTCCCAAAAAAGCATTTACACATTAAAGTTACATAACAGTGAGAAAAATAATAAGTGTAAATAAATTGCAACAGTCTGTACTTGAACCCTACTAATTACATCCAACATGGTTGTTCTGTCCAGAACATAAAAGGGAACAGGTCAGCGCTACACAGATTTAATGCTGTACATAAAATATGTATTATCTACTTTGTCATATTATCTGACGAAGAATTATTACGATTCAATAATGGACAGTGAAACTGAACTGTAATCCAGTGCTAAGTAACAAATTATTCTAAATTTTCAGTTGATGGATACTGGAGCTGAGTTTCCAGAAAACCAAGATCACCAGCACCTCAAATCTAAACACGAACAAATGAACAAGGCACCTAAGCCAGAGGAGTGAACAAGCATGCTCAGTAGGTCTCTGGTATAACAAACTCAAATTCGTTTGTTTCTGCATTTATTTGGTCCACAGGCCGTGGTCCTGGTCGAACGTGAGCCATTGGCCTGTTTTGTGCTTCGGAATCAAAGATGTCATCCCAGCTCAGTGCTTTGCTTTGGCTAGATGGAAGTGGCTGGTTGGTAAACTGCTCTTTGTCGGGGTTTACATGTTGGACAATCCCATCTTCATTGATCACCGGAATCCCCCCCGACTCCTCGGACACAAAGGAATATGGTTTGAACTGCAACGTTTTACAAGGCAGCAGACGATACAAGTTGTTGCAAGAGTCATCTTTCTCTTTCCTTCCTGAAGGATCTTGGTTGTGCATTTGCTTGCAGTGGGTGGACAAAATCTGATAATTGAGAAACATTTCACTGCACAGTAAACACTGGTATCGTCTTTCACCTGTGTGCGTGATTTCATGTTTGGTTCTGTACTCGGCCAGGGCAAAAACCTTGCTGCAGTAATGGCACGGATACTTTCGTTCCCACGAGTGAGTGTTAAAGTGCCGCCTGAGGCTCGTCAGGCACACATAGGGACGCTTGCACACAATGCACACGTAAAAGGTCTTTCCATCCATGATAAGTTCATAGTGATCCTCCTGATCCAGCTTTGATTTTTTCTTTCTTTGAGGCGAGTTATTGGCCATGTCGGGAGAATCGTGTGGCATTTGCGATTTCCTACCGGGAGCCACTCCCTCCCCGGCATCCTCTTTTACTGGAACGATGTCGTAGGTGTTTTCACCAATGTTGGCATATACTTTACAACCTGGCGATAGCGAATCGATTTCCGAGGCTTTGTCTAACGTTATCGTCTTTTTTGCCGACACTGCTGGGACCATGTTTATTGCAGGTTTTGGTCCATTATTGGTGCTATATGTGGGCCTTACATCCGACAGTCTGATTTTTCCGGGATGATCGGGCGATAGCTCTAGAAGGACCTTTTTCTTTTGGACACCAAGTATTTCGTTGTTGTCTAGAGGCAGCGAGGTGCTATGTGCGTCTGAAGAGAGGCTGTTCACGCAAGATGGGGTTGTGGGCTCACTGTGTGAGCTCGTTTTTACTGGTGAAGTGAGAATACTTCTACTGGTTTCTGGGTTCGAGAGGAGGACAACATCTGGTTCGGGCTCAAGGTTATTTTGAAGAGATGTATTTCTTTCTGAAGGAAGCTTGTCATTACCAACTTGGGCTGTTGAATCTTTATAGGCAATTCCTTCCTCGTTTGTGGCATTTTGTTTTTTAGCCTCTGGTCCTCCTTCGGTGTTAATAACATCAGATATCTTGGACTTTTGAGATTGCGGGGCCTCTGTTTTTGAGACAAAAAGAACATCATCATCCGAGTCTATTTCCTTTTCTGCATTACCACCTGCCATGTTGAACTCTTCAGCAGACAGTGAGAAAGTCTCAGTAATAATTGGCATATTCTCAGCTCCTGTCTCCTTTTTCTCAGAGGGATTGACACAGATGTTGTCACTTTCTTTAGACAGGCCGGGTAATCCCTTGACTTGTGCGAGAGGCGTTGCTAAATTGGCTATGAACGTCACGCCTAAAATTTTACCAGTGCTGATGAGATCCTCCAGTCTGTCAGATCGAACCCTATAGATTTTTGAAGTGTACATGTAGTTCAAAATCACATCGAATATGTCTGCCTTGATGAAGTTCAGCTCTAGAACTGTTCCAGCAACGTTGAGAAGTTGGCGGAAATAGGTACTCGAGGCAGACAGCACACATCTGTGTGCCTTGAACTTGCGGTCTTGCACGATTATGGTGATGTCACAGAATAAACCACTGTGTCGCTCATCATTGATGGACTTCAGTAGGGATGCTGGATACTGAGTGTCCGCTACAGATATTAGCTTTAGTTTCGACATGCCTGTGAGGAAAAGGGTATAATAAAATGTATTGTACTTTAACATTTTGAAAAGATTAGTATTAATAACAAATGAAATATATTATAAAACATCTTAAAATGTAATTAAATTAACTATGCAGAGCATTCTACATAGTGCTGTCAAGTATGCAAGACATATACTCTTAGACACATTTCAGCTGTCTGGCAATGGAAAAGAAATAATATTTTCATATATTTTTTTCTCTGACTGTTATGTCGTTATAAAAATAGTTTAAATGTTCGATAGAACTATATTTTGTTTCTAAATTCACGGCAGCAAAATATGGAAGCAGCAAAAGCACGAGAATCGAAGGCACGCTAGCTGGCTAATTGTACAACAAAAGACATGCATAAAGACATGCGGCTTGGAAAGTAATATGAAACTAATGCTGTTGACTAGTTTGACGTGATTAAACAAAAATATTGTTCCTGTGAGCCCACAGCTTTTTGAT
Source organism: Siphateles boraxobius (assembly GCF_051911475.1). Lineage (NCBI taxonomy): Eukaryota > Metazoa > Chordata > Actinopteri > Cypriniformes > Leuciscidae > Siphateles > Siphateles boraxobius. The sequence goes on along the minus strand of NW_027508777.1, from coordinate 10,162,037 downwards.
AATAGCACTCAAAACTGGTAGGACACCGGTGGGCAGCGGTCAGTGTGAAAACAAAAACAACTGGCTCAATGCAACCCTCCTTCCTGGTTTGGCGGCAGCGCGCGGCCTATCTGTATATATGATGCAGAACAACGCGTATGTGGCTAAAATAAGATTAATTAAAGTTTTAATCTCCCACAATCTCGGGATTAAATTCTCAAACTCATATACCTGCAAAGCGACCAGTTAAAATCCACGATTCCCTTTGCTGAGAAACAATAATGACAGAGTCGGTTGCCGTGGACAACACAACGGAGCTCGAGTTCCTTGTGTGAGATGAACGAGTCTCGCGCTATCGCCTCCACCAGCCGACAGGAGTCGCGCGCGACAGTCTACCACAACGTACGCGTGATGAATGATAATGGGACAAGGCAATAAGATTTTTTTTAAACTTCACTTGTATTTACACACGTAAAAATATACAAATGTACTGGTAGAGCAAATACATGATGCCAAAATATAGAGAAGATAGATTAAAAATATATGCAAAATATGGATTTTCTTTCCGTATTTGAAAAGGTTTCCATATAATTTTTCAGGTTAGTGTAATACAAGAGTTTTTTACTAGTCTCATTTTGTAAATAAAATAACCAAGTATATTTATATTGTCGGTTTTGAGTCTGTAGAAAGGTACTATATAAAATAATCATATTATTATTATTATTATTATTATTATTATTATTATTATTATTATTATTATTATTATTATTATTATCATTATATTAATACTATTTTTTATAATAATAATTTTAATAACTGAAAGTTACAACGTGCTTTTTTGACAATAAAGTAGAGCATACATTAGGCAATTACATAGTGTATAAACGTTTTATTACAGTATTAACAATCTCAGTGTTGTTGCCGGTCATTGGCGGTTCTAGAGGATGGCCAGGGGGGCCCGTGCCCCTGTGACAACAAGCTTGGCCCCCCTTGTGGCCCCCCTAAATGTGGAGTGTGAAATAATTTTTACAAAACTGTTTTTTGCTATCTTTGTTATCGTTGTGTGCATATTTTTTTTTTTATTATTCTATCTTTGTGGATTTGCTTGTTCACGTGACAATTCGCATCACATTCGCGGGAATCGCGGCAGAATAACGTCTGTCTCCTGCACGCGAGAGAGGAGAGAAGGAGAAAGCTGGTCAGTTGCAAGTTCATTCTGTATGTGCGTATCGGTTGTGCGATGTGTATTGTCTATTAAAATATTGTAATCATTGTTTTAACTATGTACGAGGCACTGTGAGCTGACATCGCATTTGTCTATGGTTCTTTCACTGCTGTGTGCGGTTCATAGGTAGGCCTATGTCTTATATTTATATCATATTATGTTCTTATATTAGAATATCAAATCAGCAAGAGTGCCGTTTTCCCGTGCACAATTGCAACTGTGATATTGATGTTATACAACAGTTAAATCAACAATAAGTTAACATGAGTTACTTTTTAGACACAATATTGTCAATATTTTTTGTTTTCCCTTTATTTCGCCGACTAGAATTTCAAAATGAAACCGTAGCAGAGTCTCAATGCAACAGACAGCGATGATTTATTGACTGAAATCCGCGTTTTGATCACTTGCTGCTTTCCCGAATGAATCAGCCGTTTGAACAAATCGGTTGAATGAATGAATCCCTCAACTCACTTCTGTGACTTTCCGCCGCCTACTGGCGGTTTTAGTTTCATATTTAAAGTACCCTTTAATTAAAACGTTAAAATTAGAAATCATTTCATGTTTAAATATTGATTTAAAAAAAATCTCATAGCTTTATTTATGCAATTGTAAATGGAGTGTAAATATATTAATGCCGCTTCTGTGTCACCTCTAGACCCCTGCAAACATGCCCCTGCGGGGCCCACGCTGGCTTTTTGTGGGCACAGTGGGCTAGGGCCAGCCCACGCCAAACCTAAACAGGCCCAGTGCGGGCTTGCCCAGGCGAGGCCCACTGCTTTGGGCTCACCGCGGGCTATCTGTGAGCAGCCCAAACTAGCGTGCTGCCCACATTAAGCCCATGATGGCCCATTGTGGGCCATCCCGTTCGGGCCCAGAGCAGGTTTTGTACCTTTGGGCCCATGCAGGTTTTGTTTAGGTAGCCCACTTTCATACGTTTTGGCTCCTTTTTAAAATTTAATGTGAAATTCATAAGACCTTCCATTTATCTGCTCAGAAGGAATAAAAAGAAAAAATAATTTGCATTGGATTGTGTCTACAAGACAATGCGAGATCCCTTAAAAACTCTAAGAACAAATCTTACTTTAAAAAGGATATTATTTTGATAATTGATCATTCACATGTAACGTGAACGCGTCCCCACCGCATCAAAAACATGATTGCGTGATGAAAACATGAAAAATACAACATAAACATATAACTGTTTAGAAAGAAAACACAGAACAAATATGCGCATACGTCCATCTCGCGAATTTAGCTCTTCTTCATGTCCAGTGACGTTGGAACTATATTGTAAGAGGGGAGGGGGGGGGGGGGGGGGGGGGGGGGGGATTCTTGAGGGGGCACAGTCACAAAAGAACAGTCACTTTTTAGTGTAGGCCTACTGTGTTATGTATCCTGATTGACTTTATGATTAGTTAAATCTGTTTTGCACAAGCATCGCCGCAGAGTTAACCTTTTCAGACAGTACCGGACAGCGTTCACTTCACGTCTGTGGCCGTCAAGCACAGCTCAGTGTGGCCGCTCCAATTTACCTTCAATGAAATCTAATGTAATTGACAGAATTACTAAAAAATATTTAGCTATACCTAAAAGTTAAAGATTTTGGTAGATGTGTGCATTTTCATGATTTATGAGCGACGTTAGTCTAGCAGACTTTTCTAAAAAATAATTTGCTATACCTAAAAGTTAAAGATTTTTTGTGTCACGCATGTCTATTTCCCTCATATTAAATATAAAAAACATGTGGATTGTGGACTGATATTTTTCCAATGTCTGGACTCCTTTATTAATGGAGTAGGCCTATATAAACAGACGTTCCAATATATTGGTATTAGGGATGCACGATATATCGACCACATATTGATATCGGCCGATAAATGGTCTTTGACGTTATCGTTATCGAGCCGATAAGAAAATTGGGCCAATATATCAAAGCCGATAGATAGATTATTTACTTCAGTTGAGAGATTAGCGCTGTTCACTATGATGGTTCTGAATGATTGGATTCACTTCGAAAAGGAAGATATACAGTTCAGTGCAACGTGTGCAGCACAAATCTGTCACATAAGCTTCATAATATTATAATAAGAGCACTTCTGCAAAAGAATGTTGTGAATTCTTGTTCGCAGTGTTTCAGCGCGACGAGCGCGTTGTGGCGGAAAGAGCGCGTTTATGGAGTTAAGCCTTCATGACAAGCACAGTCAAGTTCTATTGAGCATTCGCAGCATTCTGTGCCATTGTAAGTTGCAATAATATGTTTATTTTGTGTATATATATCTGATTAATCTAATATGGGATGCGTTTGGTTTGAGTTAATGATGCAGTAGCGCTTCATTGTACGGGTGATCATCTTTACCGTGCGCAGCTTAAACAGAAATGCACATTTATAACTATAATTGGGACTGTCATATACATGCCATTATAATGAGAACATTATTGTAATAAAACGTTGTAAATTCTCTGAGTTTAGTTGCCGTTTCAGCGCGCTTGTTGTGGGAATAGCGCGTCCAGAACAGGGCCTACACATTATGACCAGCACAAGTTCGATTGTGCATTCACGTCATTTTTTGCAGATAAGTCGTGATATAAAGTTGATGTAATATAAATATATGATTAATCTCACATATGATGCATTTCGTTTAAACAACCTGCTAGAAAAGTTCTTCAGTTTCCCGGTGCTCGTTCTCTTCAGCTTCAGCGCGCGCACTTTAAACAACAATGCAAAACATTAAAAGCTGATTGGGACTGTCATATAATTATAATTGTATTCACTATTGTAATAAATTAGTAAATTGGGCAACCGTTGAGTTGATTAATCTTCTAGCAAAGCGATTCAGTTTCGTTCTCTTCAGCTTCAGCGCGCGCAGCTCACACTGACAGCAATGTCATTTGAAACCGTACTTAAGCTATTAAAGATGTTTACTATCACTGTAATATTAAAAATATTTTTTTTTTCAAAAACATTGCGTTATAATTGTTCTCGTATTATTTTCATCAACGATATGGTTTGATTGAAATAATTTCCTTATTGTCGGTGCAGAGGCGATTCCATTTTATTGATCCATGGCACGTGCATTTAGTTTCTTTATATGCAGCCCAATGTTATCCAATGACTTATTTAGGTTTTTTTTTTTTTTTTTTTTTTGTTAGGCAATAGATTTTTTGATAACACTTTACAATACGGTCTCATTTGTTAATGCATTAACTAACAGAGAGCAATAGCCTTTGTTATTGTTATTATAAAATATGTGCGTTCATGTTAGTTCACAGTGCATTGACTAATGTTAACAGATACAACTTTCTTAAAAATGTCTTATAAAATTTTTGGTTCAACTAATGCTAACAAAATTAAACCTTATTATAGTGTTACCATTTTTTAATAAAGAAAGTTGCCCAGTGTTATTTTACAGTTGATTCTGCTACTTTATTTATATTCTGTATTTCTGAATAGGCTACTAGACCTATCCAAAACTTTTCTTTTGCTATTGTTAGCCTATTTATTTGTGCTATACATTTTTTCAATTTAATTAAAAGATTGAAATCAAGCTTCCTTGTGTTGTGTAAATGTTTAACAACAAACGTACCACATCGTAAAAATGCAATGAGTGAACAAACATTAACGTGAAATAAATGTTTGTAAAAAAAAACAAAATTATTTTTAAATTGTGCATTTATAGTGTTGCAACGCCATTGTCCATGTTTCTGTGATTTCTATGACAAGTTATCGTTTTTATAGTCTTCTCCATTCATTTCCCATGGTGTCAAAAAGACACGGACATCCTGAGTGTGTAGGCTATTTAAAATATATGCCAACATCCAGACAGGCTATTGTATTTTTATTTTTTACATTTCTAAATTCACTCGGCGCTCTGTTAAAAACACTGCACTTTTATTTTATTTTATTTAGTCATAATGCCGGGGTACAATAACGAAATGTATTTTAGATGTAGGCTATACAAAACATTTTTTTGAAATTAAAAAAATATAAAAAGTTTATAAAATTACATAGTTCATAAATTATCACTCGCGTGGCAAGCCCGCGAAAGAATGCAGAGGGCATATATAAAGCTGCAGCAGAGCTGCAGTCAGTGCCCTTCGCCCAGCGGACATCTCTTCTGACTGGATCACCACGGACGACTGAGTTTTCCTGAGGTAAAGTATCTACTTATCACTATCAGATTATTTTAATTACCTTAAAGACTACATTTAATTACATTTAAACAGATAGGCTATGTAAATGATGTAAAACTAGCTATAAATAGGTTATGACATTTCAAAATAAGACCGGAGTAAATAATACATTATTTTAGGACACAGTTTGAACAGGTTTTTTTTCTCAGCTATAACAACTAAACATAAATAACATCCGTTTTCTCAAATGAAACAAATTAAATGGTTAAAAGGTTGTCGGACGCCCTTTTCCACACACAAACAATGACTTTCCGCCTTTTTTCAACATTAGGCCCCAAGACCATACAGTAGGCTACAGTTAAATGCCGTTAAATTCCGTTAAATATGCGTGATGTCATTTGCACCCAAGTGATTTAAACCCCCTCCCTCTCTCTCCCCCCCCCTCCCTCTCTCTCTCCCCCCCTCCCTCTCTCTCTCCCCCCCTCCCTCTCCCCCCCCCCCCTCTCTCTCTCCCCCCCTCCCTCTCCCCACCCCCTCTCTCTCTCCCCCCCTCCCTCTCCCCACCCCCTCTCTCTCTCCCCCCCTCCCTCTCCCCACCCCCCCTCTCTCTCTCCCCCCCTCCCTCTCCCCACCCCCTCTCTCTCTCTCCCCCCCTCCCTCTCCCCACCCCCCCTCTCTCTCCCCCCCTCCCTCTCCCCACCCCCTCTCTCTCTCTCCCCCCTCCCTCTCCCCACCCCCCTCTCTCTCTCTCCCCCCTCCCTCTCCCCACCCCCTCTCTCTCTCCCCCCTCCCTCTCCCCACCCCCTCTCTCTCTCCCCCCCTCCCTCTCCCCACCCCCTCTCTCTCTCCCCCCCTCCCTCTCCCCACCCCCCCTCTCTCAATCTCCCCACCCCCCCTCTCTCTCCCCCCCTCCCTCTCCCCACCCCCTCTCTCTCTCTCCCCCCCTCCCTCTCCCCACCCCCCTCTCTCTCTCTCCCCCCTCCCTCTCCCCACCCCCTCTCTCTCTCCCCCCCTCCCTCTCCCCACCCCCTCTCTCTCCCCCCCTCCCTCTCCCCACCCCCCCTCTCTCAATCTCCCCACCCCCTCTCTCTCTCCCCCCCTCCCTCCCCCTCTCTCTCTCCCCCCCTCCCTCTCCCCACCCCCTCTCTCTCTCCCCCCCTCCCTCTCCCCACCCCCCTCTCTCTCTCTCCCCCCTCCCTCTCCCCACCCCCTCTCTCTCTCCCCCCCTCCCTCTCCCCACCCCCCCTCTCTCTCCCCCCCCCTCCCTCTCCCCACCCCCTCTCTCTCTCCCCCCCTCCCTCTCCCCCTCCCTCTCCCCACCCCCTCTCTCTCTCCCCCCCTCCCTCTCCCCACCCCCTCTCTCTCTCTCCCCCCCCTCCCTCTCCCCACCCCCTCTCTCTCTCCCCCCCCCCTCTCTCCCCCCACTCTCTCCTCCCCCCTCCCTCTCTCTCCCTCTCCCCCCCTCCCTCTCTCCCCCCCCCTCTCTCCTCCCTCTCCCCCCCTCTCTCCTCCCCCCTCCCTCTCTCCCGCCCCCCTCCCCCCCCCATATCCTGTAGCCTACAGGTGGGAAAACTATTATGAAATCAGCCACACTCGTCATTTTGTAATTATTGATGCAATAATGAAAATAAAATATTTAGACCAGTATATATCAGGAAATGTTCTATTGCTGTTTACTGTCACTGACTATGTAATAGCCCACTGTATGTCTAAAGTAACTTAAAGTAACATGTCTAAAGTCACTTTTATAGTAGTAGGCCTACTTAATAGATTATTTTTTTGTTGGAAAGTCTCATCGAATGCATTTCTCTATATGAAAATAATTATTCTCTTCTCTTTTTCCAGCTTCATTAGCATCTGTTTGTTGGTAAGTGACCATCTGTGCATCTGTGATTTTTTTGCCATGTAGCCTACATTCTGATTAGTATATTGTAGTGATGTCATAATGTCATGCCCACTCACTTCTTATGTCATGCCCACTCTTTAATAATTGATGAACAACCAGCACATTTTAACAGAGGTGTAAAGTCCAGGTTCAGAAAGTAAAAGTCCACCTCAGTATTTTGTTCCAATCACCTGGATTTGCTAATTAGCAGTTTTTTAGACAGGATTATGGCTGCTGCATTTTCATTATAAACATGTTTTACTCACCTCCAACTCTCTCTGTAGTGCAGATGCATGTGCATCGCTATAGGAGGAGTGCTTCAGCACCCCCAAGAAAGACCAAAGCACCCCGATAGCATCCCCAAAAATAAGTTCTGGAAGCAATTAGCCTATATTCAGGCTGTATTCTATGAATCTATATAAAAAAGATTTTATTCGATTCCTCCTTTTCTTTCCTCGCTTCCTTCCCTCGCGTCCTACAGGGGGTGGAGCTGAGACGCGAAGGAAGGAAGCGAGGAAAGAAAACGAGGATGCACAAATAAGAAATGAGAAGCATCCATATTTGTTGTCAGCTTATGTATAGTGTGTAACTCCATGTTGCAGATCATTTACGTAGTGTCACGCAGTGTGAACACCACAATGACTTCAAGACTCCAGAGCAAGTCGTCTGAACAGCACAGCTATCTGCTGACGTTTAAAGTTGTGTAGTGAGAACTTGGCATTAGTGAAATCAGCTGGCTGAGTTCATGGTGGAATAAACATATAGCAGGACTTTTACTTTTTGACCCCTGGACTTTACACCTCAGCATTTTAAATTATATATTAAAAAAACACTCATGTTTCTTCTTTTTCTCTTTTTTGCTCGTGTCTCAACAGCAGCAAAATCCACCCTAACGGCTCTTTTAAGAGCCAAGACAATCAAAATAGTGCATCTTTGGCTTTGTAAGTATGTTTACTAACTGTTAAACACCTTCTCAGTATCTGGGTTTTGATTAATTGAAGCTATATCATGCGGCAAGTTATCGGTAAAGTCTTAATAAAGACATCGAAAGGATAGTTCCTCTAAAAAAACAAACAAGCATCCTGCATCTTAAAACACGTTCCTCTAATCTAATGTCAAGAAAACTGGACATTTTTATATTCTCGATAACCAATCCTGATAACACAAAAAAGTTCATTATAGTTCATTATGTATGTAGCATGAACTAATAATGAACTTCACTTCTACAGCTTTTATTAATGTTAATTTCAACATTTACTAATACTTCATTAAAATCGTGCACTGTAAACTAACATGAACAAACAATGGACAGCTTTATTTTATTAACCAACAATAATAAAGATGAACAAATACTGTAACAAATGTATTGCTCACGGTTAGTTCATGTACGTAAAACATTAACTAATGAAGCTTATTGTAAAGTACAAGCCAGCACACATGGATTACATGCATTTAATTAAGCATATATGATATGGGCTTTCAGAAAATTCCATGTTTGTTGTCCTGCTTGAATACCACAAACACAGCTGTAAATTTTATGTGTAATTTGATCATGTTTATTTGTGAAGTTATAGTAAGTCAATCACATGTATGTATGTTTTAATGTGCTGTATGTTCTTGCTTGTCTTTGTTTTAAACAGGCTCCTGACACTTCTTTTTAGCAAAAATCCTGTCCTTACAGAAAGGTATGTCACACAATAGCAGTTGTTTATAACAGTGTAGCCAAAAATAATCTGTAGTTTAATTGCATTTACATTCTTAAAGTTGGTGTGCAACCAGTGTTGGGTAAGTTTAAAAAAGTAATTAGTTCTAGTTACTTCTCACAAAAACTGAATTAGTAAACTGAGTTACATCATTACAAAAGTAACTAAATACATACCAGGGAAAGTAATTATTGCGTTACTTAAAAAAAAAAAATAATATGTGAAATAACTTGTATACCCCCAATATACAAAATTTTAAATGAATGAAATGGACACTAAATAGAACACATTATTATTATAAAACATTGTAGACTAGACTAACCACTATATTTTAGTATAGCCAACAGCATGATGGGGTGTGCAAATGCTGCTCAAAATAATTAAACATTTTAGTGTTAGTGCTTTCTCTCCGTAAAACGGCAAAATTTGACAACAATTTATTAGTTTGCCTGATTATTTTAACAGAAGATTTATGTTGACCGCATGTTTGACTCGGCAAGGAAGTGAAAGTCCTATATATATTTTATCTCAGATTACAAGGACATGGCTTCCAGGAGTTATTGGACTAAGCGCCGACACACATTAAGAATCCTGAATTCTTTTGATTCATCACCTTCTGTTCAGGAGATTAATGGTGGTAAAAGTTTGGGAGAAGTTAATCCTGAATCTCTGGATGTCAATGATGAGGAAGATGATGTTTTCATGGATTGTGTAAATTCATTTGATGACTGTGGCAACATTAGTGATGAGAGTGATGCAGTGGAAGATGGTGATACAGACTGTAGTGATGAGAGTGATACAGTGGAAGATGGTGACAGTAGTGATGAAGGTGATACAGTGGAAGATGAATGTGCAAAACTATCAAAGGTGCTGTGTGAGTGGGCTCTGAGGAATGATGTGCCACAGAACACCCTCTCAGATCTTCTTTGTGCACTACAGGAGTTTCATCCAAATTTACCAAAGCAAGCTCGCACCCTGCTACAAACAGCCAAAATAGCAGCCAATGTTAAAAACATCAAAGGGGGTGAATATATACATTTCGGCATTCTCACTCATCTGCGGACAATTTCAACTCTCATCAACGAAGATAGCAACTCTATTGGCCTCCAAATTAATGTTGATGGGTTGCCCTTGTACAAGAGCTCTGCTTTGCAGTTGTGGCCAATTTTGGGAAAAGTGTCATTTGAAGAGGAACCTTTTGTTATTGGAATTTTTTGTGGCAATAGCAAGCCTCTGGATTTGGAGCAGTATTTATCTGACTTTGTGCAGGAGGTAGCTAGCCTTGAGCAAGGCTTTGAGGTGGCAGGAAAGAACTTTACTTTAAAGATTGACTGCTTCATTTGCGATGCTCCTGCAAGATCGTTTATTAAAAACATTAAGGGACACAATGGGTACTTTGGGTGTGAGCGCTGCAATCAAGAAGGAGTCTATGTTAAGAACCACATGACTTTCCCAGAGAAGACGGCTACACTCCGCACAGATGATCAGTTCTCTAGACAGGAGGATGAGGAACACCATAGGGGCAACTCTCCCCTTGCACGGATTAACATAGGCATGGTTACAATGTTCATTTTGGACTACATGCACCTAGTTTGCCTGGGAGTGACTCGAAAATTGATACGCTTTTGGATGAAGGGAGATTTTTCTTGTAGGTTGGGCTCGCATGCAGTGATGGCTATCTCTGTGAGATTGCAGCAGCTAAGGCAGCATATGCCAATTGAGTTTCAGAGAAAGCCAAGAAGATTAGCAGACATTGACCGGTGGAAAGCCACTGAATTCCGCCAGTTCTTACTTTATACGGGCCCAATTGTTTTACAAGACATCCTTTCCTCTTCTCACTACAGAAATTTCATGAATCTCTCAATTGCCATGTACTTGATGCTCTGTCCTGCCTTGTGTAATCATTACTGTGACTACGCTGATGCTCTCATGAAACATTTCTTAAGCGAATTTGAGCAGTTGTATGGTGCTGATGAATTGGTGTATAATGTGCACAGTTTGACTCATTTGGCTGATGATGTTAGGAGGTATGGAGCTTTAGATGGAGTGTCAGCTTTTCCATTTGAAAACTACATGAGAAAGCTGAAAAAAGCTTCCCGGAAACCACAGTTTGTTCTTAAACAAATATTTAACCAAATTACACTTGAAAGGACATTTATTACATCAAAAAAAGCAAAGAAGACAGACAGCAAGACACCTTTGCTGAAAATGAGACACTCATGTGGTCCATCAATACCTAACCTGCCTCACTGCACCCAGTATAAAAAGGCAATCTTTCAACAGTTCTGCGTTGCCACAACTACTGGGGACAACTGTGTGATGGCTCAAGGGAAATTGGGACTGGTACAGAACATACTATGTGATGAAAAGACCAATACAAAGTACATAATTTTCAAGAGGTTTTCAAAGCTAGATTCCCTTTATTCCAGTCCTCTAGATTCAAAAGACATAGGTGTTTATAAAGCAAGTCATCTAGAAAGTACAGACCAAATAAACTACCTGTCAGATATAACAAGAAAATATGTTTTGATCCACACAGACACAGAATGGGCAGCCATTCCATTTCTCCATTGCTACTGAGGGTTTTTTCTTCTTTCTATTTTTTTGTAAATGTAAATGTCTTCCACCAGCGAGTCACCTTCAACCAGCGAGTCACCTTCAACCAGCGAGTCACCTTCCACCAGCGAGTCACCTTCCACCAGCGAGTCACCTTCCACCAGCGAGTCACCTTCCACCAGCGAGTCACCTTCCACCAGCGAGTCACCTTCCACCAGCGAGTCACCTTCCACCAGCGAGTCACCTTCAACCAGCGAGTCACCTTCAACCAGCGAGTCACCTTCAACCAGCGAGTCACCTTCAACCAGCGAGTCACCTTCCACCAGCGAGCCGCCTTCCACCACCTTCAACCAGCGAGCCACCTTCAACCAGCGAGTCGCCTTCAACCAGCGAGTCGCCTTCAACCAGCGAGCCACCTTTAACCAGCGAGTCGCCTTCAACCAGCGAGTCGCCTTCAACCAGCGAGTCACCTTCAACCAGCGAGTCACCTTCCACCAGTGAGCCACCTTCAACCAGCGAGTCACCTTCAACCAGCGAGTCGCCTTCAACCAGCGAGCCACCTTTAACCAGCGAGTCGCCTTCAACCAGCGAGTCGCCTTCAACCAGCGAGTCACCTTCAACCAGCGAGTCACCTTCCACCAGTGAGCCACCTTCAACCAGCGAGTCACCTTCAACCAGCGAGTCACCTTCAACCAGCGAGTCACCTTCCACCAGTGAGCCACCTTCAACCAGCGAGTCACCTTCAACCAGCGAGTCACCTTCCACCAGCGAGCCACCTTCAACCAGCGAGTCACCTTCAACCAGCGAGTCGCCTTCAACCAGCGAGTCACCTTCCACCAGCGAGCCGCCTTCCACCAGCGAGCCGCCTTCCACCAGCGAGTCCCCTTCAACCAGCGAGTCGCCTTCCACCAGCGAGCCGCCTTCAACCAGCGAGTCGCCTTCAACCAGCGAGTCGCCTTCAACCAGCGAGTCGCCTTCCACCAGCGAGCCGCCTTCAACCAGCGAGTCGCCTTCAACCAGCGAGTCGCCTTCAACCAGCGAGTCGCCTTCAACCAGCGAGTCGCCTTCAACCAGCAAGTCGCCTTCAACCAGCGAGTCGCCTTCAACCAGCGAGCTACCTTCAACCAGCGAGTCACCTTCAACCAGCGAGTCACCTTCAACCAGTGAGCCACCCTCCACCAGCGAACCACCTCACCAGCGAGATGGCCCTGTACAGCATTGTTGAGTTCCCAGATTACTCAGTAGGGATTGTGAGCAGCAAATGGCTTAATGAGGACTCCTCCATAACTCTGTGGCCACCTTATACTGACCCTGGTAAACAGAAGGCAGCTTTGTTGATGCATGAAGTTCCTGGAGAGACTTGGAAAGCGCATGAAATCTGTGTTTTGGGCACAGCAGGTAGATTTTTTTTTCTCTCCCAGAAATGTATATAACTTAAACTAAGCATTGCATGAAATGTGTCAAGGTAAATGTGAAAGGATGAAAGACCTATTGACATTTATTTTGTTTCTTACAGTGGATTATGAAAAGGCAAGATATAAAGCCAAAATGGCAGAAACAAATCTAATTGTAGCCAGTGAACCTGAAGAATTAGATCGCAGTCAGCGGTCAAGACAGTAAGTGTTGTTCTATTGCTTTTACTGTCTAGTACATTTATGCAAATTAGGTTAAATATTAAACATAAATTATAGTGCTGGTGCATTCTAAGTTATAAATGTTGTGAACAAGATCCTGAAAGCAAACTATTACTATATCTAAAATAGTATGAGCCAGTTATTTAGTATGAGCCAGCTGTTTATGTGTGTTAAAATGCATTCTTGGATTGTTTTTCCTCATTTTGTGCAGACCTACCAAACGCTACATTGATCTCGAGCCTGAACCTGCTCCACTGAAAAGGCAGAGACAATCACAAACAGTCACAGCTGCAGTCGTACACCAGCTACCAGTTCCACCATCACCCATGGGTTTGCCACCTTCTGGTCATAACTCTCTGGTTACTCTGTCTCCAAGCCACCTTCCACCCCCGAGTCGCCTTCCACCAGCGAGTCACCTTCAACCAGCGAGTCACCTTCAACCAGCGAGTCACCTTCCACCAGCGAGTCACCTTCCACCAGCGAGTCACCTTCCACCAGCGAGTCGCCTTCAACCAGCGAGTCACCTTCAACCAGCGAGTCACCTTCAACCAGCGAGTCACCTTCCACCAGCGAGTCACCTTCAACCAGCGAGTCACCTTCAACCAGCGAGTCACCTTCCACCAGCGAGTCACCTTCCACCAGCGAGTCGCCTTCAACCAGCGAGTCGCCTTCAACCAGCGAGTCACCTTCCACCAGCGAGTCGCCTTCAACTTTCACCTGAGGTCCACCTTCCACTTGCAAGCCGTCCTTCACCTGCAGCCTTCCCCCTTCCTGTGAGGAACTCTCTATCAGCAGGTATGTTTAGTAGACTGTAAAAAGGCTTACACCTCTCTAGCCTTGGAAGCAAAAGTTATTTTTATTCTTTGTGGCTACATCTTGTAATGATGGTTATACAATAAGAGTTGGTTCTTGATAGAAGAACTCAATGTTAATATCCATTTCTTTCTTATTAGGCTAGGCCTTACATTACCTAATTATATGAGGATTTTGTCTGTAATGTATTGTCTGTGGATTTTATTGTTTCATTTGTAGAGATGCACACTAGGCCTATTCTGATTTCCGGTTTTTCATTGAGTTTGACCTGCAATACCTATTTTAGCCGATTCCGATTTCATTTTTTCTAACCACTTTACAGCACACACAAATATTTATTTTCTATCTTTTCTTTAATAGAACATTTTGCATATAACATTTTTTTTAACAGATAATCGCTATAATGCAACTGAATGATTAAAAATAAGCTTAAATGCGTGTATCTTCTATAAATATTTTTATTATTCATTTTATTTTCAGACATACTCCAGTTTTTGTTAAAACTCACTACACATGTTTATTCTGTGCATTTTGAGCAAATAGAAAATAAAATAAGAAATAATTCAAATAGAAATAATTTCTATTTTGTCTATCGAAAGGGTGCTTTCACTTTAATTGAGCTAACGGGGCAGCACAGCAAAAACTAGACTCAGTGCCGAAACCCACTTCACTGCTTCACTGCACGCACGTGACGCTCACGCTCTGCTCATGCTGCCGTTGTGAATGCACTCATTGGTTAACATGCACTCCAAAAAAATATGCGCCGCTCACGCTTGCGGTGTGAAACTGCTGTGATGCTGATGCTAAGCGATGGTAATCATGAGTGCATTTGACTGGCATAAAATCGGCATATGGACTGACCGGCCGGTCGCCGGCCATGGCCGATCACGGGAAAATCGGCCCATTCCGGTCAATCTGTGCATCTCTATTCATTAGCCCATTTAATATTTTCACCTATTACAGATACAATAGTATTTTAATAACATTAGTTATCATGTATTTGTGTAAAGGCTATGTATTATAGTACTATAGTATAGTACAGAGAAAGTGACACAGAAAGCCACAAAGGCTGTTCAGACTGCAGGCATTAATGCTCAATTCCGATTTATTGCCAGATCCGATTTATTGCCAGACTGACTGACTGACTGACTGATTTTTTAAATGTGGCCTGCATGCGCAAAAGAGTAAATGACGTAAATCGAGTTTATAGCCTATTATTCTGCTAAAACGGTCTCTGTGCTCAGTTTTAATTGTTTTCTTCCTTTTCAGGTATTGATAGATATTTAGTCAGTACACTAGAGGAGATTAAGGACAGGCTGACTATGCTGGAGAGAACAGTGGCAAATAGCTCTCGATCAAGCACAAAAGAGGTCACATTGCCTGATGACGTCATATTACCCCTCCAAAGCTACCAGGACATGGATATCTTGGAGCAAAAAATGGAAGATCATCAATGTCGGAAAGATTTGGTATGTCAACAGTAGCTCTTCTCAAGACCAATTACTTTGAACTAGCATTGACCGAGCCTCTGGCTCTAACTATATGGACAAAAGTATGCAATTACACCCTCAAGAACTTAAATGGCATGCCATTCAAGTCTATATGCATTAACATGGACTTGGTCCCCCCTTTGCAGTTGCAATAACTTTCGCTCTTCTGGGAAGGATTTTCACAAGGTTGTGGGGTGTCAGTGGTATTTTATGCTCATACATCCACAAGAGTTTTTGTGAAAGTCAAAAAAATATTATTTAACAATTTCGTCTTAAGTGTTGGAATGCGCACCAAAATAAAGTAATTTCTTCTACGTTGAAATTATTTTAAATGATTACATTTTCATATTTGTATGCAGAAACAAAAATTGATCGACATGCTCAGGGTTAAGAGAGTGACAGCAGAATATCTCGCTTAACTTCATCATACAACCGGGGAATTGCCGCTTCTGTTAAAAACTTTTATGCTTATTTAAGACATAACCAACTGTGTTTAGAGGATACTTACCAAAAAAAAAAGCAGGATGTGCAGTATATTGAAAAGAAATATTAAAAGTGCGATAAGTCGGGAAAGAGAACGGAATTCTTTGCACATGCTCCGAGCGCAACACAGACAAGCATAGCCTTTGTCTTCGGTTGTGCTCCTAAATGGCCAAATAAACACAAAAATTTATCAAAATGCCAAGTCGAGTATTCACGTAAACACAGTAGATGTAAGTACTGTGTGCATTCTCTCTTTCTCTCTCTCTCTCTCTCTCTCTCTCTCTCTCTCTCTCTCTCACATGCAGACAGAGAGGATTTATGTTCATCAACCACAGTCACAGTGAAAGCCCTTCGCAATTAATACGTATTGAAACTTTATTGTTTGCTGTATATTTGTTTGTTTTTAGTTGTCTATCTATGGACCTAATAATTAGCTGCTGTTGACATTTTATTGAAAAATCCCTTTTTAATTTGTGTATGTTCCTTCCTGTTAGACTGCCTATCTAGGAACCATTGGTGGGTGTAATGTCCAGGTAGCAACTAGGAGAATATTGACAACATTGATTGGCCATTCTTTAGCCACTCAATTGAACTGGAATGGCTCAAATCAAAAGAGACCTTTTCAGAGCCTGAGGCTAAAGAGGGTTGTAACAGGTAAGCATGTGGTATTAGAAATGGCATGTATTAATTACTTCCCATACACCATGTTGTCTCATGCCTATTTGCTTTTCAGAGGCTGTAAGAAAATGTTCCTTTCAGCCAAGTCCTCGTGATTCCGAAATTGAGAGTGAGATAAAGGTGTGGCTGCGGAATTCAAGAGACAGAGCGGGTGGACGAAAGGAGCGGTACCACCGTCTGCTGACTAGTCAAGAGACCTCGGGGGAAGAGTGAACTTTGCCAATGAATGATTAGCACACCAAACTTTTTTTTATTTTTTCAGCAAAGGTATTTTTATGTTTATTTGAATTATTTTTATATTTGTATGGATGATTTTTAGTCCCTTTCAGAGTGTTAAATTACCTTTATTAACCTGTATTGACCTGAATTGAATGTTTTATATTTTGTATTTAATAAATACATTGATTTGAAATCCCTTTGACTACTGTACATTTTTGTGGTGACTGCATTCATTTCAGATGTATAGAATAATTGTTTTTCCCAAAGACTTATAGTTATAGTAGCCGAAAAGTATTTATAGTGAAACAGATTAATTTTGAAAAAAATAAAATTAAAATAAATAATTGTGAACAAGATCTTTTGTTTTAGTTGAATAGTGCCCTGTGTGTGCGGGCCCTGTGTGGGCTTAGTGAGGGCTTCCTGGGGGCTAAGGGAGGGCTGCCCATGCAGGGCCAACGTTCTGCGGGCCCTGTGTGTGCGGGCCCTGTGTGGGCTTAGTGAGGGCTTCCTGAGGGCTAAGTGAGGGCTGCCCATGCAGGGCCAACGTTTTGCCAATGAGCAAATTCTCATGGGCCCTGCGCTAGCAGCCTGCTGGGGGCCCTTAGGCTAGCCCTAAGTGGGCCCGGAAAGGGCCAGTGCGGGCTTGTTTGCAGGGGCACTTCAGCTGGTACCTTGCAAACCTCCTCATACGAGCAGCACGATTACGTGAAAATTTTCGCGCCACTAAGGCGACACATCTGTTTAACAAGAGGCTGTGAGAGGGCTGTGGACCAAACGACACAAAATTATCCACAAAGAAAACAGACCGATGGACTCCACTGTGTTCAGAGAGCGCCGCTCGTCTTGTTTATTCCGAAACCGTCGCACCATAATGACGTAAGCGTGCTCCGGCACGAATCCTGAAATCCTGAGTGCAGGCCAGAGGGGGAGTGGGGAGGGGGGACAATCGTACTCGGGCCCGGTTCATGGCAACCGTGCCTAGTGTGAGTACACCCTTAAACCGACATGATTTTAATTAATCACAAACCCTGCTAATTTCGTCAGTATATTAATGTACGTTCACTGATTCTAGCGTATCTCTTTTCTGTCTCTTTCTTTTCATGGTAATGAGGCAAATACAATGTAGGTTACAAAACGTTAGATGATTAAGATCACTATATAATGTTGTAATAGCTACTTTGCTGGATTTAAGATGGGTTTAATAATTTGCTGGGTTTAATATTGTTCATCTGTATTCGGTAGCAAATTCTGAAAAGGCATTTGTTAGCTATAATTAATGCTGTGTACTGTATCTTAACTTACTGTTAACCTTTCCTGCTTCCGTCTCCTAACCGTGGTTGGGAGACACAGGGGAGATTCGTCTTCTCCAGGGCCGGTAGTTTTCCTCCCGGGGTTAACTCCCTAAACCTCACGCTGTTTAGTGTGATGGTAGCATATAAATGACAAAGAGGCCGTCTTGCCGAAGAGTTTAGGTGCTTTATTTTGCTGGCTGCACTAAAATACACTGTAATCGCTAACTACCTGCACCGGTCGCTGTATCATTATCACAACACTCTCATCCGCTCCTCACGGGGAATCAACAGGGGCGGCGCGCGCGCCTCGGACACGCGCACTCACTCTCGTTCACACACACACTGAGCTGTCCTGAACTAAACACATTGGAGACACATCCCACAACACTACCCCCACCATGGACTGGCAATTAACACTAATTCCATTCCATTTAAACATACTTAGCACACACTCTCTATATCTGTAGGCCTAAAATGTGAAGAGACAGCTGTGTTCCAAATAGTATGTAAATCCAAACAGATAGGATATATCAATTTAACAAGTGTCTAAACAATGTTAAAAGTTCTAAAGCTCATTCAACAGTGAACACAGGAGTGAAAAGAAAAATAATAGAAATGCAATAGTCTCTAATAAAACATAAGAGTACATCACCTTTTAAATCCTATTCTTCGGTGACCAGAGGTAATACTGTCGGACTAATCTGGTAATAATCAAATCATACATTGAATGCAATAAAGTGCAAGCATGTAAAAGCATTGAAAAGCTCTTCAGCTTTTTTTTTTTTTTAAACGTGCAAAAGTGCTTTTTGTAGAAAAAGTATAGAACAAACTAGACTAGAGTCCAAAAACGTAAACTGTAAAGTCTCTAGTGTAAATATGAACTGTCATAGGTGACTCACTCAGTGACCCAGTCCCCATACCGGAGCGGTCCTCGGCGCTGACGTTGGGGCCGAGGTTCACGCGGAGACTGGTGGTGTGGATCTCCCACCGCACCCCCACCATGGCCAAGTATCACATGGGAAGGAGTGGATGGAAGAGACCCGATAATGTGAGAATTAGTAGCAGGTGGAGTGGACGGCCAGGAGTCGCCGGGGCCATCACTCGAGGCAGTAGAGTAGAGGCTGTGCAGGCCGAGATCCTCACGGTCTGCTGGGTGCCCGTCCACATCCGGTGGCAGGATCTCAGAAGGCGTCCAGTTCTGGGATTGGTCCAGGACCCAGGTGTTGTCCAGGGGCTCACGGCTGCGGTAGCATTTGAGTTGATCATGGTGGACGACTTTGACCTTAGCTCTGGGACCCTTTTGGATCCGGTAGACTAAGTCGTCTAAATGTCCCATAACAAAGTAGGGTCCTTCGTAGGAGGGGAGGAACTTTTTAACTTTGTTTCGGACATGACGTGTTCCTTTGATAAGATACCACACCGCATCGCCGACTTTGTACTGTGTTTGGCAAGCGTTTTTGTCGTATTGTCTTTTTGCACGTGTGACTGACTCACCGAGGGCTTCTCGGGTGATGTTATGAGCCAGTTCCAACCGCTCACGCATTTGTTGCACATACTCAGAGGCTGAAGTTGCATGTTCAGAGTCAGGGGGCAAACCAGCCACAAGGTCCACAGGCTCACTTATTTCACGGCCGAACATCATGAAGTTGGGGGTGAAACCAGTAGCGCTGTGCTTGGTCGCTCTGTAGGCCATAACTGCATATGGGATCATCAGGTCCCAATCCCAGTGACAGTGCTCTGCAGTAGAGGCCAGGATCTTTTGTAGTGTGGCGTTGAAACGTTCAACTTGGCCGTCGGACTGCGGTCTGAATGGTGTAGTGTGGGTTTTGTCGATGCCAAACAAACGGCACATTTCTTGGAATACCCCTGATTCAAAATTGCGTCCTTGATCGCTGTGCAGAGAGTGAGGCATTCCAAAGCGACACACCCATTCAGTTGCCACAACGTTTGCCACTGTCACAGCCTTTTCGTCAGGGATTGCGAATGCTTCAGTCCATTTTGTGAAATACTCCTGTATTACGAGTATATAACTGTTCTTACGCTCTGTCTCATTGAGTGGGCCCATAATGTCCAGTGCAATGCGCTCCATGGGGGCTCCAACTCTGACAGTTCCCATAGGCGCTTGTGGAGTCTTGTGGGGTCTGGCTCTGCATGCGCAATTTGTACAAGTCCGGCACCAGAGGGCCACATCTTCTCTCATGTGGTACCAGTAGTATCTGGTTTGAAGTCTGGCCACCGTCCTTTCAATACCAAAATGTCCACCTACTGGCCCTTCATGCATTTGGCGCATAACATCGGGTTGCATCTTGCGCGGGAGAACAATTTGAGGATAGAACTGTGTATCGTCTAAACAGTAAAAGCGGCGGACCAGTACTCCATCTCTGAAGTACAGTCTTCTCCATTGACTCCAGTACGTTTTGGTGGCTGGGCTGCATGGGGAGACTGTGACCCACGGGGGCCGCTCACTGCTGACCCCTAACCAAGCTCTGATTGGTGCAATGTCTGTATCAGCAGCTTGAGCCTGGCGCAACTCCTCCAAAGTCCAGCCAGGAAACAGTCTGATCTCGTTTGTGTTTGTCACATAAATAATCTCTGTTTGTTTTAAAGTGTCTGTGTTGGTAACATTACCAGCGCTTACCCCCACCGGACTCAGCAACAGGGAGCTGATGTCAGAGTCCAAATCACACTGAATTGCCTGGTGACTCATGGTTCTCTGCTGCAAGGAAGGATCCTGCAGATTACAAGGACAGGACTGGCGGCAGGGCCTGCGGGAGAGACTGTCAGCATTTGTGTGTAAGCGACCTGGGCGATGGATGATTTCGAACTCATACTCCGCTAGCTTCTCAAGCCACCGGGCTAACTGACCTTCCGGCTCTTTCATGCGCGTGAGCCAGCGCAGGCTGCTGTGGTCGGTTCGTACCTTGAAAGGCCTCCCAAGTAGGTACTGCCGAAAATGCGATGTGAAATCGACAATGGCTAGCAACTCCCGTCTCGTAGTGCAATAGTTCTGTTCAGCTTTGGCTAGTTTGCGGCTGCCGTATGCCAACACGCGTTCTGTGCCACCCTGCATTTGCGACAGGACCGCGCCGATACCGGTGTCGCTGGCATCGGTGTCCAGGATCATTTCACCATGGTCCAGTGGATAGCCTAAGACAGGGGCTGTGGTAAGGCGGTGCTTGAGCGTGTCAAAGGCGGCTTGGTGTTCAGCGTGCCACTGGAAGTGTGCATTCTTCTTAGTCAGGTTATGTAACGGTTCGGCAATGGAGGCAAAGTCTTTCACAAACCTGCGATAGTAGGAGGCGAGGCCAATGAAACGTCTGACCTCTTGAACTGATGTGGGAGTGGGCCAGGCTTTGACTTTGCTGACTTTATTGGGGTCAGTGGCCACACCGTGCTCAGACACAATATGACCTAGATAGGCAACTTGGCGGCGGAACAGGCAGCATTTGGCTGGTTTCAGTTTGAGATTTGCCTGTTTAAGTCTCTGGAACACTTGGCTCAGTCGCTGCAGCATCTCGGGCACATTCTTGGCCAGCACGATGATGTCGTCCAGGTAGACGAGACAGGTCTCCCACTGCATGCCGGCAAGGACGCGGTCCATAAGGCGTTGGAACGTCGCCGGCGCGTTACATAACCCGAATGGCATAACGTTCCATTCAAATAGTCCATTACGGGTGCAAAAGGCGGCTGCGCGGCGGGCTCTTGGTGTTAGCTCAACTTGCCAGTAACCTGCAGCAAGATCCAAAGTGCTGAACCATTTGGCTGTGGCGAGAGTGTCCAGCGTGTCTTGGATGCGGGGTAGCGGGTACGCGTCAGTGATGGTGTGGCTGTTGAGTGCCCTGTAGTCTATACAAAGGCGATAAGTCCCATCCTTTTTACGCACCATAACGATCGGCGAGGCCCAACTGCTGTGGCTGCGTGTGGCGATGCCGCTCTGGAGGCCCTCACTGATCTGCTGTTCTGCGCTTCGCTGCTTTTCCCCAGCCATACGACGAGGAGGCTGCTTCACTGGAGGTCCCGGCCGGGTTATGATGTCATGCTGCACAAGACTGGTCCGGCCCAGATCACCAGGTCCCCTGGAAAAGACACTTTCATAGACACACAACAGGTTAGATAATTCAAGTTTTTCATTGTCATTAAAGTCAGTGGAACTCTGGGCATAGAGCTCCTGGAGGTGCTCTGGAACTGCAGGGAGGCTGGCTGGAAAGTCTGCCGCTGTGGGAACACTGGACGAGGACAGAGCTTCAGCTGGCTGGAGGAGACCTGCAATGGCACCTTCTTTAATAGTCACAGCCTTGTTGCCAGGGTTAAAGAGGCGTAATGGAACGATGTTGGTGGGCTGTGCATTGACTAGGGCTCTGGCAATGAGTACTTTGTGCTTTTCAACAAAGCCTTTTGTGGGGCTAAGCATCATGTCTCCCTGGGCTTCTCTGCAAAAGTGCACATTGCCCTTGACTAGGTACTCTTGTCCCGCTTCAACCACAACAGTTCTGGCAACTCTTACAGCGTGTGACTTTGGAACAGTCTCTGGGTGAAAGTAGGGCACTTCTTCTCCAAACAGAATTATGCGGTGCTTACCGAAATCAAGGCGGGCCTCAGCTTGGGTGAGGAAAGGATGGCCAAGCAGCACCTCATTGCCCTCTATGTCCGCTACAAGGAAGTCCACCTCAACTTGACGGTTGTTGATACTGACCGGTACCTTGGCCTCACCAAGCACTGGCACGTCCCCTGGTCCCACCCCGAGCAAAGTCTCAACGATGGATGACTGAAGCGGCGGTCTTACATCTTGGTGAATGGCGTTGTATTGGTGAAGGGGCAGCACGCTCCTCCGCGCTCCACTGTCCAGGACTGCACATACCTCCAGCTCAGATATGCGCATGTGAATGTTCATTTCACGACTCTGGCTTTTAAGGTGGAACACAGTGGTCAGCGGGCTTCCTTTGGCGGCCTTTGAACGGAAAGTCTCTGTATTCCGTAGCGGGGATGAGCACTGACTCTGCTTGTGACCCCAACCATTACAGTTATAGCAGCGAATGTCACCCCTTTTAAAGTTCTTGTGCGGCTTCGGTGTTTTTGCAGATGTGCGCGCGTCAAAGTGAGTGGGTGATGGGCTAACTGCAGAGGTAGTGGTAGTCACATTCTCAGTTTTGTCTCTTTCTCTGACAACAGCGGCCCGGGGCCTGCGTTCAATGAGGCTGCGGGCCCCTGGCTGCATGATGTTGGTGACATAGGAAGCAGCTCTCTTGGTAGTGTCATGACGGTGGGCTATCTCATAAGCTTTAGCTAGGGTAGCTGGACGGTTTTCTAACAGTCTCTGAACTAGCTCTGCATCACCCAGGCCGTTTGTGAAAACTTCAACCGCTATAGCGTCTTGCTCAGCCTCTGACCAGTCACCATAAGCTATAGATACTTTTCCATAAATGTCATCCCTGAACACATGAAGCGCCTCACCTGGTTTACGCACTCTTTGCCTCAGCTCTATGGCTACAGCCGCTGCATGATCTGAAGAAGGGCCATAAGCAGTTTCGAGTTCCTCCAGCAGGCGGCGGTAGTCCCATTTGGATGAACGGGGGTTTCTGTGGACGATGGCGCCTGCAGCTCCGGTGAGGCAGAATTTCAGCTGAATAGCCATTGTTTTGACTGACCAGTGATTTGCCTCCGCGCAACTCTCAAACCTGTGCAGAAACTCTCTCCACGGTGTGCTGCCGTCGTACTGGCCGGGACGTAGAGTGGGGACTCTCTCTTTGGGGTTATAGTCCTCATCACTGTCCGACAGAGGAGGCTGACGGGGCGCAGAGCGGCTCTTACGTGTTGGAGATGAGGGACCGGCCTGGCGCAATGGAAAATGTCCATGTTTTACAGTCATGTCTGGATTAATAGAAGAATATGGCATGAGAAACGTACTGGCTTCGGGTTTGGATATAGCTGGTGTGCTATGTACAAAACTTCCCATGTGAACATTGGCAAAGGGATTTGTGACTTCATAGTGCCCCTTAACTGGCATGTCTGGAGTGGGATATGTGAAAAGGTGCATGTCTGGCCTTCTCACGGAGCCGTGGCTTTGACTGTTGCCTCTACTAAAAGGATTTGTGGGTGAAAAATGGGCGGGGCTGTCGAACGGCGCGAACAGATCTTCTCCATTAGAAAGTGCGGCAGTGCAACTTTCATCACACAGGAATGGGTTATAATGTTCGCGTTTTCTCTCAGCCTTGCGCTCGTAAGCTTTCACAGTAACTTGATTGTTGTCCTCCACATTGGTTAGCGACATGAACGGGTTTGAGTAGTTGGTTTCTCGTCCGTAAACATCGGAGGGATAGCGAGCGGCCGCCATTTTGTATTAGCTTAGTCACGCCGCTATTTAGGTTGTATTACAGTCACTCGGCTTTACTTTTTATTGTCCTTCTATTTTCAATGCTCACCAGTCTTTTAACAACGTGACCGTCCCTTCGTGGTCGCCAGTGTTAACCTTTCCTGCTTCCGTCTCCTAACCGTGGTTGGGAGACACAGGGGAGATTCGTCTTCTCCAGGGCCGGTAGTTTTCCTCCCGGGGTTAACTCCCTAAACCTCACGCTGTTTAGTGTGATGGTAGCATATAAATGACAAAGAGGCCGTCTTGCCGAAGAGTTTAGGTGCTTTATTTTGCTGGCTGCACTAAAATACACTGTAATCGCTAACTACCTGCACCGGTCGCTGTATCATTATCACAACACTCTCATCCGCTCCTCACGGGGAATCAACAGGGGCGGCGCGCGCGCCTCGGACACGCGCACTCACTCTCGTTCACACACACACTGAGCTGTCCTGAACTAAACACATTGGAGACACATCCCACAACATTACAAAGCCAGAACCCCTTTTACATTTAATATAAAATATAATGAACCATTTATATTATGTAAAAATGCATATGAATTTTGGTAGATTTACAATGCCAATAACCATGGAAATGCGTTGTTACAGTCTGTAAATATGTCTTAACAACACAATGCAATCACTAGTAAGACTTTCTGTTAATAAAGTATCTGGTAAGAATATATTCTACATTAACAATGCATTAAATCACATTACACATTAACCCTTTCGCACGTACGATCACACCGGTGTGATCTGTCTTGGCTGGTCCCTGGAGCGTACGATCACACCGGTGTGATTAGAACGGTCAGTGCATCACGTGACCAACTGCTAAATTCAAACGTGCTTTCGCGCGTTTGCTGGCGCTGAGCCAGAGAAGGACGCACTCAGTGCTGTCATACATCACAACTATTGAGTTTTTTCAACCACATAATGTTTATTTTAGGCTTCAGATATTTAAATACACACAAGTACTAGCAAAACAATGATTTTGAGTTTGTAAAATACACACTGATGTCTATGGAAGCGGCAAAAATAATCCTTTACATTATAATAAGACGACACGTTTTATTCACATCAGATACATTGTGTAAGTAGCTTTACATTTGACCCTATTCTTCTCCCAGTTCACCGGCCACTTACTATCATGTATTTCATGAGAAGTGTGTTGTAAATCCAACAGATCCGATTCTCTGAACTGTGAAACAAACTAACATGGCGCCGCCCATTGCGCATACAGCTCAACTAACGCGATCGTTATAAAGGTGTTTAAACAACAAAACACATCCACTTGCACATATTTGACAATCGGAATATCAGTGTTTCATGCTATAGCAAATACATTTGGGAATATTTTTTTTTAAAAAGGGAAAAAGACATAAAAGCAGATCATCATTCATTCAGCGCTGTGTTGTGGTTGCGCTGTGTCACGTGACAAGCAATGACGCGTCACCGTGGAAACATTAAAGTGACAAGTTCTAAATAACGGTCGCTTTGAAAAACTCACGCTGGGGGGTCAGTTAGAATATTTTAAACTTACGTGTGAAAGGGTTAATAAACCACAATAAAAGACAAATTAAGTGATGTCTCAAATCAAGTGAATTACGAGTAATTGGACAGGCGTCCAATCACAACTGACTTCCGGAAAATGGGAAGTAACCAATGACATTTGAGGTTATTAAAACAGGAAGTCCCGCCCCTCGACTGTCAAAAATAAAATTGTTCGAGCGAGCAAAAGCAGCAGGCAAGAGCAGATCAAGCGCGAGAGCGTGTGGAATGGTCATGCGTGCGCGCGAGAGCGTGTGAAATGATCATGCGCGCGCGGGAGGGCTTGTATTGCGTACAAGGAGATGTCATGAGCGCGCGCAGAGTATGAATGAGCTCGCGAGTTCCCGTTTCATCGCGTGTAGATCTGTTATTCTCTCGCGAAAGTCATTTACCGCGCGCGCCAACATCAGTTTTGCGCTCGATTATTATTGGCATTGATTTGCCGCCAGAAATCAAGAATCAGAAAAGTGTTGTAATATCTCTGTATGAAATTACAATCATTAAAATAAACTATTTAATATTTAAATATATTATTATTAATTTCTGTAGTATACTCAATCAAAGCCTTCTTCAGCCACTCCCACCGGATAAACACACACGTGTTCATCTGTCTCTGTAATACCCAGACAAGATTCACGTTACCTCTGTGATTTAAGTGCTAAATACTACATTTACATGTTGAGGTTGTTGCTGATGTGTTAACTCACTTTTTATCCAACATAAATGTTCTTCAATTTATCAACAGTACCAATAGACAAATAAAATATATAACTAGTATATAAAGTTTAGTTACTTTTCAGATTTGTTTATTTACCTTCCTTACAGATAATTTATAATGTAAGCAGTGTTGACAACAGTGAATTCTCTTACATAATAGCACACATTCATCACTCAGATGTCTATTCCATGTTGTGATGTGCTCATCTGCAATAGAGCTCGGGCGTAGACGTCATGGAACTGTGCATTGTGGGTAACGGCGGCCATTTTAGAAGTCACGCATGGTCCGGTTTGGAATAAGGTAATAGCGTAACCGGCCGATCTCCGGATAAATAAAGGAGTTTATGGATTTAAAAACAATTGTATTGCTCCAGAATGAACAGAACTGTGTCCATGGCAATGCTCTGTTTTTCATGGCAACGGTGTTATACTTAGCAGTGGTCTGTTATCAAGAAATAGCAGACCGCATTCAATATTAGTATTCAACCAAGCCATGTAATAATAACAATCAAACTACAGAGCTCCAGCAATAGAATAATATGTAAGCTATTAGTAATAATAAAGCGTTTTAACATTTAACCTACAGAGCTACAGCTTCAGCAACAGAATACCATTTAAGGTCCAGTACAGAGGAGACTATAGCTAGAAATTACCACTACATTTGTGTGTCTATAGGCTGATGCTTTCTAGAAGTGTAAGGTACAAATTATGCCATAGCTTGTCAGTATTACACTAACCTAGTCTATCCACCAAAGTCTAGATGAATAAACGAGGTGACATTGCTAATCGAGAATTGATATGCTGATTTGGCTAACAGTAGCTACATCAGTATAACAGCTTGCTCCCAAAACACAGCAACGTACGTACTGCTTTAACGTTAATCTGACCAGCAGAACTTTAGTTAACTGCTAAATGAATACATTCAATGTAAATGTAGCTAGCTAGTTAACTCTGGCAGCTGAAAATCTATTGCCCATTGTGATAAAAATATCAGTTATCGTTAGCCGTTAGCGCTAACGGAGTTGACTACAAAGCAAAGCAAAAAGACCACCACTTATATGATTTATGAGGCGTTTGCCCTGTCGATCGTGAGACCGATTACAGCAGTTCACTATACAGCAATACTGAACCATTTTCCTAAACATAACCTAAATAAAACCTTATTTTATCCAATGACCAACGTAATTACGTACTGCCTACTATACAGCACATCTTCTTCCGTACCGTGATTCCCACAATGCATCGCGACGTGACGAAACGATCCTGAGCTCTATACTTATAAAAGATTTTCCTGTCAGATGTAAATAGACATCTAAAATGAGCGTCTTTAAAGGGATAGTTCACTTTGAAATTATTATGTTTTAGCTTACCTCAAGGGCATCCAAGATGTTGGTGTCTTTGTTTCCACAGTATTTTCAATTTTGATATTTTTAGGTCAAACCGTTCTTGTCTGTCAGTCATATAATGCAGGTATATGGGGTCCACCTCAAAGAGCATGCACATAGAAGTCCAAATTAAACATGATTTAATGACTCGTAAATGTAAGTACACATTGAAGGCCTAGGACACGAAACGAGTGGTTTGTGTGAGAAAACGAACAGTATTTATATCGTTTTTACCTCTTGTAATCACAGTCACTTCCAAGTACTCTGAGGGCGCGGGGCGCTTCTGTCTACGCAAGCGCCGGCAAGCGCCGGAAAGCCCCGGAAAGCCCCGGAAGTGATCTCTCGCGCGTTTACGTCACTCATTGTTTACACAGAACAGAGATTCAAATAAATATGGTTGTGAAAAAAATTCAACGTTGTCTGTTGATATACCGAAATCGTCTTCCATTGCGATTTCCTGTATATCTAAATATGTTTAGATCTTCACAGTGAAAGGTAAAACTTCCGAAATCTCTGTGTAACCCTAAGAAAATTTGGGGGGTGGGGGCAGTATTCCCCTTGATAGGACCATAGAGGCCGCGCCGCCATGGCCGCCTGAACTGTCTGGTCCACCCTGGACCCCTGAACTGTCTGGTCCACCCTGGACCCCTGAACTGCCTGGTCCACCCTGGCCACCTGAACTGCCTGGTCCACCCTGGACCCCCGAACTGTCTGGTCCACCCTGGACCCCTGAACTGCCTGGTCCACCCTGGACCCCTGAACTGTCTGGTCCACCCTGGCCACCTGAACTGCCTGATCCACCCTGGACCCCTGAACTGTCTGGTCCACCCTGGACCCCTGAACTGTCTGGTCCATCTTGGCCACCTGAACTGTCTGGTCCACCCTGGCCACCTGAACTGCCTTGTCCACCCTGGCCACCTAAACTGTCTGGTCCACCCTGGACCCCTGAACTATCTGGTCCACCCTGGCCACCTGAACTGTCTGGTCCACCCTGGCCACCTGAACTGCCTTGTCCAGCCTGGCCACCTGAACTGTCTGGTCCACCCTGGAGCCCTGAACTGCCTGCACCGCCCTAGTCGCCTGCACAGCCTGCTCCACCCTGGTCGCCTGCACAGCCTGCTCCGCCCTGGTCGCCTGCACAACCTGCTCCGCCCTGGTCGCCTGCACAGCCTGCTCCGCCCTGGTCGCCTGCACAGCTTGCTCCGCCCTGGCTTCCTGCACTTCCGGTACCGCCCTGGCTTCCTGAACTGCCAGGTCCACCCACGCCATGTCTGGGCCCAGGTCCACCCACGCCATGCCACGACCCAGGCCCTTCCACGCCATGCTACGTCCCATGTCCTCTCCCCCTGCACCGGCCTGGCCGACCATCCCTCCCCCAAGACCTCCTCCGCTCTACCACCCTCCTGAAATTATGTTTTGTTTTGGTTTTGCCGGGCATCGGGAGCTGCCCTTAGAGGGGGGGGATCTGTCACGATTTGGTCTTGTCTCTGTAACATTTTGGTTTGTTCATGTCATGTTCCATGTCTATCATGTGATTCCCTGTTTTTCATGTGATCCTGCCATATATCTTGTCATTGTTTAATCATCTGTTTATTGTTCACAGGTGTCCCTTGTTTTGACATTAATCTGTTTACTTAAGCCCTCATGTTTGCCATGTGTCTTTGTCAATTATTGTTTCCTGTTGACCACTGTTAAATAAACTGCACTTGGGTTCTCATCAACACTTGCCTTCAGTGGATCCTTACAAGTTGTTTTTACTCTTTTTATTGAGTAGTCTATTAAAGTTTTTCTCATTAACTTACATTGTTTGAAAATATTGATTTATAAAGAAAGCAGAAATGTTCCAATTCTGAGTATCTGAATTTTTGCGTAGTCCATTGGTAGTGTACATAAGAATTTGCTTCAAATCTACTTGTAGCAATGTTCAGGGAAGAAGGAGGCGGGAACCGGCGAACATTCAAATAAACTTTATTAAAATAAAACAAACCAATCTAAAATACCCCCAGCAGCCCCTCGCGGACGACTACTGGCTTACCTAAAATAAAACACAAATACAAAAAACAAAACTCAACTAAAATACAGGCAGGTTCCTCTCTCAATCATCAACGTCGTCGCTACTCCTTTATGCTTCCCCTCCTCCGTGAGAGATCCGAGACCGGTGTGCTTCACAGGTGTTGCTCATTAGCAATCGCACCACCGGCCTCGCGCCGTTCTCTCACGTCCCTCGGCCGTCCTGTTCGCCACATACCCCCATCGCCCCTCACAGGCCGGGGGGTACCCACGAGCCTGTGCCTACTCCCCCCCGGCGGCGGCGATCCCTGGGGGGTATGGACCGACAAGCCGAGGGAAACGGAGACGGAAGCATGAGGAGCGACAGATCGAGAGAGGGGAGAGAGGGAAAAAAAATTGTTGCGGTTCCCACAACGCGCTGCCATCTGGTCCTCCACCAGCTGGGCGATCTTCTCCGCGGTGCCTGGTGGGCGATCTTCTGGCGGATGGCAGCAGGCTCCGGCCCACGGCGAGCGGCGGCGACTCGTGCACAATGCTCGATGGCACCGCGGATTCCCCACAGCGGCGAGGACTCTCTGACAGCGCGTTCCTCCCTCTTCCCGGGTTTCGGCACCAGTGTAGCAATGTTCAGGGAAGAAGGAGGCGAGAACCGGCGAACATTCAAATAAACTTTATTAAAATAAATCAAACCAAACTAAAATACCGCCAGCAGCCCCTCGCGGACGACTGCTGGCTTACCTAAAATAAACATAACGGCCAGCAGCCCCTCGCGGACGACTGCTGGCTAAAATAAAACACAAATACTCTCCCAAAACACAAACACAACTCTCTCGATCATCAACGTCGTCACTCCTCCTTTATGCTTCCGCTCCTCCGTGACAGATGCGAGACCGGTGTGCTTCACAGGTGTTGCTCATTAGCAATCGCACCACCGGCCTCGCGCCGTTCTCTCACGTCCCTCGGCCATCCTGTTCGCCACACTATGTAAAGTACAGTTAAATATATATTTCAAGTACAAAAATTAAAACCTAAATAGGAACATAGTAGTATACTTAAAGTGCAAAAATAATAAATAAATAGTAATCTATAAGTATGATGTTAAGTTAACTTGAAGATATCATACATGTAGGCCTATACTTACAGTATAAAACTACTAAATTAGTAGTTTACTGAGAGTATAGCCTACTTCAAAGTGTACTTTCATAAATTAAAAAAATTGCTACAAGTATTTAAATCCATATAGTTTACTTGTAGTATAGTTGCAGTACAAACAAAAAAACGTTGTAAACTACTTGTAAACATTGTACTACTACCTAGTTGTAAACTACTTGTGTACTCAAAGTTTACTGTTGTTATGTATTCTGTACATACAGTAAAAGTATACTTTTAAACAATAAAAAGTGGGTCAATTTAGCCCCCAGTAGCAATGAAAAAGTACACTTACACCCAGTAGTATACTACTTATACATTGATATTAGTATACTTACTACATAAAGTATACTTAATTTGCTTGAACTTTACTTAAGTATACTTAAAATGAACTATAGAAGGATAGTTTTTTTGTAGGGGTTTCTAGAGCCCTGCAAGTGTAGCAAACAGCAAACAGGGAAAGTCGTTTTAATTCTCTCATTTTTTAAAGTGAGTTTTGAGTGTGATAAACCTGAAAGAAAAGGTCAGATAATCAAAAATTATCTATAGATTATCTATAGATTAAAAGAACTTCAGCAGTACTTTCAGCTTGTGTGAACACACAGCAGTTGATATGATGCAGAAAATATTTTCTTTTATAGTTTTTCCACATGCATTATTTAAATATTGAATCAATATTGCAAATTGTACTTGTGCTGTGAGGGAGACCAAAGAGAAGCACACTGTATGTGGCATTCCTGCTTAATCTGTCTAGTACAATGATGTGTACCAGAGCAAACTCTTGTCACCAGTGTGCCCGTCAGTGAATCAACATAAATGATGTAGCTCAAAGGTTTGGATAGAGCTCCTGTAACGTGACTTTCCATCACATTAATCCCTAGCTGTGGTAATACATTCACGGTCAGGCATGTCCCTGAGTATCAAGCCCCCTTTTAACAAAGCCATGTTCTAGAAAGTCAGGTCCTGTTCCTTTTGGCATTTTGATATTTAACAGCTAAATATCAGCTATTAATGAAAAGGTGAAAATTGTTGCCCCAGCAACCTGGAGCTGAACTACACAGGCAAGATTTTATCATTTAATGCACTGAGAGCAAAACAAACCACTGACCTTCTATGAAAAATGATAATTTGATACACAAATATGACTGCCAACCCATCCAGTCGTCCATTCGTTCATATGTTCATTTGTTCGTTCATTCATTCATTCATTCATTCATTCATTCATTCATTCATTCATTCATTCATTCATTCATTTAGCTGGTCATTTCCCTCCTGCACATTTTTTATGGAATATTGCAGTATTTATTATGAATTATCTTTTTAGTCTTGTGCACTCATGATCTTCAAACAAAAGAACTTCCCCTTCCTCTTGTATCTCACTCATATGCGGTTACAGCATAGCAATCTACAATGATACAACAATCCAGTAAATTCCCGGTGGACAAAAGTCCCGCCTTAAATTTCTTCTTGTTCGAGAAGCTGTTTCACTCTGATATATATGGAGCCCCTAAAGGGACATGGTGGTGGAAAAAATATGGGATGGGACGTTCTCTCGAAAAAATTGTTGTGAGTTCAGACAGACACTTTATGTTTAATGACCCGCTGGCAGTGTTTCATACAGCTCTGTACGGCAATATGTTCACAGATTCGAACTTGAATCAATAACTCGTGAGCTAAACGTTGTTAAAACATAAATGACACCTCTTTCTAATCATAGTAACATATGCAATGTAGCTCATTGAACCTAATATTCATTGTAGTGTATCCAGCAGGAGAGCAGTGATGTGTGAACTATATTTGGTGACACTACAGTAACACTGCATCTAATGTAGTAAAGCTTTTCAGGTTTTGCACATTGCAGACGATCCAATCGGACTTGTCTCTCAGCCGCCTGCTCATAGAGATCAATTTATATTATAAAGCTCGTTTTGAGTAAAATTTGGTTGTAGCTGATTGTCTATGTTACTATGATTGGAGAGAGGTGTCATTTGTGTTTTAAAAACATTTAGCTCATGGGTTATTGATCCGGGAAGTTTGAATCTGTGAATATGTTGCCAACTTTACTGAACTACTTGAGTTAAGCACTGACTGTATTTCTTTATAATTAAGTCCAAGTTTAAAATAAAACTCTATGAACTGCTATACTGTTAACGTACACAGCTGTCTGAAACACTGGCAGTGAGACATTAAACAGGAAGTGTTTTACCGAACTCACAACAGGTTTTGCGAGAGAGCCCAAAGATTTTGCGAGAGAACTCGGAAGTTTGGGAGAGAACGCATAGTATCTCAGGGGAATGCAAAAGCTTTGAAAAAAAGATTTCTCCCATCCCATATTATTTCCAGCAGCATGTTCCTTTAAGGGCTCCGTATATACATCACAATAGGGAAGAAAACACCTATTGTGTGGGGGGTGACACTTTGAGGTTGCAACCAACCAGTTGAAAACTACTGATCAATGAAATTTACATTTACATGACAAGTATTCATTTAGCAGAAATGTATTAATTCATATATTTTATTTAGTTATACAGAAAAATTCTAACAGGAGCCATGGTGGCTTGGTGGGTAGCACTGTTAGGTCTTTGGTCTGAGTCTTATCTGTGTGGAGCTTGCATGTTCTCTCTATGTTGGCGAGGGTTTCTTCTGGGTGCTCTGGTTTCCACTACAAAACATAGACATTCAGGACATGGAAATCGAAAACGGATACAATGCCTGTAGGAGTGATTGTGTGTTATAGCCCTGTGATGTACTGGCCATCTGTCCAGGGTGTTTCCCCTGCTGGGAAAGGCTCCAGCATTCAATTGACATAGGACATAGGTTTGGAAAATGGATGGAAATGCTAATATCAATTCTGTCTCTAAACAGGTGTCTTTGGAATTGGATTTAATAACTCTGTTTGTTATCACGCACAACAGAAACCTGTCATTCAGTCACACCTCCACTATAATTGTTCTGCATGAGGCAAAACAGTCTTTTCTGAGAGCCTGTAGTTTGTGCAGCAGGTAGAATTGATTAATGCTGTCAGAGCAGTTGTCCAGAGGGACTGCTGACTCTGTCAGATTTGCTGCCTGTAGGGCTGCAGACATTTCAACACACACAAGCTCACTCCTTCCAGGAATCTCTCTCACACACACACACACACACACACACACACACACACACACACACACACACACACACACACACACACACACACACACACGCGCGCATAGAGACAGAACAGGTACGATCTGGTCCAGTCCGGGCATGTTCTTAGGTCATTATTCCTGAACAAGCTGTGTCTTGAGATCCAGACAGAACCTCACCCCTTACACAAACATTTGTGAACTATGTGTTTGGTTATGCTTTTTAGGTTTAAACAGCAGAACATCTTCAGATAATTGGACATGGATTAATTAGTCAAGAATGAAGTGTTGATCGGTTGATGTTATGGATTCCAGAGGAGAGCAACAGCACAGACTTATAAAACGGGCCTCTTTTTTTTGCATATCTAAGACAAAAAAGGATAATCTTTTATCATTACCCACATACAGCATAAAAGACAATCAAATGGTTTATATTTGATTTATATAATGATTTTATGATTCATATCTTAGGTAACACTTTATTTTGATGTTTCCTTTTGAACATTATGTTGACTATAAGTAACTTTGCAACTACATGTCAACTAGCTCTCATTAGAATATTAGTAGACTGTCTGCTTAATATCTGCTAACTCTTTATTGTGATGGTCTCCAACAGACATTATACTGACTATAAGTAACTTTGCAAGTAAATGTCAACTTATTCTAACCCTAACCCTACCAGTCTACTAAAACTATATTAATATTCTATCAAGAGTTAGTAGACATGTAGGTGCAACATTATTTACAGTCAACAGAATGTTAAAGGGACCATCAAAATAAAGTTAAACAATATCTTGTATTTATAATCAAAAGAATGTTGTATGGAAATTTGATGTTCCAGTAGAGCAGAAGCAAAAAGTAAATCTACATTTTAAAGTGAGCCTTTCAGAGGTAATTAAAATTATATTGTAAATGTAATGAACCCAAGTGACTGCTGAACTGATATTTTTCAAATGAAGACTTTTATATAACACAGCTGTCTGAATTTCTCATCCAAAGTGTGTATGTAACAAGTTTAGTGTCAGTCTGGCAACAGTAAACCCTGGGCCACCTAAAGCAATATTAATGTGATTTTATATTTCCAGACATTTCGGACACACAGACTAAATCACAGCCAATTGTACTTTTCAAGAAATTAAGAGTCAAAATAAAATCCTCTCAGTCAATTTGCTTTTGATTGTTCCAATGTTATTAATTCAGACTATTCAATTCAATAAAGGGCTTCACGGTTTGGAGGTCACCTAGTGAATCCTTAAATAATTTCCTCATACTTAGAAGCTGCTTTTAACTGTGTATATGCAGACTATTCATCTGAATAGACTGTGGGTTTTGATGTTGGAGTTGTTTGGTTTATTAAAGAGAATGTGTTTAAAATTAACAGTCCTGATTCTCTGAGAGCACAAAATTGTACCCAAGGATTGATTACAGTAATAGTGAGAGCGAGTAGCTTTGAGAAGACATAGAAACTTGAATAGTCAAGAACCTTAAAATTTCTGTTTCAGATTTTATGACCTACAATATTTTCAATATTTCAAATATAACCAAGTCTGGAATGGTAACACCAAAATTCAGATATTTTAATAATCGTTTGTACAGCGGATGTACAGCGGTTGTAATGAAGAGGAAATTGCATTTGTCCCTTTACATATTTCCTGTTGGTAGTGTATTTGGCTTCCATGGCAATAATTTAGTCTGAGAAAACATGACAGGGATCTTTTGATTGACAATCAAAGGCAGACCGTTGATGTTTCTTCTGAGAACATTTTGATCTGCTCCTATAAAACACATTGCTATGCGAGCCATCATCACATGGCCAGAGGCAAAGATATTATCGCAAATCATCTGTTGCTCTCTCACAGACTTCAACTTGACCAACAATAGCAGCCGGGCTTTTATGTTTGCATGTAAAACAGGGAAGATGAAAATGCCAAAACTGTTTAAAAGCATCTCATGTACTTTTTTAATTATTTTTCATGGGGGTCGATGTATTCCTTCCTGAAGTCCTGGAACTTTTTGACTCTTTCTTGCTTCAGTTGCCATTTGTGTCGAGTGTGTCTGTGTTCTTCTGGAAGACTCTCCTAGTGCTGGTGGTTCTACACCAAGAGTGCAGTGGTGTTCGCAAGCTTCTGAGCTCTCAACTGCTGTTTTAACAGCATCATTTTTGTGTGTTTGTTGACAGTTGGTTAGAGGGCAAAGAAGTGAGTGCTTCACTGTTTCAGTTCACTGTTCAGTGTTGCCACGGTCATTCCCCTGTGTCCTCCGGCACTGGTGACGGATCCTGTTTCCTGAAAGAGCAACACGGGTGCATTTGTGTCTTTTTCAAGACGTCATTTCATCCGTGCATTTCTGGATGCTGTCGTTCCCTGTCCCCCTCTGACGGTCACAATGGTTGCATCACGTGTTTAAAAAAAAAGTATCTATATATGTATATAAATATATACATATATATGTATATATTTATATATTCAGCACGCTGAAGCAGCTTTTTTGGATAGTTCATGTTCTCATTGTGAGAACATGACTATCGCTGTGTTGAGATCAAGACTCGCCTTCAAGCGTGAAGGAGGAGTCCCCATTACCACGCCCAGCTACGGCGCGGTGAGGTATGGGTGATCAGAGGATCATAGTAACGCTTCCCCGCCCGGTAACCAATCCCTGTGGGCCCCTCACTCCTCTATCACATCGCAGCTGGTGGAGCCCCTGATGAGCACGCTGGTCCCTCTGTAATGGACCGACCAGCCGTTTCATTCAGGGACCCTCCAGAGGACAGGATGCCGATTGCAGCATCGGCGGGTGAGCTGACCTCTGGAAATGATGACTCAGCTGCGTTATCTCCTCCTGGGAGTGTAACGTTGCCCGAGCCACATCCAGAAATGTCAGCCATGATGAAGCGGGCCGCAGAGGCTGTCGGGCTCAAGTGGAATCCTCCACCATGTGTCGCCGCTCCTGCTCCTGCTGGGCCTCTGCAGCAGCCTCCACCCAGGCCTCCAACTGCATTGGCATCCATTGCCTCGAGTTGCTTGCAGTTCACCGTGCTTTGAGACATGTATTGGTCTGAAAAGACAACATGGCGACCATTGAGCTATGCTTCCCTCGCATGTTGCAACTCCCCTACCACCTCCTCCTTGGAATCAGAAGCTTCTCAGGTTGCTTCATTCCACTTATTATTTCTGGCCTGCTCAATCGTGCTGCTGACAAGCCTCACGACAGCCTCTGGCCCAGAGAGAGTGGAGACTCCGCCCCCCACGCGGTCCAGCTGTTTGGGACCACTTCGGGGCCGTACAGTTACATCTGTTGCCCCTCCGGAATCATCCCTCCGCCCGTTGTTTTTCTTCTGTCTGAGTGGACACCCCTCAACACAGAAAGACTCTGGCCACAGCCGACCTCGGAGCCCCCACAGAAATGCGTTCCCCAGTGAGCCTTCTTGCACACAACTGTGCTAAAGTCAGAGAAGAGATGGAGCAGGTATTGCTAGTTTTTCCTTATTGGCCCAACCAGACCTCTCCTCTCGAAAGCCCTTCCTGACTCCTTCCTCTGAGTACATTCTCAGGGATGCAGCATGATGGCACCCACGTTTAGACCTTGGAGAGTTCCAGGTCTGGTTCTAAAAATAATGGAACGCGGAGGTTCTGGTTACTACCGCAATAATTTGTATGCAGTAAGAGACTAAGAGTAAGAGTTATTAGCCTTCTCTCCGTGAGGAGATCCCGAAGGTGTTCTTTTTCCTGCTAATGGGTTGGAGTGAGTGCTGTCTCCTCCACCTCAAAATATTGTTGCCTCTGTATTGACACACACCATGATGCAGTGGATACAAATCCCTGGAAAGCACAACTTGATCGTCAGGTTCCTGAAGGAGTCGGAATCTACCTTGCCAGGGTTAGGGTTAGGGTTAGGGTTAGGTGCCATTCCCTTCCTATGGACTGGATACGTGCACAATTCTTGCTCCAGTGAGTTCCCCTTATTAGCCGAACCCTGTCGAGTTCCTCCATACCCTTCGGCAACGAACGTGGCTGAAAGGGAACGTCTCTATTACGTATGTAATCCTCGTTCCCTGAAGGAGGAAATAGAGACGTAGTCCCGTCGCCACTATTGCTGGACCACCACCGACTCCAAGTTATGCTCGGCTCCTCAGCGAAAAACAGCTAGTGCGTGCATCCACTTCCGTATTTATACCCACGCCGCGGGGGCGGAGTGTGTGATGCATTTCACGCTGGCAAATGTGCATTGGCTCGTTTTAACAGTACTCGAAGAAGATAGGCACCCTAAGCATGATCCCAATCAGTCGACAAGTCAACTACATCTCCGTTCCTTCCTTCAGGGAACGATGGTTACATACGTAACCGAGATGTTCCAGAGGCGGTACATGAGCGCCGAGCGCCCGGGGATCGCCTGGAATTGATCTCATAACCTGGATCAAATTTTCATAAATCTTTAAATAAACCACAGATTTAAGCTTTACACAAGTACATTCTCGCCTGAAAAACTCTTAAAACTACATTTCGTGACACAATAACAGTAGTATTAAATTTCAACTGTATATTGAAAAATGACGCTTCATATGTTGTCATTCCCCTTGTAGCACGTGCAAGTGATGATTCTGAACCAATCAACGTCCTGCAGTGAGTCTAGCTCCACCCTTTAGGTACCGTACCACTGTGCTAGATACCCCAACGGAAGGGTACCGAAAAGTGGTACGGTACAGTTCGGCATTTTGGTACCATTCACAACTTTTGACAGTGGAAACGGAAATAATTGCGTACCGTATTGTACTGTACCATACCGTACTGCTCGGTGGAAACGAGCCATTTTTTTATCGATTGACAGCACTATAATATCCGTGGTTAGTAATGGGTCATGTGTGGCATTGAAAGTGTAAAAAAAAAGGCAGATATAGAACCCTAATGGTGTTATAAATAACATTTTCAACAATATTTATCTTCATTACTATTAGTATATTATCTTCATATTATTAATATTAATTATTAATATTATTTTTTTAATACATTATTTATTAATATACTTTTTATTTTTGCCCTTTATCTGCCTGATCTTATATCTTGTTGCCTCTGTTTGGGTTTTACACTTTAAAAAAACAGCATGTTCTTGTTCATGTATTTTATTTTTTATTGACATGGCAGATTATAGCAAAAATGACAGTGTTCTAATAACAGTTGTTAGCTGAATACATTAATAAATAACAATTGACATTGAACAGGATATATATGTAATGAAGACCAAGTTCAAGTGAAATATCTTCACAATCCCCTATTATGTCTTTACATCCTTCATTATGTGTATTCTGAGTGGCAGTTTCTCTCTGCAGATGATGAAGTTATGGTACGGGACAGCATCTGAAAAAAACAATTGAGTTTGGAGTAAGACATTGTGTCTCTTCCATTTGATTATGTAAAAACAATTTATGTTCATGACGGCCAAAATTAGCAAAAATGGACAGAATGAGCCCTTTACCATGTTAAAAGTAAAAAGTGATTTTTTGTGACTGGGTATTGTCAGGGTTGTTGCAGGATACCGAAGACAAGGACACGGGCACTGCAATATAGTTGCTTTAATAACAAACTAAACTTAACAGAAACAAATGAAAACTCCAGGAACTCAGATCACACAACCATACATAGACAACGATCAACCAACACTGAGGGAAAACACAGGGCTTAAATTAACAGGGCCTAATGGGAAGATTAACCGAACACAGGTGAAGGGAATAGCTAATTAGACAGAGTGGGAAAACTAACAGGACTGAACCAAAATCACAAAGACAGGGGTAAACCAGATCACAAAACAGAACTAAACACAATGAAACGTGACAGTACCTCCCCCCTCCCCGAAGGCGCGTCCTTGCGCCATTTAACATCCAAAGGGGTGGGAGGATGGGCATCCTGTGGGCTGTGGGCGTGGCCACGACGGAGCAAGCTGTTGGCGTGACCAGGGCGGAGCTGTGGGACCCTCGGGCGTCCAGGGCTGTGAGGACCCTTCGGGCGGCCATGGTGGTGATCTTTTTTCAGGCCTCCGTGGGTCTTTGGCCGACCACGGCGCAGGCGTATAGCCCAGTATAGACCAGCGGGCTCTGGCGCAGGATCAGCGGGCTCTGGCGCAGGATCAGCGGGCTCTGGCGCAGGATCTTTGTGCTGGGCAAGATCAGTGGTGAAGAGGGCTTTGAGCTGGGCGGGACCAGCGGCAAAGGAAACTCTGGGCTGGACGGGACCAGCCGACGAAGGAAACTCTGGGCTGGACGGGACCAGCGGCGAAGGAAACTCTGGGCTGGACGGGACCAGCGGCGAGGCAAACTCTGGGCTGGACAGGACCAGCGGCGAGGGAAACTCTGGGCTGGACGGGCCAGCGGCGAAGGAAACTCTGGGCTGGACGGGACCAGCGGCGAAGGAAACTCTGGGCTGGACGGGACCAGCGGCGAAGGAAACTCTGGGCTGGACGGGACAAGCGGCGAAGGAAACTCTGGGCTGGACGGGACCAGCGGCGAAGGAAACTCTGGGCATGACGGGACCAGCGGCGAAGGAAACTCTGGGCTGGACGGGACCAGCGGCGAAGGAAACTCTGGGCTGGACTCAGGACCACAGTTGATGCGCGTGCCGCCCACACACACAGAACAGCCACAATCAGTACCGAGTCCTCATGAGCAGATCCAAGTGCGGCATACTCAGTCTCCGGCGGGCAGGCGATTGGCTCCGGTTCTGGCGAACAGGTGACAGGTGACAGGCTCTTACTCGAAGACTGGCTCTGGCTCTTGCTCCAAGAACGGCTCTAGCTCTTGCTCGAAGACTGGCTCTGGCTCTTGCTCCAAGACTGGCTCTGGCTCTTGCTCCAAGACTGGCTCTGGCTCTTGCTCCAAGACTGGCTCTGGCTCTTGCTCCAAGACTGGCTCTGGCTCTTGCTCCAAGACTGGCTCTGGCTCTTGCTCCAAGACTGGCTCTGGCTCTTGCTCCAAGACTGGCTCTGGCTCTTGCTCCAAGACTGGCTCTGGCTCTTGCTCCAAGACTGGCTCTGGCTCTTGCTCCAAGACTGGCTCTGGCTCTGGCTCTTGCTTGAAGACTGGCTCTGGCTCTTGCTCCAAGACTGGCTCTGGCTCTTGCTCCAAGACTGGCTCTGGCTCTTGCTCGAAGACTGGCTCTGGCTCTGGCTCTTGCTCGAAGACTGGCTCTGGCTCTTGCTCAAAGACTGGCTCTAGCTCTTTCTCTTGCTCGATAGGGCGGATTCGACTGGAGGCTTACACTTGACACTATTTACACTGTTTTTTCTTTTAAAGGTTGATCGTTCTGTCAGGGTTGTTGCAGGATACCGAAGACGAGGACACAGGCACTGCAGTTTAGTTGCTTTAATAACAAACTAAACTTAACAGTAACAAATGAAAACTCCAGGAACTCAGATCACACAACCATACATAGACAACGATCAACCAACACTGAGGGAAAACACAGGGCTTAAATGAACAGGGCCTAATGGGAAGATTAACTGAACACAGGTGAAGGGAATAGCTAATTAGACAGAGCGGGAAAACTAACAGGACTGAACCAAAATCACAAAGACAGGGGTAAACCAGATCACAAAACAGGACTGAACACACTGAAACGTGACAGGTATGTTTAGGCATAAAGTTATAATTAAAAAAAATCTAACAATATGGATCATAAATTCCATATCTACGTTGCTTACGTTGTGGAGAAGAGAAGATGAGTATCCTTAACTGAACAGAGCTGCTCACACTACATGTTCTGTTAAACTAAAAGAGAAAAAGACAAGATTGTTAGGAAATGATGGTTGCAATTTTTTAAGTTACAATTTATAGACATTTTAAGAAAGAAATCATTTACCTGTTGAGAGTATGTTGACAGTCTGTGTATTAACTGTAGTTTTATAGCTGAGCACAAGAAAATCAGTAATGAGGATACTTTGACAGTTACAGATTTGAAAAACAAAAAGGTGGGAATAAAGAACCCTAAACTATAACACAAAGAACCATTTCAGCATATGAAGGGATACGGTACTAAATAGAACTGTTAATAAGTGTAAAGAACCTTTAAACCATATATTTTTTAAGAGTATCTTCTGTTACATTGCGACTTAAACAACTTGACTGCTTCGTAAATACACATCAGTCAAAAGTGAATCAATGTGAACAGTGCAATGTGTTCAAAAACTGTTAATCTTTTGACAAAACCTTACCCACACACACAATACAGGGAAATCAAGTGATCCCCTTTCTTCAGAAAGGCCATGAATCTTTCATTTGTGTCTTTATCATAAAACTGTTCAAGTGAAAGTTTGGTAATGTCTTATTTTAAATAGGAAATTGAAGATGAGCCAATTGAATATGCAGCTATTGGGATATTTCTTGTTAACACTGAATTGCAAGTTAATTAAATTAGTTTTGATGAGCCCATTAATCAAATGAAGCCAGAAATTATGAGGAATGGTCATGGTATCCGTATATAGAGCAGAACAGCTCAAATATTTGACTTAATATGATGAAATGACTGAGAAGATACATTACATTTACATGATACGATACATACATACAATATGTAACATTTTTAAACTTTTGTTAAAAAAACATATATTTCTAATATTTCTCCATGAGATACCCATTGTAATAACACAAAATCAGACAAGAAACTGATATGTTATAGCACAATATATTTCTTGACATGATGAATACACAGTAGTGGCCAACAGTGATGTACGGAAGGGATATTTCCACAATATTTGCTTTTAATGACACTTCGGGTTGTAATAAACAATTAAACCATGAGGAGTATGTTATATTGGGAAGAAGAATACACTTGATTAAGTTATTTTAAATAACAAACTTATTTAGCAAGAAAGGCAAACTCAATTGTATTGGGTTTTATTGTATTATGCACAAAAAAACATAGAAAAGCATAGAAAAACTAAAAGCTCACAGGAAATAAAGCATACATTGACTACAATGTAATTAGTCAATATTATTTTGTCGGTTCTCCCTTGTTTTTGATTACAGCAGCCATTCTCCTGGGCATTGAGAAAACATGTTGCATGCGTCATGCATAACTTCCTTCCAATCCTCAAGTTCTTCCTAAAGATGAGCTTCATTAGAAGACCTGCATGACTTCTCACAATTCAGGTTTATAATTTCCCAAAGGTTTTCAAAGGCATTAACATCAGGGGAGTGAGGAGGCCTCTTCAAAATACTTTAAAATGCTGAGCATGAACTCTTTCATTCCGTTCAACTTTGTCGCATGTGTGGTGGGTATTGGACCGTTATCATGTTGGAAAATATATATTTGATCTCCGAGCAGATCCTCCATACTTGGCTACATTGTGTTCTGCAGGATTCCCAAGTACTGGTCCATTTCAAAAGTGCCAGCAACATTGTATATCCTGCTGCAGAGATGCGTCCCAAATACCATTATGTTTCTCCTGACATCCTTAATGGTGCCAAGCATGCATTTGGTATTAAAACACTCCAGTTGTCTCCTACAAACATATCTGACACCATCCATGCTAGGTTGTTAAATTTGAACTTGTCAGACTTGCATACTCATCCGTATGTTTTTTGGCAGATGCAAGGATTTTTTTTTCTCAGTAGATAAAACTAATAAATGGTTTCTTACTGGTACACATCCTCTCAATCAATCCTCTTGTAGTAATTGATTTACAGTTGAGGATTAAATTGGAGGTTGGAGGTCTCATCGAGGTCTTTAGAAGCTGTTTTGAGGTGGTCCCACATTCAGGTGATTCATCCTCCTGTCAAAATGCTCACTAGTCTTCCTTGACCAGCCACAGCACTTTACATTCTGCATGGTAGTGGTCTCACGGTGCTTTGAATTAATCCTGTGGACATTGTGACCATTCATAGCCTACACATGAGCAATTTACAAAAACCATTGACAAGATTTAGCCATTTTAGCTCCTTTCATCTACCCCACAAAATCTACATCTAATAATATAGCTAATACTTGCCACATAGTGATTTATTGAATTGTAGGCTGGGAATAATGAGTGCAAGATTGGTATGAACACTTGGCCAAAAATGATGTCCACAAAATTAGGTATGTTTCATTGTGTCATGACAAATGATACAGTTGAGACGTGGAACACGTACATTAGTTTTACACTCCAGGTACAACTTCACAACATGGATACAAAATATTTAATAAATATTTAACAAAAAGTTTAAATAAGGTGCGAAGAAGACAATTTTCCTAGGACGGACATCACTTTTGTCCATTGCTGTATGTGCATAAAAATCTAGATAAAGAGACTAGGGGGTCATTTGTAAATCACACTCATTTCATGCTTGACACTTTCTTAACCTTTGACCTTTCAGAGGTACTTCATAAGTGTGTTGAAAATGTCTCCAAGGTTAGCATAGCATCATTTTTCTTAATACCTAAAGCAATCACTTAAAACCCAAAAGCACCCACTACAATAAATTGTGCATAGTACTGAGCACTCATTACAACATGAAACCGCAGTATTGCATGTAAAAACACTTGATGTGACACGGCATAACAGCACATTCTCATCCCACATTATTATGCCGC
This sequence comes from Siphateles boraxobius, assembly GCF_051911475.1. NCBI lineage: Eukaryota > Metazoa > Chordata > Actinopteri > Cypriniformes > Leuciscidae > Siphateles > Siphateles boraxobius. The sequence continues at coordinate 10,117,105 of NW_027508777.1, read as the reverse complement.
ACAATAATCAATTTTGATTTAAGTGTTTACATTCACACTGACTGCATTGTTCTGTGAAACGAAAATGTTTTTGTATACTGACCGACACTTTTGACTGTTTTGATGAATGAGGTGATTAAACACATAGCTGTGGTTTTTGATGACTGCTCACTTCAAAAACAATTAAACAAAAGAAGATTAAATATCATTACTGATGCCAGATCGTTTATTTACTGACACATGGTCACTCAGCATTGTCTTTAAGATGCTTTCAAAGTTATTTGAGCATCTCTGCTGTAGTGTTTTCCTAAAGCTGGATAAACCCTTCAAACATCTGTCTACTGGTTGAGTTTAATCTCTAACAGTGTGTATCACGTACATTTTTCCTGGTTCCCTCTTTTTTGTCCCTCTTTATTGAATTTAAAGGTTCAGCCGTTGTGTACTATGGATCTAAGAAGGAAGTCAAATGTGTGACAGCGTATGTTGGGTCTCTTGTGCCATCAAACAGAGGAGAAGGACCCAACACTAGTTTATGAAGGATGTGTTTCATGTGAATTTCATCCTTCCCCTGAGATCCACTTCCCTGAAGTGTTCGGTAAGGCTTCTTGCACCAGATGCTGCAATACAACTGTAATATCACAATTTAGTTTTACAATGATAGTTTTAAGCCTGTTTCATGCACATCTAAGTCAAGTGGCAGTGTAACTGCAACAGAACTTTGGCTCTCCAGAAAATAAAGTGATTTTTGTTTGGAGTATATCCTATGATAATGCTTAAGTTATCTATCTTTAAAAATTATTTCAAACTGGATTTTCATAAAGAGGGAGATCACATTACAGTATACAAACAGTAATTAATTTACATGCAACCGAATCCACAGATAATTTGAAGATTTAAACGGCTTAAATAAATCATCTAAATTCAGTCAGATGTATGGTTTTACATATACAATTTTGAATATAGAAATATGAAACGATGGGAAAAATGAAACGATTCTTTGAAATAGGAAATTAATAATGGTCACTGCATTAATGAATGTATAATTGAAAATATTGTGTCTATGTAGTCACTTAATATTAAGCTCTTTTTTTACTGAACTGTTGTGTAAAATAAATAGTACTGATATTTGGAGAAAAAAACTTGCTTGTGTGATATTGCATAACTAGGATATATGTTATACATAAAAAATAAATAAAAATAAATAATAAAAAAACAAGAACTACAGGGGCAGGGACATTTTATCTCCATATCCTTTTTATTAAATTTGGAGACATTTGCCCCAAGCCCCATTCATTTACAACCCTGGATAGGATTTCCTTTAGGAGGTATATTCTACCTTCAATTTACACACACACACACACACACACACCCAAAAGCGGCAGATCCCTGACAATGTGAACATCATTACGCTGATCTCTTCTGCTCCACTGGACACGTGCCATCAGAATTAAACAAGCTGTTTTTGCTTATGTACCAATATGTAAATAAACACTATTATGATTGCCTAACCTCTGCATACTTACACAGTTTATACTTGTATCAGTTGCTGAACACTGAATAGGTGTAGAAGAGAGGACAAGTTCTCAGTCTAAGAAGCACAATGTCTCCAAAAATCTCTGACTGGTTTATGGGGAAATAAATAGAGCTTGTGCATTTTATATGGGCACAATAAGAGGAAGTGGCTCTGCCAGCTGCATGGCTGACTATAATCATTTGCATGCTCTGTAAAAAGGATGGAGGTGGAAAGAGAGCATGAGCTGGCTGAGCGGTGACCATGCCAGTGTAATAACAGAGCTGTCATGGTAGGCAACATGCTGCAGATTTGTTAGATGGAGGGTGTAATTACTTGGTGAATCTGGCCTGCTGCTATTTGTGATAATTGCTTGTATATGCAGCTTCCTCCTCTCTAAACCATCTCTCATCAACTGGTTTGCAGAGGCAAGCATTGCTGGTAAAAGCGTAATGTAGAGATGACCTTTTGAGACTCAAAACATGCAGTTGTGACTTGATGTTTATCAAATAGATAACCATCTGAAAAGATGCGTTGAGCACAGTGTCTGAACACACTTACAAATAGGGTTGACATCTGAGAATGCATTAAAATAAAATATAGGTACAACATTGTAATAAATCTACACTGCGAAACACAGCGTGACCAGTGGAGTCTGATTACAGAACAAATTACTTTACTGCCAAGGTAATCTATAATATACATATGAAAACATGAAAAACATTACTGGATTAGCGATGTTGATAACTACTGTAGTCTACAAACGCATCATCACAGTCTGTGGAAAGGGTCCATTGAAGCAATCCAACTTAATTCAGATGCTACTCTCCCAGTCCCTGGTAATAAAATCTTAGAAAATAAGCAGCTTTGTCATAATTACAGCAAAATTACCAGAAGAAATATCTTATCTTAAAAGGGGTCCATTGAATTTTGTGTTGGACAATGAGGGCCTTCGAGTCTAAAAGGTTGAGAGTCACAATTGAACTGGACACCAGTAAATTCTTTATGATTTCCATCCCTTCTGAAAATCCTCCCGTTTTTGACATAATTTCTCCTAATGTAATTTCAAGTCAAATGAAAGCTAAATACTTGTGAACAAACAATTAATAATTCAATTATGAGAATTATCTGTCTACACAAGGATTATAGACACTGATCTTATATGCTGACCAAAAAGAAAAAGAAAGAGCATTTATGCTTTATAGTAATTTAGAATAATTGCCAAGAATTAGATCATAAATGACTTTTGAATGCTGTACATTGTTTTAAATCACCACAGTCGGTGATCCAGTTGTTCAGTGGCACAGACCAAGCTGTGCAGTGAGCGGAGTAAGTCCATGAAACAAAAGCCTGACTGTGTTTGACTCGCATCATTGAGCTTTTTCTGTAGACATGCTGGCTTACTGTAGTGCACATGGGAAAAATAGGCATGACTTACTGAGCATCAGTGCTTCCCTGGGCACCAAGCTGGCAGAGCAATAACCAATGGTGCCCCAGCTGGCAATGAGCTATCAGGATTATCCTAAAATGGGTCATGGTGATGCAGAATGCCAATGTGCCCAAATGTTCCATCCCTCAAGAGCTGAAAGGTGACTGAAAATGTCACTCATCTCTAGGTGCAAAACATGTCCAAGTAAATGTCAAGCTGACATGGGTCAAGAGTTCAAATCAACCTCTAAAAAGAAAATAAATGCAAACTGCAACTACAATGTTATAGGAATAGTTCACCCAAAATTTTTGTCATTACTTACCCTCAAGCTGTTCCAAACCTGTATGAATGTATTTCTTCTGTTTAAGACAAAAGATGTTGTTTTGAAGAATTTTGCTAACCAGACAGTTGATGGACCGCATTGACTTTCATTGTAGGGGGAAAAAAATACTATGGAAGTCAATGGGTGCCGTCAACTGTCCAATTACCAACATTCTTCAAAATATCTTCTTTTGTATTCAGCAGAAGAAATTCATTCAGTTTGGAACAACTTGAGGGTAAGTAATGACACCATTTCCATTTGTGAACTATCCCTTTAACAAATCTGTTCCAGAAAGGTAACTTAAACCAATAAAGACAATTTTTTTATAATATTATGGGTATTTTATAGTTCACCCAATTCTGAGAGGATTCGATTATTCTTTTAAATCAAATTGTTTCGATGAACAAGTTGAACCAGTTCACAATGAATAATTTGTTCTTTAATTAGTTGATCCAATTCATTGATTCAATGATTCAGTGGCAGCACTTAACAACTCACTAAGGTAAAGATTATCAGACAATGTCCACAAATTTTGTCACTTCCTACAGTTTGGTGTCAGTAAGAAAGAAATGAATACTTTCAATTGGCAAGGATGCAATAAACTGATCAAAAGTGACAGTAAAGATATTTACAATTTTACAAACAATTCTATTTAAAATAAATGCTGTTCTTTTGAACTTGCTATTCATCAAAAAATCCAGAAAAAGCATCACGGTTTCCACAAAAATATAAGGCAGCACAACTTATCATTGATAAGAATTCCTTCTTGTGAATCAAATCAGCATATTAGAATGATTTCTGAAAGATCATGTGTCACTGAAGACTTGAGTAATCCGTCTGAAAATTGAGCTTTTGTCATGATTCTACCTTAGTGTTCTTGATTTTCCCTGGTCGTGAGGCAGGATCATGACAGAATCATGTTTTGTGTACAAGCGCATGGTCTGTTATTTGGGCCATGTGCTTGTGTTGTCTTGTTTTGTAACTCCGCCCCCTTGTTACCCTCGTCTTGTCATTATTGTCTAGTCAGATTCACCTGTCCTCGTCATTAGTGTTCCCTATATAATCCCCTTGTGTTTGCTGTCCTGTGTCGGTTCATTGTTTGATACTGTGATTCCTATCTGTGAGTTTACTTACCTGTGAGTACCTTGTGAGAGTTTTGTTTAGTGTATTACTGTACCTGTTTCTGTTGTTAGTTTATAAAGTCTTAGTCTAGTTTAGTGATTCCTGTTCCAGTCCCGTTTTGCCCCCTCGTGGGTTTTGTTTTCCCTGTTTTTGTCTATTATTAAATGTTGTGTCACCGCATCCTGTCTGCGCCTGGGTTCATCCGCCACCCACATAACAGCTTTGCCATCACAGGAATCAATTACATTTTTAAATATTAAAATTTAAAACATTTATTTTATGTTTATAGAGACTCATTAAGACCTATACTGCTTTATAAGAACAGTTATAATTACATTTATATTATTTTTTTATAATTACTTAGTCATGCATTTGCTTTTTCAATGCGCATGCTCATAATCCATTACACTGATTTATAATTATTAATTAGTCAGTCGTATGGTTCCATGGATGTATTTATAAAGATGCAACCAGCATTGCTATAGGGTTATTATATTATAGCCTAGTTACAATGACTTTTTAGTAATTCAGATTTATTTCTGTCAAATAAGTGAATATATTGTTATTAATAGCTGTGCTGATAATACAGTTACTAACCTCTATAAATGCATCACTGATGGCTTTAAGTAAAGTAAAAACATAGGATGCAATTTTCCAAAAAGCAAATGTTAAGAAATCAAGATGTGCTCATTATACATTTTAAGTTGTTTACTTGTAAATGTAACTAATGAACAATAATTCCTGTAATAAATAATATTTTTTTTAAACCTACTAGGGAAACAATATTTTTTACAGCATTTGTTTTTTAACCGCTATAAGCAATACCATATGGCTGAGGAGATATAGATTTTAACAAATCCAAATTACCATTCATGTATTACCTCTAATTAAAACATTATCCATTAAAAACATAATTGATTAACATTGAAAAACATAATTTTTGATATAGTTTTACATTATAAATCAGTGTATAACTGATTATGAGCATGCACATTAAAAAAGCAAACGCATGACTTGGCAATAATAAAATATAATATAAATGTAACTATAACTGTTATTATAAAGCAGTATAGGTCTTAATGAGTCTTTATAAATATATTTTTAGAATGGAAATACTTATAAGTATAAATGGGGCTATAATTCATTAAATGGTCTTCATAGAAAGTGCTACACCAAAAATTCTTCCTGACCACTATCTGTTGGACAGTAGTTGTAGATGTTGGCAGACACAATGAGTTACAATATGACGCAGGAAATGAAAAGAGACTGGGAAAACAGACAATAATTTCTTCAGGTATCTTCTAACCCTTAGTTAGAACCACAGCTAAAACAAGCCTGTTACTTAATTGGTGCTTTAGCTGTTCAGCAATAGCAAATAAATGAGGCATGAAGAAGTAATACAGCATCCTCAAACATTCTGTCTGTGGAATATATTTTACACGGGAAAACATTGGAAAGCATGCAGGGTCTTTCCAATTCCCAGAACTTTAAAACACACTTAAATATCTAGTCTGCATATTCATTGGCTTTCTTCTAAATTAAACTGTTTATTGTAAGAACTACATGCATATTTATGAACAAAAGCTATTTGCTTCTAATTGTACAAAGTAATTTTGTGTTGACAAATCAAACGTGTTCCTTCGCTGAGCAAAATTCACCAATCTGCCAGGGTTTCGCTCCTGGGTACGATTTTTTTTTATCCCATCAAATGATCACATCAGTGAATATGATTGTAGATCATGCAGTTATCTATTGTGGTGCTGTTAGTATCAAAGCGTACAGACAGGATTCTCCCATGAAGCGCCACTCGTGGGGGGCAGGATTACAGGAACAAAGAAACCAGGGTGAAGAAAAAGATCTTAATCCTTCATCCCCTCGTTTTCCACTCTTTTATGAAATTCCTCAACTCTTCAATATAGGCCTTCCTTTATTGTTCTTATAAAAATAATGATGCTCTCTTGCTCTCCTTTTTCTCTTTCAAGTTCGACTAATAAACAGGGCCATGGAACTTCTGAATCAAACGAATCTACACGGCGGGATATTTATTGAAGCCAATAAACTGCCTGAATGTGAAAAAAGATTAAACGTTAATGAATGAGCGAGATTTCAGAAACCAATCTTGATGCATTTTTTGACATTCAAATCAACTAAAAATGAAAATGACACACCAGCATCTAAATAAGATTGGTGAGTCAAGTGTGCTTTAGGTGAGAGAAAGTGGTAGATGTCAAAGGTGAACCGTTAGATAACAACTGACATTCAATCCCATGAACGTCCACTGCAGTTAGTCACTGACTGTCAAACGAGTCAATTTTTCAAGTTTGCTTTCCAAATACTAGGACAGCAAAACTATTCTGGAGCTGATCGTCAAGAATCAGAACTCATGGGCTCAGGCTGATTTTTAATGCTCTTTAGTCTTCATTTTTGAATAATTAAATAAAGTGAATAAAGAACCATATCACCAGAGCTGACAGAGAGAGCAGATGTCTAAATGATTTTAATAACATGACGCATAAATATTGCTGCATTGATCTGGATGCAGAGTCCAGAAGAACTTGTCAAGCTTCTGTATATTAGTCGTTTCCTTGATATCAAGCTTATGCAAGCTTTATTTTAAATACATGAAGCATCCATCTTGAGTCTTTCATTACTACGTTTCACTACAGTCCATGCAATGTATTCACACTCTTAGAATGTGGACAAGGTCTGTGCAAGATTAATTGAAATGAAATAATAAAATAAAAAATACAATAAAATATATTTTTTAATAGAATAGGTCTTTGATCTTTCTACTTTATTCCCAAGTTTGAAATGTAGTTTGTCTGGCAATACATACATCTCAATCATTAAAATCTAATCTTCAAATGTTACTTACATATATTTAACAAATTTCTAATTATATTTTTAATTTAGTAATCTAAATGTTTTCTGCTTCATGGCAAAATAATCAATGCCTTAGGCATTATTTATATCTTTTTCATTTCAACATTTTCACAACCAAAAGAAACTTAAATTAAAAAAATAAATATTCTTGTCTGAACTTCTTAAATGATGCATGGATTCATGCATGGAATGTTCTGTAATTTTTACTGTAAAAACAATAGCAAATACCTGCTAACCAGTTAACGGTCAGTTACCTTACCATACAGTGAACACCTGTAAATGGTTTAAAATCGAATTTGTAATTCTACTGTAAAATACTAGCAAATTTATGTTTTGTAAGTAAAACCTATGAATTACCAGAAAAAGTCCCTATGTGGCATCAAATAATGGTTATATTTTATTTACATAATTTTATTTTTGTTTTCAGTAAAGTACATTACAGTGTTTTTTTTTGTTGTTGTTGCATTTAATGTTATGTAGTTAATGTTTATGAGGTTATTTTAGTGAGGTGTGTTGCCCTGATGCTGTTGTCTCAGTAAACCCCTGTGCGACGTCTGTTGTATGTCTGTTTTTGGCCTCGTTTTATGGGCAAGCCTTAAAGAACTTTTTAGGGAAAAGCTAATTTTAGTAGGTCAAGTAGTAGTTTTATAACTCAATGAAACATCCAGTTATAAAGCTGTAATTATACAGGCACCAATATTCTATCCCTAATACTAGAAACGTTGTCACAGTATTTTTACTGTGAATTTCTGGCTACTGCTCCCCATTTATTTTCTTTAACCATAAATTGTATGCAATACTTTTAACAGAACAGAGAATATCATAATATAGTATGGGTTTTCTTCCAGTACTCATTCTTGACTTACAGTATCAAAAATTCGAACTTTGTAGTAACTAAGCAGAGCTGAACCATTGCTAGGCAACAGGCTATGAACGTCCTGTAGCTTTAGGCAGGATGACTCTGCAACGGATACAGAGAAATACATCATCCACCAACTGAAAAACGTTTGGTTATGTCTCAGAGCTCAGATGTACATTCGTCTGAAGCGATCATGGAGGAGTAATGTGCATAAAAAGATTGTAGCCGGTTTGCATGTAATTGAAGGATGCACTGTAAAGTGACAAACACTGGCTGGTTTAGAAAGGTCTACTGATCTATGCTTGAGACAAGAGGCAGGTATTTTCAAATGATTTATCAGCCGTTCTGCAGGACAAAATGCGGTCCAACTCACACATCTGGGGCTTTAAAGTGAGGATGAGATGTACAGGACGGAGAAGAGTTGCCATCCTGTCTAGAAGATAAGAGAAGACAAGCTTTTCTGCCTTGTTAAATGAAAATCACATTAACCAATAAGCCCCATAGTTGGAATGCCTTGTTATTAAGCGGAACAAACTAAAGAAGCTTTATTGGACACATGACACACTTTCACACATTGAGGAACACAGACAGCCAAAATCGTTGAAATGAACAAAGAAAAACCCACATTTTATTGCACTTAAGTTATAAGAAAATAAAAATTCTAAATGAATCAAACAAATACACAATCCCTTTAAGGTTTCTTTTTTTATCTGTCTGTTATGCCAGGCAGTTTACATAAACTGAAAAAATAAAACAGCTCCAACATCTGATTTCTCAAACCAGATTATAAATTAAACAGAAAAAAAAGAAAAAAGGAGAAAGAACAAGATTGTTTTTTCTTTTAATATACAGTGTTAAACCACTTTCACAGTTCAGCTTGAGTTGTGTGACTTGGAGGATGAGACAAATCGTTTGGCTACGGATGCGGTTACGTTGTTTAACTATGAAGCTGCTTTACCATAAAAAAAACCCAAAAACTTAACAAAAAAAAACTAAACAAAAAAAAAAAAACTCAGAGCATTACCAACGGAACCAGGTTAGCTCTAGCACTTAAAACGTAATCAGATGTCCATTTCTGTACACTAAGACCACCTTTTTTCCTCGGTAACTTAACGTCGGCTCCAACAATCTCGTTTTTTCAACTCATTAAAAACAAGAACGGTATTCTTTTTTGTCGAAGCATACATTTCCGCACAGAACAGGCTGGCAGAGCTTTTGTCCCAAGGAATGTGTGAACAATTTGCTCAAACACACACCCGCACGCACACCCAGTCATGCTCACAAACGCGCAAAATAGTTTCTACTCGTCTGTCGTTTCATCTCAGCAGACAAACCCGTCTCTTTGTCAGACATTCTCCCTCCTCTACGCCTCGTAGAGGCACATTTGGCTCAAGTTTCAGTGGCAAAAAAAGAGAGAAGCTGTTATGTCGATATCTTGCTTTTGTTGGTACGTTTGTTTGTGTCGTTTTTATAAGTTCAAACTCTAGAAGTAACTTTTGTTTAGAATTTCGTCTGGGACTAAAACGTCACAGCCAGTTAAAGTTCCACCTTATTTTTTTCTGTGTCTAGCAGCATAAAATCCAGTTTGGCCACTGGGATGGACAGTACTGGGGGGGAAAAAAAGGTGGGGGGTGGGAAGAGACATATTCCCAGGAGCTTATGGGAAAACATTCTCATTTCCCACAGAGCACCAGCACTGAAGAACTAATGAGACCAGACTGGTTGAAAAACAATGAACGCAGGTCATCTCCGATCCAGAGAGGCACTGCTTATGGAGTACTGAATTTATAAAAAAAAGAAAAGAAAAAAAACATCACAAGTAAAACCTCAAAAATGTGTGAAACAGCAGAGTGGGTTTAGCTTAATACTGAGACCTGTTGTTTGCAACAGTAGGCAGGAAGTGAACAAAAAATGCTGAACCTGAAAAAAAAAGCACAAAACTTTAATTCACAGCTGTTGATGCAAAAACCAAAAAAACAAACAAAAGTTGTGGGGAACAAAGCAAAAAAAAAAAAAAAAACGGATACAAAAGAAAATAACGTGCGAGGAAGAAAGGGATATTTGGCGTGTGCTGAGGTTAATGAGGACTGACAAAATTGGCTTCCTTTGTCTCTCTTTCTCGAACCACTCCAGCAGTACAAAGCTCTTCAATTCTCATCTTTCTCCATTAAAATTTTATTTGTATACACTATTTATCACTCTGTGTCTGTGTTGATGCTTTAGGGTTTCATGTATACAGTGTTGACTGTTTTGATCAAAAAAATAACGTTTGTACATATGGGTGTGAATTTCAGTCAGGCTTGAGCGAACAAGTCTCTGTGCAAGGTCGCCTTGAGCGGTAGGAAAAGGGACAATCCAGTCTTCCCAAGTCCTTCCTGTCAGTTTCCTTCCCAGAATGCTGTGGTGCATGAGCGTCTGCCCCCACCCCTCCCCCTTCGGAAGGTGAACGGAACTGTGGCGGCAGTCGTGGACCGTGGCACGACGGGGAGAGATGTTGGCGGCAACTTATCGGGGAGGTGGAGATGCCATGAAGTGAGCGATCGGTCCTGACGCGGAAAGACCCGGGGCAGGTTGCTCTCCCCCCACTTCCCATTTTACAAACAAGTCCCCTTTAAGTTCACCCGCTTCACTTCATGTCCACATCAAAGTCCAGCACCAGGAGCTTGGTTTCCTCCGTGCCGTTACGGCTGCCCACCGCGCAAACGAGTTTGGTATTGGAGGCGCGGATTCGCCAGACCACACCACCGCTGCCTCCGCTCTCCAGTGTGACCAGGTTGCGGATGAACTCGCCTGTCCGAAGGTCCCACAACTTCACCGTACCGTCATCGGAGCTGGTGATGACAAAATTCTTATTGAACTGCAAGCATGTTACTGCACTCTGGTGCTTGTGGGGACCTAAGAGCGAGATAAAAGAAAGAAAATAAGTTAAGAGTTGACATTCATTGTGAAAACTAAGTACATTTAATTGTATTGAGTACTCAAATCGCAAAAGGAAAATTAAAAAAAAAAACTACTTGCAGATAATATAACATTACTGAAATAAAAGGCCACTTAAGTGTACACTGTAAAAAAATTGCTGCCTTAAATTTTTAAGTAAAATCAACTTGGATGTAAAAACATTTGTTGTCAAATTATTGATCATATAATTTTTACAGTGTCCTTGGAGCACACCTACACTTTTGATTGTTTCTTGACACTCTTGACCTTGTAATAGGAGCCGCACGATTCTGAATAAATTGATGATCACGATTTTGTGTTGTTGTTTAAAATAGATTACGGTTCTAAATAGACAACTAAACAAAATAACTTGTAATTTACTAGAGGTTCTAAAAAAAAATTTAATTGCTGCAGTCTGTTTAAAAAAAAAATGATTAGAGGTTGTTGTTTTTTTGTCTGAACGAATGATTCAATGACTCACTCATAAAGACTCCACTTGTTTCATTATTGGATGAATCAGCATATCTGAACGAATCCCCTGAATAAATGATTCAATGACAAATAGCCTACATGTTTTAACAGTCACTTGTTGCCACCTACTGCTGTAATGTAATTGATACAATCTTTAAAGCATCAAGTTACTTTCAAAAGTTGATTTGCTTTATTTTGATCGCTACCATATATAGTGTTTATATCAGAAATAAAAACTTTTATTCCAGTACTTCTGTGGTAATATAAATTATTGTAACAGAAATAATGATGGACTGTTTGAAAAGACCGTTTGTGAAGCCGTTTCATAGAGGACAACAGCTCTCAGGCTCTTCAGCAGCGCTGATGCAGATTTGAATGTCCAGCTGTGATCGCAACTACTTGTCAAAGGTTTAAGATTGTGTGGGTGTTAGAATAAAGGTCGCAATCTTTTAACGATTAATCGTTAAGCTCTATTTGTAATAATGTCAAATTAAGTACATTTATTTATATGCTTAAGTAGTACTAATATTGACCAAATAAGCACTCTTAAGTTCAAATAATAGCATTAATATAAATTTCAACTAAAATACATTTTCATTTTACAGCAAATAACATGCCTTTTAAGTGTCAAAAACAGAACATTCAATTTGCACTTAAGTATATTTTTTTTAAAGTATATTATTTCCCTAATAATTATGCTTTTTAAAGAGTACAACGGATTCTACAAGGGATTCCAGATGAAGAGGCCCATCACACACACCACAACGCTGAAAGCATGATAGACAGGAAATCGACCTGCAGCTACTTGCCACATCGGAGAAATCGGAGAGAGGATGTGTAACTATGGTTACGGGAAATACTGTGGCATTAATGGCTTTGATTCTATGCCCTTGAGGTATTGAATTGAGCCAATCTTTCTGATAGGCCAAGGAACATCTGAGTCTAAACAAAAGTGCTTAGACTGCTGTCAGCGAGGCATATAAAGCAAAAAAAGAGATGTGCTACAGTATACTGGTTCCTGTTACTGCAGAGGGGTGTGGTGAGCTATTACAGGCAATCTGTAGTCAAATACTGTTATCATGTTATCAAACATCTAGACCTGAGAACAAAGACAGATTGAAGTTCATGAGTGAATGAAAACTCAAAATATCCATTTCAAAGGCACGAAATCGCTCATGAATACCCATTAGTAGAGCGCTAAAGTCAACTGTGTGAATGTAAATGAGATGGCCGCTCTCTATTGATGTGCAAGACACTACACAGAGTGACACAATAGACCCTTTTCCTTTAATGAGTGACTCAGTCTATGAGCATTCGCACTTCAAAGCTCAGCCGTTGAGTTGAGCATCTTGTCTGGGGTCAAATGTGTGTTTTTGTTTATTATGTCAAATGAGCATCATTAAGTAATAACAGGAAATGCTCAATGACCTAATTAAATGACCTACAAACTGATATATGGTCCATCCCCCTCAGTCTTACCCTCTGGGCACCCCCAACAAGACCACCACATCCCCCTCCAATTCCTTTCATCATGTCATCTATTCCGATTAAAGCTCAAGATGCTAAGAGAGGCTGGGAATTATGAAAAATACATCTTTGGAAACAAATGTAAAAAAAATTTTTTTCCTTTGGCCTGAATATGAAGTAAAAATGTTGTTTGTGGTTAAAATGCAATGGATAAAAATCTTAAAGGAACAGTTCACCCTAAAACAATAATATATACTAGATATGTTTAACAACGCAAATAAAGAGCGACTTTTCAGAGCGTCAACCAATAGGAGTGAAGTCAGTGGAGCGTACGTGATTATACGATTATACTGTATTGAAATTTATTTTAGAGGTTAGCACCTTTCCTATAATTTATGATGTGTCTCTGTGTACATACAGGGACACTTGCTGTGCTGACTCAGAGCCTGAATGGATTTGTGAACACAGATAGTCCGTTGCTTGTGCTTTCGCTCCAGATAAATAGCCACAATGGCAAAGAGCACCTGCTGTTTCTCATTCATCTTTAATATTAAGCATTTCATGTACAGATTCCATTTATATTTTCTCTTTTCCCTTAGTTTAGTTTAGCGCAAAGAAAATGGATTTAGTGTCTAGAACATGGAATAACAGATTGTGTGCTTTTTCTGGGTGAGACGGAGTAAACTGCGGCGCTAACAGTGTCACACGATAGCACACGTTGCGTAGCCATGGACTGAAGACCAACTGCCAAGGTCAGGGTTTTCGTTAAATAATGCATTCAATTTTATATCGTATACCCCTACAACTCTTGGTATATACGAGTCACATGGGATCATTCTGTGATACTTTTGCATCTTTTTTTATAAGCTTGATGCAGGGCACTATGCGCTACCATTATATGGACGAGCGCGAGCGGAACATTTAAAAACAAAAAATCTCCTTTTGTGGTCCATAAAAGAAAAAAGGGCATATGGCATTAGAACAACACCAGAGTAAGTAATTTATGACTTAATTTTGATTTTAGGGTGAACTATCTCTTTAAGTCACTGATCTGTCACTGTAATTTTTTAGGTGAACTATTCCTTTGACTGAGTTGCGATCAGTCATACTCTCTCTGCTCACCTTGCAGTGTCTGTAGGCACTGGCCGGTCTTGATGTCCCAGATCTTGACGGTGGAGTCAGCGTTTCCAGAGACAAGGATATTATCTTTGAGCTCCATGCCACTGGTAAGAGACTGATGACCTGTGAGCGTGTGAATACAGTTTCCCGTTTCTACATCCCACACCCGAATTGACGTGTCCAACGAACCACTCACTACATGGATGCCGTCGAACTGTAGAAAGAGCGGATTAAATAAATCATTTTTCAGTAATTAATAAATTACATTATGTAAGAAAACTGTGGCTAAACACCCAGAGTAGCCTAGTCATTTGGCTTATTCTGTGTCTAGAATAAAACCCAAGAATTCAATAAAAGCTGTATTGAGCAGGGAAGGGATTTGATTCATTTCACAATGAGATGCAGCACAAGCTGAATTCCAGATATTTTCCATTCCATTGTTATTGCATTAAATGGCACTATGTTTGATTAACTTATGTAATTACTGCAAAGCTCTTAAAATGATGGATATATGAACAAATGAGGACAAATGCAGATTAGTATGGACTACAGCCCAAATGTTTTGTCCCACAGTTGTAGTGTCAAAGACAAAATAGACTGTCCAAGATACAAAAATAAATAAAAATCTTGGTTTAAAATAGTTTAACAATTTTATAATGTTATGCAATGTAGCTAGTTTAACAATTTTATAATGTTATGCAGTGTAGCCATTAAAAAAAAAAGATTTCCTTACACAGCTTGACCCTGTAATTATGAACCAAAATAAAATATAATTATGCCTTTTTCAGATCCTATTGCAGTTACACCTAATAGCACTCATGATTAGATAATCCTGAGTCACTGAAGGAGTGTAGTTAAGATAAACTTCCTGCACAGATAGCAGTAGGTCATGAAAGTTTTTAAGAGAATAGACAGAATGAACGCGCTTCTTATTCAGGCCAAATATCTCTTCTTTCGCTCTTCCTTAGAGCACTGAGTGATGCTTGAGCCTTACTGCTCAAGAATTAACCTAGCAATAACCTGCAAAGACATTTAATTTTTCTTCGAGGAGATGGCTTGATTCTTTTTCTTGATTTAAAGGACTATGAATCCATCAGCCATTAATCAGACCTCTGAGAGGCAGGTGAAGTGGCCGAGTGTTAGTCAAGGCATATGTGTCAGGTGTAGGTAAATGTCTGTTTACCTGTAGGGAGTAGACTCTGTTGGTGTGACCCTGGAGTGTGTGTAGGCAGGTCTCGGTTTCAGGATCCCAGACTTTCACCATGAAGTCATAGGCACCGCTGACAACCCTACGGCCATCATACTGCACGCAGCGAACAGCTGCCACGTGACCCATGAGCACGTGCAAACACTGACCCGTCTCTATGTCCCAAACCCGCAGTGTGGCGTCCCGAGAACCACTCACCACCCTGAGAGAGAAAAACAAACTGGTTTACTTTTCAACATCTTGAAAAAACTGTGTGCTCGCATTAAAAGTTTCACATAATAATGTTGGAAGGATTTCTTTTTCAACTTATGATGCTAGAATTTAATCAGGCATCAATTCAGCAGTCTATGACAGTCAATTGCTTGTACCTTCAAGGGTTGCATTTGCTTATAGCATTACATAAATCAAAGGGAAAACATACTTTGTTTATAAAACCAGACCCCTAGGAAAAGAGTATGATATATTTTTCAAAATGAACAAAATGAACATTAAAATGGATTTTGGTGAAGCGAAGAGTAACAAACAGAAACTACTATTGTTGTTGCTGAATGAAGCCTGAAGTCACTGAACAAAATAAGCAATCAAGCTTGACACAAAGGGAAAAAATGCACACCAATTGGCCCAAAGGCATTGAAAACAAAGAATATTGTCAGGCGAGCAATAGTGTAGTTAACAACAGAGCATAAAGAAGCAACGCTCAACTCTGTATATGAGCACGATTAATGAGTACAGCTGAAATCAAATGGGAAATGTGCGGATTAACCAGCACTGTGGGCTGCTATTGAATGGAATTATCTGTAAAGAAGTATTATATAATGTATTTTACTATATAACATTTGAAAAAAAAAAAATAACTCATGCATGGTAGTTGTTTATCCAAAGCTGATACTCTACATCAGTGTTTCCTTTTCAATTTCTTTTAACCAGATATGATTCAATTCAATACCGTTAATATTTGAATATTTAATGTAAAAGTTTTTAATTTTAATTTCAAACTAATTTTAACAGTTTTAACATATGCTTAATTTCAAATATTCTTAAAAAAAACATTGATACTATGAGTGAAAAATGTATTGTGCTAAGAGTGCAATCCACACAAATGTATTAATCATTCACTTTTTTTTTGTTTTCCTTATAACTGAACTGGGGTAATTTTAATATACCTAATAAAGCATTTAATTCATGTAAATGTGAAGGAAAACACAAAAAGGCCACGAACCAAAGTGGACAAACTATTGACTTATCATTCATACGAAATGTTTTTTGAGCACTAAATCAGCATATTAGAATGATTTCTGAAGGATCATGTGACACTGAAGACTGGAGTAATGGCTGCTGTAAATTCAACTTTGCCATCATAGGAATTAATTACATTTTTAAATATATTCAAATGGAAAATTACATTTTTTTTAAGTGTCAAAATATTTCATAATATTACTGCCTTTACTGTATTAATATGAGTAAAGCTTGTATAACCTCAGTGGAGCAATCTATATGCATCTGGATGTAAAGTGAGCTTTGGGAGGTGGTAGATGTTACCTTTTCTCATGCAAGTGCATACAGCGCACTGTTGAGGTATGACCATACAGCGTGTGGATACATTCTCCTGTCTCTGCATTCCAGACCTTCAGCGTTCGGTCTGTGGAGCCACTGATAATGATGTTGTCTCGCATCTGAGAGGACCAGACCCCTCCGGTGTGGCCGACTAACGTCCGCAAACACTGGCGACACAGAGAAGGAATTTAAGTGTAAATCAATTGAATTACAATGGCATGCGTTTAAACTGCAACTCAAAGAATGGCCAACAAAAAAGAAAGCAAATTAATTACCCACAAATTTAAAAGCACTCAGATCCATCACTTTAACCTTTACCAAAACATTACTTGTGCTTATCAACATATATCAAATAACTCTACAGTCCATTTGAAGCAGGTAGCAGAGTTACTGGAAAAAGAAACTCCTTATTTCATATCATATATTAGATATCGATCGGCATGATGAGAGAAATCCCATAGAATAATCCATAAGGCTATAGGCCATTTCCTCTAAATCTAATTAAACCAAATTCAATTTAATTTCAGAGGCAAACATGAAATCAAAGGTGCCTGTGGTCATTTCGTTGTGCTATGAGGCGAGTGGAAAGCTTTGCAAGTGTCAAAGGCGTACCTCTGAACCATGACCGATAAAAGCAGGGGTGATAAACCTAGGAGATGTGAAAGAGGAGGTCTCAAGGCTTTTAATTCATAATGCAGCTGCTCCTATTTCTTTCTCCATCTCGATTCATGATCAACCGCAATGCATCATTAATCTTTAGAAGCGGTGACCAACCTCCACGCTACCGAGGGCTTTCGAGCGTTTTAACGCGCCTTGCTTTGTTCTATCGCCATATGTGGCAATTGATCGAACAAAAGAGCAACTACTGAGGAAATCAAACCAATTAACAATCATTTCAAACCATTACTGTACCTGCAAAAATAACAAATGGGATAAAACAAAGGGGTTAAAAGCAGAATGGCTTTTAATAGGGAACTGGATGAACGACAGGGATGTCATCTCTAAACAATCCCGTGCTAAAACGTGTCCAAAGCCAATTTCTTATCTTGGGATCAAAAGCTACTCCACTCAGATTTGTAGTGTCCATAACATGCCAGAGAGAAAAAGGGAGGGAGGTTAAATCATGAATATTAATGTACATCTTACTGCATTATGCATGAGGCGTTGTGTTCCATAATGAGTATGTGTTACAAAGGCGATGGATCTTTCCATGGAATGTTGGGGTTGTTTAAATAATGCCGTGCTGTGTTCGCAGGCGATTACAGCCTGCTCAGGCTGTCTCTGGAAGAGGACCTTTGAAACCAAATGGCTTGGGTGTCTGTTTATCTGCCCGTTGAGAAACCATAAAAGACATTAAAAAGTCTGTGGCACCCACGAGGCATGGAGATTAACATTCCATTTGAGTGGCTGGTGGGAAACGTTTGAAGCCAAGGATCGAGGTTTAAATCCATTTGAGAAACCCCTTCCAAATTCCACTCATTTTACAGTCCACATCTAATCTTAGGGAAGAAGATACCGTGCAAATTGTGGCTAGGGTGGTAAAGTGCCCGTGTTTATTTTGTTTAGTCTCCTTCCACATTGCGCTCGTCGGACTGAAGTGGGTCCCATTTCATCACCCTCGTTCTGGTGTTCAAGACCCACCATATTCCTGAATGGCCAGGATTGGCACACAAATTCCGTGTTTCAGATAGTGAGCAGACTGTTTAGAGCAGCTGTTTTCATTGCTAACCCTCCTATTTTCATACTAAAAGAGTCCTCTCCCATCTGGAAGAGCACTATTATTAAAGCTTTTCATCACCAAACCACAGACTACAATGGTTTGTGGGAACTGGAGTTTGAAGAACATCTGTCTGTTAAACACTGTTCAGCTATTGAGTCTGGGCTTTGTAAAGGAGTTAAAGGAGGGTATACAAGATAACAGAGGAAATTATAGTGTGCCATAACCATGGTATGGTTCTCGTAAGCACAAAACCTCTTCTAGGGCCAATAAATAGCTGATGGCTGTTTGAATAAATAGAAGGGTAAACAGAGTCTTTGCATATAAAACAATGCTGTCACTACCACATTACATTAGTTGTAAGCTTTCTGGGAAAGACTGACCATCTAAAGACGGAAGGTCATCAGAGGTTAGATCAGTGTTGTTATTGTTTAAACAAACTACAACTATGAAAAAAGTCTTCGTTCCACCGAGTCATTTAGCCTACACCGTGCTCTCTCATTTCATACCTTGTACCCTGTTACTTGGGTACCCTGAATTATTCCTTGAATGCAGCTATGATCTGCAATCAAAATGTCACATTATTTTACATTTTTCACAGGCCATTCATTAGTTGACAAAACTGAAATATAACAAAATATAAATAAATGAAAAACAAACCAAAATTAGCAACTGAAATAAAATGCATTGACGTACTAAAATTACTTAAACCTAAATAGAGTTATAGAATTAAACTAAATAGAAGAAAACATTAAAAATTACAAAAACAAAATTACTAAACTTAAATGAAAACCAAAACTTACAAATAAAAGCTTATTCAACACTAGTAAATTGTATAATAATATACAATATATAATATACAAAAATAACACTGGGTTAGACAATTTTAACCTCATTACACAAAGCTAATTATCTATCTACAGCTACATTTAAAAATCTTCAGGTGGGTAGTTAAGCCCATCAGGCCTCAAACAAGCAGAGGTTTAAGCTTATTCCAGAACAGGTTTAGAACATCTTATAATATACGATATGCAAGATCAGCATATGAAGGTAATCTCCGGCTGGGTGTGTTTGTTTCTCTGATGCAGGAGTGGGTGGATGGTTTGGGCAGGAGTGCTGCAGTCTGCATGTTAAGGAGTTGGTGGTCAGCCAAAGGTGCAGTCTGAGTCATGGCTGGACCGAGGGAGGGGGAGGAGAGTCGCAGGAAATTAAAAGCCGAATAAAGCAGTGAAAACGAGGGGAGTGAGAGCGTGAAATGGAGCCAAAGGCTTTAGGATTGAGTGAAAGATGTGATGAAAGCAAGAAGTAAACAGGAGGATGGAGGCTGGAGGGTTGTTTTCACAGTGAGAGACACAGATGCATATGCTCATACACTCCCTGTGACCTTCTCACTCCTCTCTACAGTACGTCATGTCACACCCAGATCTCCTGCGCTACCGTAAACACATCTCCATGAAAGGTGACCTCCAGCAGCAGAGAGCAGCTTTGAACACATTGCATAAACAGTCTCAAGGGCTTTCGGGATTTAATTTGGCAATCTAAACCCAGGGTTTCACACAGTTCATACTGTACCCTGGGTTAGTAATTAATGAAATATCACACTGTACATTTGTAAAAACCAGGTTAATGTTCTTTTTGCATATTCATGAGGCGATAGCATGCAAGTAGATGCTTTAATAGTTAATTTGTCTATGGAAATTTTGTGAAATTTGCTTTGGCATCTTAAATCTTCTGAAATATAATTCAAACATAATACAGCTGCTGGTTACTTCGAGGTAACGCGTTTGTCGTCGCTGTTCAACATTTTTTCCCCTCAGGTGCTGAAAATAAATAGTACAAAAAGCTCATGAAATTTTAATGAGGTAAGCACTGAGGATGCTTATGACCACTTATTTGTTTCCAAATATTTTGCTGTAACTTTCCATCATAGGTTTGCAAATTTTTTAGATATATCAATTTAAATAATTTTTCCAAGAAATATGTATATTTAATTATAGAGCATAACAAGAACATATCTTTTGACCACAGAAATTTCCATGACTTCTCCAAGATCTTTTAGGATTTTATTTATTACCATGACTTTTTCAGGACAGAAAATCACACTTTTGAAAGATCACAACCAGATATATAGTGGAGCCCATTATAGTGGGCTTCACTATATATATATATATATATATATATATATATATATATATATATATATATATATATATATATATATATATATATATACACACACATCTTTTTTAACCAAATAAATATTTTATAAATATTTTAGAGCATAAGGAACATTCATATTCACTACAGAATTGTGCATGATTTCTCTATGATTTTATTAATTTCAGATTCCTCCAGGCCTGAAAATCGCACTTTTGACAATGGTTGCTAGCCAGGCCGGGGTTTCTCTTTCAAAATTACAATTGAGAAATGCTGCTTTAAGCACAGTGTGAAAAGCCCTTTAGTATTTTTTTTTGTACTTTTTTCAAGGCATCCACATAACCTTTTGTGGTCACCAACTTTCTACGCCACTCATCCCTGAACAGGTGAAAAGAGCTGTGGTTAAATCCTGTCGACACATCTCAGAAAAGCCAGATTAAATATGTCTTAGCCCTGGGCTGGTTGTGATGTGACAGAAAGAGAGAGATGTTGGCCAAGTGTCACTATATGAGGAATATTCCACAGGCATTTTAAAGCTGCTAGATGTCATACTTGTCCGTACAGCTGACAGAGGAAACTTCCATGCTCCAGAGTGCTGGTGATTGTCTCTGAAGTTTTAGGCTAAACCCTTCTCGGGAGACTGTGGACGAGTCCGACAGCTCCCAGTGAGATGGAGAGAGAGTGCTACATATAATCTGTGAAGTGGTTCAATCCATAAAACACCTCATGTATTCAGGTAATCTGTGCAAAGTAGTTTGTTTTGTTGGTCATGCCATGGAGACAACATTAAAACCAAAGTCCATAGAAGCCCCTGTTCTTATCTTGATCCTAATCCAAAGCAGCTCATCTGCTTGCTTATGTTTCGGTCACATTTCATCCCTCATCAGACGCTTATCGTGCTGTACACATCCTCAAGCGTGGCACACATTCAAATGAGCAGGATGCTGCGTTAGAGCCTAATCTTCCCGCAAAATCACTTTCCTATTACACACAGCATGAGGCCCATTCATTTACTGTGGAAGGGGGCCAGTAATAGCATTATCATGCAAGTGCGGGTGAAGATGGTCTGTAATCCACGGCACGCCTATCAGATCTTTATCTTCCATTCGTATCAGGCATCGCTCAGACATTTACTCATTTCCATGTTTGGCTAATGATACTAGGGGTCGGGTATAAATCTGTCAACCTGTATGCTAACGTAGTTGCCAGTGTTTCCTACGCAGCTTTCCTGATTCAGCTCAAATTAAAGATATGTAGCCACTAAATAATGGCAAGAGAACTAGTGAATTGTTTTGACTCTTATGGGCAGATTCTTGTATTAGGTTACAAATATGGGCACTATCATTATAGTCGGATTCAATAAAATTCACTAAAATCACAATATGGAAAACCAAAAAAATGTTTTTCATAAACTGAATATTATTATTTTGCCCCATTTTTTAAGAGAAAAAGTGTGAAAAGTGCTTACCTGAAGCTTAAGCAGTAGAGCATGGTGCTAATAACACCAAGATCATGGGTTTGATTTGCAATTAACTGCACATGCATAAACTTATTAAAATATACGCCTTCAATGCAGTGTAAGATTTTTTTAAATGCATCGGCCAAATGCATAAATGTGTTTTATATCAGTTTCTTAACTACCCTTTTCAAAAAAAAAAAAAAAAAATTCAGGTCTATGAGGGTGCCTTTAACAATGACATATGTGGGTCAAATTGACCTGCAAACATCATAATCATGATAGAACTTTTGTACACATTCTACAACAGTGTTCATGAGTGTGTTCCTAAAATGAGAAAAAGTCAACCAGTATTTGACTAATAAAAAAACTAAATGGGTCAATTTGACCCATAACACTATAAAAATATTATTTAAAAAGATATGCAAATAAAAGGTTTTGAATAATTCTTTGCTTATATGGTATGGTGCATCTCTAAAATAATCATAAACTTATCCAAGACTGCATGTCTCAAATTTTTTGTGTGCATAAATAATATCCTTGATTTAAAAACTACTTTTAGCAACCGGTATTTTATGTTCTTTCCTGTCCAAGTTTTTCATGAATCACTTCTAAAGAAAGCGGGAACCAACCCATAGTGGTGCTTGCCAACTCTCAATAAACATTATCTGTAATGGGAAAAGCTGTTAATCTGGTCTCAGATCAGCAGTGAAGGGCACCTTTTTACCTAAACAGAAAGAAAGCTGCTGGTTCCAACAGATGGACTGAAGCAAAATGGCCCCTTTGGACCCTTTTTTTTTGGGCTTGTGAAAAACAAGTGAATGGCAATTTTCTGTTTTAATCTATAAACTCAAAATGGGCTCAACTATAATGAGCAAAATGAGTGAAGGGTGTTTACTGAGAAAAGAGCACTTGTGTGCAAAGGAATTCCAACTATTCTCTCGCTATGACATTCTTTGGCCGGCTTTATCCTCAGACAATATCAGCAAAGCAAACAAAGAATGGAGAGAAATTTGGACAATGACACATCCAAACACGATACAAAGGGAAAGCACACGCTTTCATTCTTTAGACAAAATAGAGGTCAAACTTAAAAAAAAAAAAATTTGCACAAAAAAAAATAACAGTGTTTGTCTGAGTATGTGTGTACATAAGGGTTGGTGTTGTAGAAATTTGGGACCCATGACCCAAAGGAGCCTATTTGTCTAGATCTGCTATCGATCTCAACCCGAGAAGGTTTTAGTCTCAGAGGGTGAGTATCTGCCTGTGAGTTGCTTGCAGGAGCTCCAGGGGTTTACAGCACTTAAATGGTGAACTGAAGTGTAGCGAGAGGAAAAAGTAAACAGACCCAAGGTCAAGACGACAGAGAGGCTGTAACAGAACCAGAAAGAGATGAACAGAGCAGTGAAACCGCACATACGTATATTCAGAGTTTTATGGTTGTGGTCACGACAACAGAAATGCAGACCGCAAAAGTGCAGAAAATTCACATTTTTAAAACCCAAGAAGAATGTATATTGGACTTTATTAATGTCCTCAAAAAGACAGTTAATAGTTTAGAGCTGAGTGAACTGCAAAAGTGAATAGAGAGTATGAAAGTAGTCGCACTAAACCCCATTGTCTCCTGGTTTACTGTTCCACTTCCTCTGACAAGCGCTTCAAAGGACAGCATTTCCTGTTTAATTGGCCCCAGCGAGTTACAGGGGACTCTCTAAAGCATTGCATCAGACTTGACACTATTCACATAGCTATAATCTCCTTTATATTAGGGATGCATAATATACTGGTTATCGGCTGATATTCGAAATTAATATATTATAACAATTTAAATAGAAAATATTTAAACCATTTAATTGACTTATTTAGCTATTTAATTTACTTATTTTAGCAGTTTTAATTTATCAGCTGATATTAGGTTTTTATTGCGATATTGGATATTTGCATTTAAGATTACTTCTACCTACTTTTACAAAAAAAAAAAAAAAAAAAAAAAAAAAAATATATATATATATATATATATATATCTTTTTTTTTTTTTTAATGTAGACTTATAATGTGGGAACACAAATGATTGACATATCAACTGTTTTCCATTATGGGCCAGCTGCACGCGTACAAATACAAATGTTTTTAGAACTATGAATACATTTATATAAACATACATTTACAACCTATGTCCGCTCTCTGTTGGGAATGCCCGTTTTAGCCTTTATTGAAAAATGTGGGTATATTTCTGAGTAACAGAAGTTAATCCAAGCTTTACAAGCATTTTCAAGCTGGTGCTTCTTTTCGACAGCTCTGCAAACAGAACTGCATGATGGGAACAAAAAGGCAGCCTGCCATATATGCGGCGATGACCCTAATCATGGCGCATCTGCCATCTGTTACGATGATGTCTCTCATCAGACAGCATGTTGCTGCTGCACCAATCACGTCTCCGTTGTGATAAGACGAGAGAGCCATTCAATGCACACTAGATTTGATTACAGAAGCTCAAAGGCTGATAACCTTGGGAATGATTGGAGATCCTCTTCTGTATAAGGCGGACTAGTGAGAGTCTAGAGAATCTAACAAACGAGAATGACAACGCCCCTGTAAGTGTCTGTTATGGTATTGAACAATTGAAAGGAGAGATTTCATTAGACTCTGGTTGAAAATGGAGGTCAGGATGGAAAGGGCAGCGCTGCATGATGAGAGAACCGTACACACACGCAAACACGTTATTTTACAAGTGCCATAAACTTGTAGCAAAAGGACCATGTCACAGCATCAGCCAGCGTGATGAATCCTTAAAGTGCAGGAGGAAGGGATTGGCAAAGAAAGGAGGTGAGAAAAAAAAGAGAGAGAGAGAGAGAGAGAGACAGTCAGGCAGAAAGACAGACAGGGTGTTTGCAGCTAGTGATCACCTCAGTGTTCAATAGAACATGACTGTTCTCACATTCTCATGTGAATAAGTGATGAAGATGCTTATGTGCAGGTTTTCTGGATGAATTGAGATGGCAGTGAGTGCTGTTGTACAAGGATGCTCAATGAAAACACACCTCCCATGAGAGAGAGAGTGAGAAGATGAAGAGAAAGAGAGGAGGACAGAGAGGAGTCAGCTGCACATTCATGTACACCTCAAATATCTGAAAGCATTTTGAAAATGCAAGCAAAGTCACGGAACATTACGGAAAATGACAAAAAGCTGAGTTTCTCAATGTATTATTCAGTAGGGGTGCTCCGATCAGGATTTTTGGGGGCGATCACCGATCCCCGATTACTGGAAGCTGTATCACCCGATACCGATACCCATCACCGATTACATGGTCTATTTGAAGCCTTCTATTTACCAAGTAGCATTACTTATTAAACTATATTTAACAACAATGTACATTAAGTATTACATTTAAGAGAAGACAATGTATCATGAATTGACACCGGTGTATTTATTTGCAAGCAACATGTCCAGCATATTAACAGCTTAGGGCTTGAAAAATACAACTTTCCTGTAGAATATAAAATAAAAAAAATAAAATACAGAACATCTGAGTTTTTAAATTTAGCTTTAGACTACTTTAAACTAAAAACTGCAACAAAAAAGGCTATAGCCAAAATATTGTTTTGAGTCAGTCAGCCATCAGTTTTTCTAATACACTTAAAGGACAAGCAAGGACCACAGGTAGTAAAGTGCAAAGCAACAAAAAATACAAATAACTAACAACTTCCATATCTGTATCTATCTATAACTTTGCTTTTTTCTAGGATGCTCAGTCAGATTTTGTGGGCATTTAGAGAAAAAGAGAGAGGTAGAGAAAGAGAGAGGGTGGATAGAGATTATTAGATTCATTTCTCTCAATTTCTTGGCAAATTTTTTTTTTTTTTACAAGAACCCTTGCAAAAATATTTTAAACAGATTAAGAAAGCCACCACTACTGGTCACATCTATGGTTAGATTGATTTGTTTAGATCCAGTGAAATCTCTCCCACGACTTCTCAGGATCGATTTTGTCCCCCGCCACTTTTTGTAACATTGAGGCACGGAGGTACCAAATATAAATATATAAACCATCTCCAGTTATCTAGCAGAGCATTCATTTAGTTCGCTATTAAATAAGAGATCTAGCGAGATCTAAAATGTGTGTGTTTTTTTTTAACTCAAGCTGAGCGCTCGTTGCCGCTGCTATCAGTGTCATGGATACAGTGTTCTCTTGTGGCGCGCGGTGAGCGCAGTCTTCACTCGGACGCGCGCTTCAATCTACAATCTAGACTGTAACCACTGATGAAAATATTTTAGTAGTTTTGATGAGAGAGAAAAAAAATATACGAGTGTGGATTAGAACCCGTAAACTCTGACATGCTTGGCAAAAGATCTACCACTAGACCATTTAAAAACTCAAACAAAGTTTGCGGATCACAGTTTGACAAGTGGCCGCAGCCTGGTACACACATTGCAGATTGCTAATGAATTGTCTTTTTCACACACCATGTAGAATTGCCAGATCGGTGAAGCCATTCTTACCAGGGCGTAAAAAAATTGTCTCGCGAGTTTTGCGTCATCTGATCGGCCTTTCTGGATCGGCCTTTATAGAGACCGCCGATCACACATCCCAAACCAATTATCGGCCAATTATGATCGGCGACCGATCAATCGGAACACCCTTATTATTCAGTGACAACTGAGAAAATTAAATGATAATCATTGATACTGATAGCGGAACTAAAGCCAATCATTTTAAATGATAATCATGTGAATTTATATCACGTGAAGACATGTGACTAATAGAAGATTAATATGTTACTCCGAGACCCTTTAGCTGAATTAAAAAATAAAACTTTAAATCTGCCAGATTGCAGTGTTGCAGTAAAGTGGAGTACATGGCATATTTATACATTTTGGATGTACTATATGTTGAAATATGTATTTAAAAAAGAAGTCATATTACACCGTTGAAGTTTCCGTAGAAATTTCGCATGATCTAACTCTAGTGTGACTGGCTTTAAGTAAGAGTAATGACGCACAATTTTGCTTAATTTTAAATCAGAATAATCTGCTGTGAGTAATACTCTTACAGCAGATATTCAACAGAATATATTTTTATATTCTGTTCCTTTAATTTGAAAAAAATGAATCATTTAAGTTTATAATTCATATTTATATATATTTATCACCTCTGAACAATGCATTTCCCATTGGATTATGCATTTACCTTTATTATAAATACATAAATAAAAGCTCACCTTTCCAGTAACAGCAGACCACACTTTGAGCGTGTTGTCATCTGAGCCGCTCACTATGCGATTGCCACAGAACTGGAGACAGGTGATGACATGGTCGTCATGGCCTTTCAACACCTGGAGATAGAGGGAAGGCACAGGAGAGAGAGAAAGATTAATTACAAAATGAACAGAAACACCAGTATTTCAGTGATGTGTGAGAATGTTGTGAACCTGCTGATGTGGCAAATGGGAAAGCAGCTTTCAACTTGACATGGATGAACAAAAACGTCAGTTTCATGGTCACCATGGTAACAAACGAGTCGGGTAAATAAATGCTTCTGCTGTTCAGGTGCAGCTGAAGCATGTGTGCATACACATTTTTTAGTTTTTTTTGCACCCACTGTGCCTTAAAGAGGATTTTTGAGTAGCTCTTTACAGGCTAGTGCAGGTGTTTTCTAACACTTTTCCACACATATCTGTTCCAGGATTGAGCCCCAGGGGACAGGCGGATGGGTGTCTCTCAAAAGGAATTCAAAATTAGATTTAAAGCAGTAAAAATCAGTTTGCGTGCCAATTCTGACTAAGTGATTAAAGTGATTTAATATTATGCCTTACAGTAATGAGGAACTAGGAAAATGAATGTAGGAAAAAGGGGATAGAAGCAAAACCATCCATCCATCCATCGGCAGTAATTTTTTCTATGTTTCTGAAAGAAGTCTCTTATGCTCACTAAGGCTGCATTTATTTGACCATAAATACTGTAAAAACATCAATACTGGGAAATATTAGTATAATTTAAAATAACTTTTCTATTTTATTACAGTTTAAGATGTAATTTATTCCTATGACGGCAAAGCTGAATTTTCAGCAGCCATAACTCCAGTCTTCAGTCACATGTTAAAATAACATTATTTTCCATATTATATACACTTCACATTATTTTTCCTGTAATGTGTAAATGTACACTTGCTCCCTGTGCCATGTGCAGTGCCTTTTTAGACATGGCATAAACATTGAAATTTAATTTAAAACGGGTGTATATACAGTGAAGCCCACTTCGCAGGACACTATCAGGAAAGTACCCGTGAAGTAGGAGAAAATAAAAGTGAAAAAAACACACACAAACACACACACTACCTTAGGCGATTTGAGGTCTCCTCTCCTCCAGTTGGTGTCTATTCTGTGTTGTCTGATGTAGGCACTCTTCCAGGGACTGTGTGTGAACCCTGGCTTGATAACCTTTCTTCTCTTTATGTGCAAGGGCTCGTCAATACCTGCAAAACAGACGTTTTCTATGTAGATGACACCGATTCAATTCTACTATTATAACGGCTTCAATCAAGCAACTATTTAATAAATGTGTTGTTTTTTGACTCCCTCCACAGAGTTTGTGGAGAGCAGTGAAATCACCTTCTTCTTTGCATTTTTCCCTCCAGAGCAGGTTGTCCTCTGCTAGCATGCGCCAGTTAAGACACGTCTGAGCCGCCTGAAGCAGATCCTTTGGCTCCAGAAATGACAATACGTGTAAGGCCAACTACAACACAAGATAGAGAGAGAGTGAGACATCAGGAGAGGGTGAGAAAGAGTAGGGTACAACAGGGATCAAGACACTATTGGGATAGTGTCACAAAGGGGCTTAAGATCCTTTTTATTTTATTTCTCTCAAAATGATACAATGCAGTTTTTTCAGGAACCAATGAAATAGGAAAAGCATAGGATTTGAGATAATACCATTGGTTTTAAAAGCTTAATAAAAAGAACATTGGCTAAACATTTGTTGAAACTTATTTTCAATAAACATGCTCTTAAAGGGTCATTCCACCCATTTGCATTAAGATTTCCATTGTTAGAAATCCAGTCATACTATTGAATGGTCGTGCAACACTCTTTCATTTTCCCCTGAGACGAGAGAAATCCTCTATTTACCTTTTTCACTTCCTCCTACAATGACGCAAAAATCGTCATTTTACGTCATTGTAGGAAGTGTAAAAAGGGGGGCATTTCTGTGAAGACTACAAGCACAAGTTCCCACCCTTTCAAACCCGCCCATAGGGGGTTGGACCTAATGCGCTAACAGACCTATCACAGATCAGTGCCGGTGCGTTTGATTTCACCGGCAGAAACTTTTTGAAAATATGGACGAAGGTACTGAATACGCAGACGGATGCATTATGGAGGATCTGGATTTTGATGAAGTTATGGTAGAAACGGATGTTCGTGGCTGCCTTTATGAGCCACAGTATCGTGACGAGCAGCTGAGGGCTATGGAGGAACCGAAGGCGGCTGAAGCTGCTGTCACCACAGCCGACGAGACGAGGACGAGGAGCCCGCAATGGCTCGAGCTGGGGCAGATTGGTGGTGCCTGTGCTCTCACTGTGAGCAAATGGACACAGAACAAGAGTCTGTCTGCTGCCGAGAATTCCAGCAGTGCTACGGAATCGGAGGATGACACGGACGTGTTTGTTGTTGCTCACCCGAGTTTCGCACCCCATATGGATAGCGAGTCCTGGAGACCTACTTTAGAATACCTAACGTCAACTGGCAACGTCAGCCAAAGCCTACAGGTTCAAATGGTCGTCTTTCTGTAAAGTAAGTTTATTTTCATTTTGTTAACACGCTAACGTGGCAGGTTCATTGCACAAATATCTTGCAGTTAAGCTAGCTACTGTATTGGGAGTGGCCTGCGGAGCTGAGCATTGCAATGCACTATGGGGATTGTTGTCTACAATCCACAAGCACAAAAAAGTAATTTTCTGCCTTTTATCGGCCAAGAAGGTCCCAAATTAGAAATTTATGATACTATTCTACTACATACATGACCCACTTTCAATACATATTCATTTCTCCACCGGTGGAATGACCCTTTAAAGTATGTTGTTAAATTATATCCAATGATTTAACTCATTCATGAGTTAAAATTTGGTGACATACTGTCATTATTGATAATATAATTAATATATAACATAACTAATAATGGAATACATTATGAAATAATAACTCAACTATCACTAGCCCTCATTTACTTTTACACAAATGTTGCTCCAATATTTAACTTTTTTTGGGGGGGGGGGGGGGAATTTGGATCTTTGAGAAGTAAAAATGTTTTTTTCTTAATTTTTGCCTTTTAGCCATTTTAACCCTATTAAATGACTAAGGTCTTCACTTGATCACAGTAGTGGATTATCAATGTACAATTCTTTTCTTTTTTTTCCTGCTCTCCCATTGTCAAGTGTGCTGCCATTTTGCGCAGACCTCAGTGAAGACAGAGCATGTCTAAACAGTTTCACCATTCCTTATGCAATCAATCACAAAGGTTGCAGTCTGAGATTCCACAGAGTGTACAGTACTAGCCTAGAGGAGCTTTTTCCACAATCTGCTTCAATCAGCCAGACAGACACACCCTGCATATTACTGCACTGACACAAAAGAAAAACAACCTTGATGGGGAGGAGAGCCGGGAAAGATGACAGGTGATGGAGAACAAGAAAGGCAAGCTGAAACAGTGACAGGAAGGAGAGAGGATGAAAGGAAGAGATGACTGCCATTACAGAAAGAAGAAGAGCAGAGAAAGGGAAGGGGAGGGGGCGCCAAGGTAGTTTCCTCTCTATATTCTTGAACAGAGGCTGAGAGAATTGTGATCTTTTTTTTGAAGAGGTGTAAGAGGACATGTCTGTCAAACTAATTTCCAGCACCTACTACTTTGCTTTAAAACCACCCTGTCAAAGCCATCAAAGAAAAAAGCCATAAAGTGGAAGACTGCATTAAATTAAAATGAATGGACATCAGTGTTGTAGGTTATATTTACCTCTCTTGGCAGCAATGAGATGAAGTCTCTTTGAAACTGCGGTTCGATCACCTGCATCATGTGTTTCACCTGCGTGGGCTCACAGCTGTCGATCAACTCATCCAGCGCAAGCAGCTTCTCTGGGCCACTCCAGCTCTGTAACACACACGTCAGCACAAGTGACCAAGAGCATATAAAAAAATGTGTGCACGTTTACATTTAGAGCTCTGCAGCAAACCATTCCCTGTAATGGTAACTTCTGGTATGAACGGAACCATGAAGGTTCTTGTGAGACAAATGGAACAGACTTCATGTCTTGGGGCTGTTGGAAACTTCCCAGGGTTCGTTCTCTCCATATTAAGCTGCGGTCAACTTGATGCATTGGAATAAAAATGTTTTGCTGATCTCATGGTGTTTGCAACTTAATTCGCTCTCAGTGAGGACGTGCTGCACCAGAGAGATTGTGCCAAAGTCATTCCGCTCTGAGGCGCATCAAATAAGGGAGGAGGATTGCTCATGGATGTTTATGATGGAAGAGGGATGTACAGAAGAGGACTATGGAGGACTATAATTTACTGCTAAAACACTTCAGCTGGGGGAACTCAGCATTGCTGTTGCAGGCTGGTTTAGGTCTATGTGTTTATGCAAGCATAAGACTTTTAACAGCTCAAACTAATGAGATACCATTAAACAGTTGAGCAAAAATCTGATTCAAATGCTTATTTGTGTTGGTTATTTAATTGAAGCCAACTAATTAGACTAATCTTGAGATACAGGCTTCCCAAACATTATTAATGAATTTCCATGACTTTAACAACATGTGTTATTACTTATGACAAAGGTTGACATTTCCAAGATAAAACATTGAAAATTCCAGCAAGGTTTCCAATGACTGTCAGAACTCCAAAGGTTGCAATTCTAATTCCCGGCTTCAAACCTGAACTGATAACTAAGATACAGCACCACAGGCTTCCACTGTAGAAAGCAGAAATGACACATTTAATGTGAATCACGTAAGCGATACTGAAACCGCTGACTCATAGGGATACGGAGTGTCATTCGCACCTCCAGATGTAAGCCTTACAATAACTCAGGGCAGAAACAAGTAACTCATTCAAGAAGTGACTGAGCAAACAAGCAAAACCATTTCTGAACCCACTGTGTAACCACATAGACAGACCGCAATTGAAAGGACATTATACAAAACTATTGATTCTCTCCTGAGACACTATTTAATGACTCGCCATTGACGTCATGAAGAATTACGTGCACATTCCCAACTGCACATTTATTAAAGGCTTTTTTTTTTTTTAAGTAAAAAGAGTAATAAAGGGTAAACGGAAAGCTAGCTTGACTCAAAATTAATTCAGTAGAAGCAAGAGCACATCTCTGGGAAAACTTTGAGCATTAGACGAAAGCTTCTTCATCCTCTGTCAACACAGGTATCTGCTATTTCATGCCAGAGCAGCTTCGTAAAGCCCGAGGACTGATGAAGCCTGTAATTATCTGTAAGGCAGAGCAAACACAGGCAGAGGTGGAGCCT
This sequence comes from Siphateles boraxobius, assembly GCF_051911475.1. Lineage (NCBI taxonomy): Eukaryota > Metazoa > Chordata > Actinopteri > Cypriniformes > Leuciscidae > Siphateles > Siphateles boraxobius. The sequence goes on along the minus strand of NW_027508777.1, from coordinate 10,084,390 downwards.
CTGCTTTCTGTTGAGGCTCGAATTGTTGTTCTAGTAAGACGGATATGACAAAGATGTAAATAGTTGCAAACTTGTAACGGCCGCATGTCCTTAAATAGCTAATTTAGATTCTGTCAGATCTTAGTACCAGCACTTAGTGATTAACATAACACCAGACTGCAAAAAAAGTGAATTTTCTTAGCACATGTTGTCAAGGTACAGTGCAGAGCCCCCAGAGTACCACAAATGTATTCATGGACACGGTTTAAGTTTAAAACAGTCCCTCATTTTAGTTTAATCATGGCCACGCTGTACTAACTCATTTCCTTATTTTAATTAAGTTGACGTGGACGGGGGAAAAAAGCAAGACATCATAACCACAAATTGATGATTCAATCCCAAGACTTGACTCATTCCCTCACAACGAATTAATCAATGGGAACAATGTTTAATGTGCCATTATATAGCCAATATGTGCAAATCTGTCATCTAAATTGTTTATTAATGCTTGTTGAAATCTATAGAATGTTCAACAACAACCATAAACAGGCTACAGTACAGGTAGGTGAAATTATTGGCAGAAGAATTGTTAATAATAACCACAATGTGTTTGTTATTATTATTAATAATAATAATAATAATAATAAGTAATTTATTATAATAATAGTTAATGTGTATTAAACTATGGTGTCATGTTTAAAAAAACAACAAAAAACCCTGATATGCCTAGAGAAGTGTGCTACAGTGATTTTACCATGATTACGGTTTTATTCAGCAGTGATAGTATAGTGCACCTGGTTAACAACCAACTCTGGCAGATCTTGTGAGAAAGACTCAAATTATTTGGCTGAACTCACCTGAAAGGTGCGGAGCCACTCATGCAGGCCCGTGGGGGGCTGGATGGATGTGATACGCCGTCTCTGCTGACCCTGCCCGTTGACCGCTCGCAAGCCCCCAAACGTGGTGGGGGTAGGTGGGTACGGCAGTCCTGTGGGACTATTGAGTGAGGAAGGATAAAAAGAGGAAAACTAATTAGACTTCAAGAGCGGGAAAAATATACAACTCAAAATCACACCAAATTATAACATTTGTAAAGGGCATTGGGTTGAGGAATTTACAACAATTCACTCTGACAGGAGACATCTGTTTTGTGGTAATTTAGTATGCAGTAAGTAAAGGTCCTTATCAAAGATAGAGGGCAAGACTGTAGAGTTTATAGAAGATTTCAAAACAAAATAGCTTACTGAATGTACTGTGGATGAAGCAACTATGAAAATCTGAGGCTTAATTTCAGAACAATAGTGTGAGAATTACAGCCAAAACCAAAGTGGTGTGTGAGAATCGGTGCCAGATGAGCACTACAGTCCACTTGAGCCGCTGTTGTGGTCCAACATTAGACAACGTGACCATTTACCTCAGCCTCAGAATTCAATCAGCCACCTGCCCAACACCAATTTATTCAAATGTTTATCTTCATCTTTGTTTCATTCCTGGAAACCCTTTCTTGTTCCATTTCATTATTATAGAGTCCATTTAAAACGGTGCTCAAAAGCTTAATGTATGCAAACCAGTAAGCACATTCCTTTTTCCACTTGTGAGAAAGGGACACAGAGAGTTGTCCCATGTCAGCAGTCCTTACTGCAATTTGATGTCTCTGGGGCCCTACACTAACACCAAAAAGACAATTCAGCACTCCTTCCTTGCTTTCTGCTTATCCACAAATACCTTCTCCGGTGGAAGAAATGAACGGATGAGAAGGAGAGCGGGAAGAGTGCAGGCGAGCACGTAGTGAGGTCTGTTTTTATTATGGATTCATATTTAATGGGATTTGAGAGCGAGATGCCAAGATACTTCAATTACCCAGCGCGCAACTGCTGACTGGTTGGCCATGTACTATTCTAGTATAAACCAGGAGAACACCAGCGTCTTGACAATAAGGCATGAATACTCGTCAGAGCTGAATGCTGAGTATGGGTTTGCTGAATAAGGAACCTCTCAGGTGGTGATTCTATGATTAAGGGGTTTGAGTGACTGTGTGTCATTTCTGAACCATTAGCAACACCAAAAAAAAAGAGCTAGATTTGCACATGTATATATTAGCTCTTGCAAGGCAGCAAAACTAAATGCGTAGGTTTCAGGTGAGCTTTGCAGTGTAAAGGCAGCTAGATGATTAGAAAGATACAAAAAAGAAGTTTAAATAGCTGTTTCCATCCTAATTGTGAATTTAATTTAGGTGAAAAAAAGGAACTGCACACAAACAATTTACAAATAAAGCTATGCTTTCATCCCATTTGTTCAAAAGAACAAAATGATTAATTCCAGTTAAATTTATGCAAAACTAAAGGAAGACACTGTGGCCCTTTTTTCTTGTGGTTTAAAGTGTGTTGACATAACACAAACATCATGTTCGGAAGCAATCGTGGGCAGATTTCCTTGTCAGACAGTAGGACGTAACTGTAGTCAAACATCTGAGCAAATTATTAATTGCATGATCAAAGTCACATTACATTTTTAATGCACATCAGGCAATTTATTTGGTAAATGTGTCTTTTTCCCCCAACTCATTTTTTAGTGTTTCCATCCAGCCATTTTATATGTGATATCCCAAAATGTGCATATACATGTGGATAAAAACCTGGCTAATTGGAGATTTTCAAACATTAAATAAAAAAATAAAAATAGTATATATACACATTTATATATAGGCCTATATTTATATATTTTTTTTTTCTGCCAAAAGTTTGGGGATGGTAAGATCTCTAAATGTTTTGAAAGAATTCTCTTATGCTCACCGAGGCTGCATTTATTTGATCCAAAACAGTAAAAACATATATATATATATATATATATATATATATATATATATATATATATATATAATTTTTTTTTAAATTATTTATTTCTGTAAAGGCAAAGTTAAATTATCAGCAGCCTTTATTTTAGTCTTTAGTGTCACATTATCTTTCATACATCTTACTAATGTGCTGATTTGGTGCTTATTTCAATTAATAGTAAAATGTCATCAAATTGAATTGAATAATCGATACATATTCATATTATTAATACAATTTTAAATGAGTAAAAAAAATAGAGCTTAAAACATTTTGTACAAATCTTAATGGAACAAGGGAGAGGATCATTTAGTTTATGTAGTTCATATTCTTAAACTAACTTTTAAAAAATATATATGTTTAAATGCAAGTTTAAGCATTATACAAAAATGTTAATTTCTTATTTTATTTACTCATTTAAAATTCTTAATTCATAATATATATATATGAATATAATATTTAAGGATTATTCAATTGGATGGAATTTTACAATTAATTGAAATACAAAATCTTGAAAAAAGGTGAGATTTTGTATATATATATATATATATATATATATATATATATATATATATATACACATATATATATATATATATACAGTTTATATGTATATATACATATGTATATATATATATACACATACATACGTAGGTATATATATATATGTGTGTGTGTGTGTGTGTGTGTGTGTATATATTTATATATATATATATAACATATATATGTCCACAAACATATAAAAGTTTAAGATGGAACAAGGTAAGATGGCGAGGGTTTACCTTGGACAGGGCTTTTTTCCTGAAGGGAAAGGTCGAACCTCAGGGCCATGGTCCAACTTCCTCTTCATCTGCAACAAAGAGAAGGAGGGGAGCTGGTTAGTTTGGGTTTGTAGATGGCAACAAAATAACACCATAAACAACCAACAAAGCAACTTGACAGTAAAGAGAGGGCGAATTCCTCAACCTGTTTAAAACCACATGCTACTGATCCACCTGTGTTCCTTCCTATGTAAAGGCTACTGAGCGAGTCTGGGTTTTGTACTAGTTTTGTACACACTTTTGGGTATTGTGCTAGTTCCCTCACCACCAAATGTAGGCCAGATGAAGGAAGGTCATGTCCACTCTATAGTGACATGGCACAGAAAAGATAAAGTCTGACAGCTGATGCTAACGCTTGTCATATGAGTCTTCAAAGAGGTGTATGGTATAAACGTGCACAGCCCTCAGATGAGTTGGAAAGGGGGGCACATACACACAAAAACACTGTGTTGGAGTTAAAGGCTGTGCTTTCACAACAGCCTACATTTATATGGGCTTAAAAGAAAAAGAAAAAAAAGACTGACCCTATGCTTCACTGTCTCTTTCTATGTCACCCACCCCCCGCACAGGCTGAAATGGCCCTGGTTTTGCTGCATAGTTGGTGCCTGGCTACGGAGCATCTACTCTGGAAAAACAAGGGTTCAGTGTCCTCAACACAATGAGGTCCTAAAGCACATTTGAATAAAACTATTTTAGGAGGGTACAGAGCTGCCAGTGAATCTGTGCAGTTCACTTTCAGGAGGAGCTCAGTGATAGACTCCAAATTATGAATCATTGTGTTGCGCCAAAAGTTAAACAGTCATTAAGGATGCGAGCAGAAATTAAGAGTGATGACTAAAGATTTTCACTACCAAAACAAGCACATACAGTACATTTACAATGTTGCTATGTACCAAGCCACTGGTAAATAACAGATCTGAAATGCCTAAATCAACATTCATTCAGTGTGTATGCACTCACAACAATTTGTTAAGGACTATGGAAAAAAGTCACATCCTATAAAATCCGCAGTGACAAAACACATTTATTCATTATATTATTCAGCAAGGATGCATTCAATTGACCTAAAGTGACAGTAAATTCTGATTCAAATAAATGGTTTTCTTTTGAACTTCCTAATCTTGAAAAAATGTGTTTCCAAAGATATTAAGAGCACTATTTTCAAAATCGATCATTGATAATAAATATATTTAACAACTGTATTTACTGTATTTAATTTTGATCTAATGAATGCAGCTTTGGTGAGCATAGGATACTATCATTACTACTACTGTTTGTAACAACAATGATAAATGCAATATTCTGCAAATATTAAAATTAATATTACATTTTCTTTCTGTATTACACGATAAGATGGCTAAATTCACCTGTAGGATTTAAAACCATTGATTCTACTAAATTTCTAGTTAATATAAACAAGATATCATATATTGCAATCACATTAAAATAATTACTGATGTATAGCCGTCAGCCAAAACTGTAATACCACTGCATTTCTCTGCTTAAAACATTCGTGACATTTGGTGGTGTTGAGACGACCACAGAAAGAACAAAATCCAGGCCTGGCACCAGGACACATGACTTAGGAAGGACATTTATATATCTAAAAACTTCTAAAAAAGTATATTGTTTATTTTCAGAACACAGTCCTAACTACATTTTGTTTTTAGGGGACAACATGGCAAGGATCAGTTTGGACCCACCCGCAGCTGATTCCTCAGTCAGTGATCTCACCACAAAGGTAGTCAAACAGATAGGACAGGCATGGTGTATGAGCCAATTTGCATGAATGAAGATAAGATGGCATGACAATGAAGAGGTATGAAAGTGCACGCCTGGAACTGCTTAAGAGCCGGTGTGTGTTCGAAAGTGTTAAGACGCTCTCAGGTTACTCCACGAGAAACACAAAACTCTCAGGGAATGCCACATTTGATAATCACTACTAATACCTAAACCTGTCAAGCCAACTTGGTAAAAAGCACTTAACACAAAATAATGAGAACAAAGTGAAACCATAATTTGCTTAGTTATACATTCATTTCACTGAGTGGATTAGACTGTCGCTTTTCTCTAGGGTTCACAGTGAGACCCATCTGATTTTAGATGAGTCACTGTGTAATCATTCTCTGTGTCTGACACCACAGAGCAAAAATGGCTTGGTCTGTGGTTAACAGGAATGCTTGTGTTCGTGGAAACCGAATAACCTGTTTTAGTGAATAAATCCTGTGATTTATGAATGAATAACCTAGCTCTTTATTTTGAGAACTAATTGGATTGGTCACGACTGCGCATATAGTTAAAATTCTCACATTTTAGACTATAAAAGTGTGCTTCACTTCACAAATGTAACCCTAACAATCATAAAAACGGATGAAACAAACTATAAGAATGTCAGAAACTGAGCATCATGAAGGTTATCATTAAAGGGATACATTTGCATGATCTATATTCAAAATTTGTCCATCTAAGACCATCAAACATCCTTAATGAGTTTTGTTTTTATAACCAAACAATTACAGTAACAAGATTGCCGGGACCATCCGTCAACGTCACTGCCGTTTACTCGATGTGGTTCTGATCAGAGGACACTCTGAAAACTGCAGCGACTGCAAGCTTCTGATAAGCTCTCGGATTTAAAACATTCGTTTCACTCAAATTCAAAATCATAAAGTGTGTGCTGTGCGCCAGATGTGGCTCGGTTTCCTCAGTCAAAAGCAATGACACGGTGACCCAATCACTGTAGGGTGGTCTGATGCTGCCAGCCAGCGGAGGATACACACCCTTCAACAGGCAGCGCAGAAGCTGACACAACTCCCTTACAAAATCATTCACACATCAACATCAAATACGCGACTGTACCTTACATATTAACATGGCTACAATAACAGTAAAGGAGTCCAATATGGTTTCTGCTGCATATCAGGCTACATTCCGCACAAGCACAAAATAATAACAGGTTTACTCTGATTGGTGCAGGAAGATGAGTATCAAAAATTTTAACTAGTCAATTATACATCAAAAAACAGTTAAGACTTACAAATAATGCTAAGAATGATGCAGTGCTTTTTAAGATCTAATAGGGAATGGATAGATATGTATGATGAAGGAAGCGCAGGTGCAGCATGTATGTTAGGATGGGCAGATGGTGAAGAAATAGTGATGGAGCCTATGTTCTCCAAACCCACCCCATAATCAAGTGCATCACATCCATTTCTACATATGAGCTTCCTGTAAAGGAGACTTAAAGTAGGTTCAAGTGAATGAATATCGCGGAAGGTGATTCTCTATGTCAGCTGGAGATTTTTCCGCAGTGGCCGTAAGAACAGTCGCATATTTCACCGACGCACCCTTAAAGACGCGCACGGACCTCGCAGTGTACGCGCTCAGAGCGCGACGCGACAAACCCGAAAGCTGACATTAAAATCAACGAAGCAGTGTACATTGTACGTGCGCGCGTCGTATTTGAATATTACAAAGAGCTGTACGAATCTTACATCGCACGCTTGCAGTGTAAACCGCTTCTTTGATTTATAATGGGAGCGTTGCTGTCGCGTCGCGTCAGCGTTGATGGGGTATTAAAGCGAGCCCGTTGAGAGACGGAGGATGGCTGTATCGATATAAAAGCCGCAGTGCATCCAACACTAGGCGTTTACTCACTTTATAGAAGATCATTTTTAAAGTGCCGTAGAAACCCATGGTGATGGTGGTGACGATAATCCGGCTGTGATTCACTGAGAGAAGATGAAGAATTTATGGAAATATATCTGCGCGATAAGGGCTCTATTAATCCCGGATATATCCGACAGGGACATACTCATCCACGGTCGGATGCAAGGAAGCCGAAAGGAAGAATCCAACGACCCGCCCGTCTGTCTCTTTGACCGTCCTCTGAGCGGACTGACTGAGAGAGCAGAAGGAGAGAGACAAGAGGGGAGGGGAGGAGAGAGAGAGAAGAGAGAGAGAGAGAGAGAGAGAGAGAGAGAGAGAGAGAGAGAGAGAGAGAGAGAGAGAGAGAGAGAGAGAGAGAGAGAGAGAGAGAGAGAGAGACCCTGCCCTCTTCAAAGAACTTGTCATCCAGCACAAAAACTTGGACTTTATATCAGTCTTTATTAATTATGTAGGCCTATATAAGGTTTAGTTTTTTTTAAGTCATATTACTTTATATTTCTATTTTATTATGTTACTACATAACACAGGGCTACCATATATTTTATTTAATAAAATAAGCCATGCGATCAGGACCACGTAAAAATTAAGAAAATTATTCTGAAATTAACATGCATGAAATATCGATTGAACTTGAAATTTTATTACGTGGGAACAGTTGTCATTCTAATTCTCAGCTTTGCATCAGCGTCCTGATCAACTTGGTGTTTATTTTGTGAAAATGGTTGGCTGACAATACATTATCCTGCTTATTACACGGCTGATGGCAAATGGACATAAAATATTGACTTGAGCAGAAATTAATTTATTAACTTGCTGGTAGAGACAGCGGAGAGACAGAACACGGCTATGTAAGAAACTAATCTGCCAAACGAGCGGTCAGTTATACAGAATTGCCCTGGACAACTGTCATTATTCATAATATTTGACATCTGCTACAATTGAGAAACTAGATTAAAGTATTCAAGAGAGCCCTGTAATAAATAGTATTATGTTATTATCGAAAACAAAAATGGACAGAAATTAATTTCTGGCTCTCAGGAGTATACACTGGCTAAACACAGGGATCAGATGACAGGTTATCTGCAGATGAGGAAGTGAATGGTGCTGTACATGCAGCCAGAGGACAAAAGTGGAAGAGCCTGAGATTATATTCAACCGAAACCGGGTGGTGCACGCCTTCCACTTGTTGTGGATCCTGAGCCTACCCCTCAGCCACTGAAGACAACTGCCGGCCCCTCCTCGTTATTTCCGGAAGACTGAGCAGGTGGTATTTGGCACTCAGGGTGGTTTTGTGTGGACTGCATGATTAAAGATCGCCTAAGTGTATACAGACACACAAGGGTTGTTAAACTACATTAAATACGTTTCAAATAATATCTACACTAAACTAGAACCAGAACACTAAATCAGAATCAATAGGTCATGCAAATAATCTCTGATAACTCTGTCAAAAGCAACTATAGTGAAGAAAATTCTGCAACACTTTACAGTAAGGTTCCATTTGTTAATGGCCCACTGAAGTGCCAATAAAATAGCCAATAGTGTTTTGTTTATTTCACAGCTCGGCAAAGCTGCAGTTTCAACCTAATCTCTAACCGTTTATCCTTTTTACTTCCTCCATATTGCTTTGAAATGCAGAATTCTGTGGAGAATTCAAATGGGTCCTATACGTTTTCTGGTATGCGTAGACTCGTGCATATGATCCACTCTGTGCTATAGTGTCTCTGGACCGGAGCAGACTGTGTGCGCGCTGCAGTGGTTTGCGTGATAATAACGTGAAACAAGACTTCCTTCGCCCCAATGTAAATCATTTTTACACTGTCTGAATCGTTCCCTATCCCCTATATTGTGCACGATGTGCAATTCACCATATAGGAAATATGAAATGTTTGAATATTGTGATATATCGCAGATTCAGTGTCTATTTATAATGTAGGGGGCGGGACGCTTCAGATTCTAGAGAACATTGATTAGACAGAAAATCTGATGAGAAGCTGGAGTGCAGAGTGATGTCATCAAAATCATTGATCCATATTGGCAGAAGTGAATAGTTTCTTCTAAATGCGAATTGTGTCATTGTTTTGGAGCACACTAGTTTATAGATTACAGTAAGGCTAACATATTTATACTAAAAGACAAAAAAAACTTCGATTTTGATTTGATGGGGATTTTAACTACATTAGTTAACGTGAAATAACAATAAGTTTATATTAATCTTAATGTTAATTGCACCATTTACTAATACATTATTCAAATCAAAAGTGGTATTTATTAATATTTAATGGACCTAAGCTAAAATGAACTAAATGAACATCAGCATTTTAATTAATGTTATCAAAGATTAATACATACTATAACAGATGTATTGCTGCAAATTCATCTTTGTCATTAGGATACGTACCAAAAACGTTTAAGCTGGTTATGATTAAACCTCTTGTTAAAAAAACGCAACTTGATCCTTAAGAATTAGTCAATTACAGGCCGATCTCGAATCTACCTTTTCTGTCAAAGATACTAGAAAAGGCAGTATCCTCACAACTATGTTCCTTTTTAGAAAGAAATTATATATGCGAGGATTTCCAGTCAGGATTTAGGCCGTAACATAGTACTGAGACAGCTCTCAGAGTCACAAATGATTTTCTCTTATCATCCGATCATGGTTGTATCTCTCTATTAGTGTTACTCGATCTTAGTGCTGCATTTGATAGCATTGACCCCAACATTCTTTTAAATAGACTCGAAAATTATGTTGGCATTAGTGGAATTGCATTAGCATGGTTGAAATCATATATATCTGACCGTTATCAGTTTGTAGCAGTAAATGAAGAGATGTCTTATCGTTCACAAGTTCAGTATGGAGTACCACAAGGCTTAGTACTAGGACCGTTGCTGTCCACTCTGTACATGCTACCCTTGGGAGATATCATTTGAAAGCATGGCATTCATTTACACTCTTATGCTGATGATACTCCGCTCTATATTTCTTCACGCTCTGACGAAACTTACCAATTCACAAAATTAACGGAATGCATAGCTGACATAAACTGGATGACTAGAAATTTCCTACTACTTTACTCTGAAAAAACAGAGATTCTAATTATTGGACAAAACACTTCCTTACGTAATAACCTAGAATATACTGTCTAACACTTGATGGCTGCTCTTTCAAACCTTCGTCGTCGGTTAGGAACCTGGGTGTGCTCTTTGATACCAATCTTTCATTTGAAAGTCCCATTTCTAGTATCTGTAAAACCGCATTATTCCATCTTAAAAACATATCTAAATTACATCATATGTTCTTAATGACACTTGTGGAACAGTTAGTTCATGTGTTCAGGACATCAAGGCTAGATTATTGTAATGATCTTATAGGTGGTTGCCCTGCACGCTTAATAAATAAACTACAGCTGGTCCAAAACGCAGCAACTAGAGTTCTTACTAGAACCAGGAAGTATGACCATATTAGCCCGGTTCTGTCAACACTGCATTGTGTCCCTATTAAACATCGTATAAATTTTAAAATATTGTGGATAACTTACAAAGCACTAAATGGGTTAGCTCCCAGTACTTCCCCAGCGAGCTCTTAACACATTATAGTCCTTCACGTCTATTGCAATCTCAAAATTCTGGCCAGTTGATAATACCTAGGATATCAAAACCGACCGCTGGCGGTAGATCCTTTTCCTATTTAGCACCAAAACTCTGGAACAGTCTTCCTAACATTGTCCGGGAAGCAGACACACTCTGTCAGTTAAAATCTAGACTAAAAACACATCTCTTTGACCTAGCATACACATAACATATTATAAACTTCTATAATTCAATGTTAGGCTGCATAGATTAGGTCAGCCGGAACCGGGAACACTCTCCATAAATCCTGATGTACTCGTTACGTTATAATAAGAATGGCATGGCTAATATTAGTCTCTCTGTTTATCTCGAGGTTTACCGCAGACCGCCGGATCCAGGCTGTATCCAGATCTGATGAAGGACCTCCGCCTGGACACGACGACAACCCAGTCTTGAAGTGTCAACTAGTCTCTCCCCTGTGAAGGCCCCCTTCTCCATCCTTTTACCTCTGTACAGATAAAACTTTGTTTGTCTAGGCCAGACAAGTAATTTGAGGTCAATTTGTAAAGATAGACTACACGTCTATATATTCAAATGTGCATACCTATAGACTAAACTATACCTATAGACCTATAGTTTGCACCTTGGAACCTATTTCAAGGTTTGCGTTCTCAAGCCACCAGGCACTGTTTGTTGTGCGAATGAGCGGGCCGGAGCGCGTTAAGGGTTTTCTGTTAGAATGGTGTCATGTAAGCGGCCACTAAGTTAATAACTAATGATCATTGCAACGGAAGTGAATCGATTAAAACTAACTTAAGCTGGACAATAACTTTATTCTAGAGCTGCTGTAAAGCCAAAACTGTGTTACACTGTTACCTCTGTTACACTGTAGTGTTACTACCTACTAACAAGCATGTTACCAAAAAAAAAAGTTCTCTAAAAATCAGATACCTGGCTGTGGCGCTCTCCTGTTTAGATGTCAGGATAAGTTTGAGCAATTCAAACAAACGATAAAGAGGTGACAAAGAGGTGACTACTTGTTGTCTGTTTTGTTCCTGTGACTCACTGAACAAGCCTAGACATGTCCCACAGACACCTCAGTGATGCCTATACTGAACCACCCTGACTGCCTTTAAGAACAGAGAGCCATGAGAAATGCTTAATTGTGTTCTTTAGCACTCATAATTATATTTTCATGACACAAATTCAGATTTCCCCATTTAATAGCATATGACCAATTCTACAGGAGTACATTTAGTATGACTCAAGTTACTTTCCTGACATACTGTAGTCATTATGTACAATGCAAGTAGTTTTTGCAAACTAATTACTAATTAACAAGTCTAATTAATTACTCATCTTGCAATTTCAGTAAGTCACCAAATCTAAAACTCTGACAACAGACCGATCCATTGCATGAACAAACTAAGTCACAGTCACTGAAGCTTAACAGCACAAACACCCCAAAGTTTCTGTATCATGGCTTTTGTTTACAGGTAACAATCCATATCTTCCATCTATCAGCACAGAATAGCCACGTTAAACAAATCAGTGGTTACCATGCTTCCACCCCAGCCATTTCATTATACTTCCCCAAAAAGGGTTCAAGTGTGATGAAGCCAGACTAAACAAATCTCAAAGTACTGTGGTTGGTGTTACAATGTTCATTAAAGCCTAATCAAGGCAAATGAAAAAAAGGGAATGTATCAAGGAAGTGTTAGCGAATGTGATCCCTGCCATTTGCCTGACATTCATTACAAAGGAAACAGCACAGGATTAATAGGGCATCTATTTGTGAAACAATCAGCATGGCACCAAGTACCTTCTATTGACCGCCAAGGGCTAGGTGCTCCAAATAACACCAAACTGAGTTAAAGCTACAAGTAACCATGTTGTAAGTTGAGTTAGCAGTTTTAGCAACCACTTTCGACTCAATGTCCAATGCCCCACTGAGATTGATTCTCAGAGAAATCCATTTAGACTATAACACTGTTGCCTAATCCTGATATGAAAGTGCAGGCGTATGAATTTTATTTACAATATGTGTGGTTGTTCAGCATTGTGAGTAGTGAGAATATCCTTGAAAAGAAGGTAAGTACAGGAAAACAAACCTTGTGGGTTTAGACTTTTTACTAGTGCTGCCCCCTAAAACTCGACTAATTAGTCAACCAAAATTTGTATTAGTCGGGAAAAAAAACTTGTGGCAAAGTCACGCAGTTTGTTATCGGCGAGTCGTTGTGGTAATTAAAGTATGTCGTGAAGGGAATCCAAATCATCCATCAACCTCAAATATTTCTTCTCATTTGAAACATGTAAGTAGTAGCAACTGTACATGGCCGCTCGCTCTAACTTTAACTTGGATCACTGTGCGCTATTATTAGGCACATATAAAAGTGTTTGTGCGGAGTAATGAACCTGAAGTATAGCGCATTTAGTACATGACAAGGAGGTGCCGGCACGATTACTTGCATTTTTTGATAGCAGCAGAAACAATTTAAAATACTCCATTTTTGGTCATACAAATAATCATTAAAAACTTTAAAGTAGTCTACATTTATTTATATAAACTCATAATAAGAAAACTTTCCTTTGTAAAGTAAAGAAAACAAACAAACAGGATGCCCTTTCTGCCTTCTGTGACTGTGAACTTGAGAAAAACATTATTTTTTATTTATTAAAAAATTTATTATCAATATATTGTAATGTTTAGAAAGTCTCCTTGCGGTTTTTCACCACACAATCAAAATCATTACTTTTGCCGGTGTGCTGTGGCAAGCTTTATGCGTGCGTATGAGCGCCCGCGCTGATTAGGCTATGCATTATATATAGGCAATTAAAGGTTCATTATTATGATTTATATGGCTTAATAACACCGGAGATTAGTCGACTAAACGCTTAAATGAACAACTAGTCGACTAGAAGAACTTTAGTTGAGGCCAGACCTACTTTATACAAAAAAAAAAAATGCATGGTTGGAACAGGTCCCTCGGTTTGTTCTCTTTGCAGTTAAAAATATAAATAAAAATTCAAATTAATCTTTTCAGGTGCAGTGATACTGTGTGCAGAGAGAGTAACATACTGAGTTACTGCGACCCAGCGTTAGGGACAAAATTGCACCTGTCAAAAGATTCCAAGCAATTTGTTGATGAATTGCTGGAAAAAAAATACTTCATCTTACACAAGTTCCAATGAATCTGTGTCCTGAAGCCAATGAAACTGGAGAGCAAGTGAGCAGCTATAAGGGGCCGTTACGGCAATAACTTTGGCAATAAAGTCTGCACAAAATGGAGAAGAAATGTATTAAGATAAACTTGGTAACACTTTTCTTTGTCCTTCACAAATGGCAAACATTGTATTTTGTTGGAATTAATCTAAGACACAGGTGTGATGACCCATTTCACGGCTGTTAGAACATCACCATGGCAATCCCTAAACAAACTGGAGCGAGTATGCATGTTGGGGTGGGTCACAGAACTGGGAGTTTGTGTGTATAAAGCTCTTTCTCTTGCCTTCACAGACAAAACCCCTCCTAAACTTTACACAGCGGATAGGAATGTATGGCATGTGAGAAAGTCCTGCCCGTGTCTTTTGAAGAGACTCTGACCCCTCCGCGTTCACAGTGTAAAATTAAACTCCATGGCAAGAGGCTTTCTCTGACATGCAACTGCAAAAAAAACAGGTGCTTTCCTGGGAACGCTTGTATTGTAAAGCCCATTTTGTTAGCTCCCAATTTCACAGATTTTAGAATGATATAGATATGCTTAAAGCAACAAGACCTGCCAGACACATGATAGATGGCCCAGGAAAATGTTACATTGTTTTAGTGAAGCAGCAATACAGGTTCCAAGAAAATGTTAATTCCTTAAGACACTATCACAAATGGAGCAGGCAAAATGCCAAGAACATTCTGCAAACATGATGACAGCTTGTGAAAATATGTGAATGCTAAAACAGCTAGTAGATTTGTCTATGACAACGTTAATTTTTTGCCTGGAACAATCAAATTTAATTAATTTTGGGATATAAAGTCAGAGAGGTACAATAATCCTTAGCCTATATCATTATGAGGGGGGGGGGGGGGGGAAAGAACTAGGAAGAATAATGACATTCTTGAAAAGAAAACCTTATTGGGTACTTTGGCTTTTTCAGTTCTTTGTCTTTGAGGGTCAATTTTTGTGATTTTTCATTTCATTTTGACTGAGTCGCCCTGACTCATTCAAAATTAAATGAAAAATCATGAAAATGTAAATGTCAGTTAAGAAACTTGAAATAAAACTTAAGTTTCAAATTTTCCTAAACATTTAGACATTTTGTATTTTCCCTTTTTGAAAAGAAAATGGAGGACAGACAGTGTCCTCCCCATGAATGGACAACCGGTGCAAAGCGAGCAAACGTACATTCCAATCAGCCAGATAACATTGAGGTTAATGAATTCGCCTGCGGACTGCTACACCCTACGAAGCACAATGACACCATCTGCTCCTGACCCAGGCATTTAGCCTCCAAATTGACAATAAGACCCTGATCCATCTCGTTTGATTGGATCATGACGAATGACATTCAGACAGCATCATGGGTGGGTGAATGATGAGATGAAATGATACACAGAGACAACGAAGGGTCACTGTCCAATTTAGGAATTGGATAAACAACATTGCTGGGTAAATTAAATCAGATGTGTGCAAAGCACAGAAGAGTAGAGGGAATTAACTTCTGTGATTTTACCAAAAATCAATTAACCCAAGATGGAGATATAAATGCAATGCAAATATTACAAAATATTTTCTAAAAAGGATCCAGAAACTGCAGCAAATTCCAATTTTAAAATTACAGCATCAGAATGGATAAAAAATGGGCTTGAGTCTCTAAACTCTACAAGTCCTTCATGAGATGCGACAATATTTTCATGGTCTAATGCACATGTTTTTCTCAATTAGCACAGTGCCATTTAGTATGGCATGTGCACCCTACATAGGCAGTATAGATAGGCAGTATAAATTAAGTTTCTGGAGTCAGAAATGCAAACGTAGTATTTGCTCCAAGAACTAAAATATACAAGCATACATGCTCAATGACCTTTGCACTAATCTTATCTTGCGATATAACTGTCATAAATTCTTTGCAAACATACTGACTCATATGTGGTTTATCATGCTGTAAAATCTAAATAGAGATTTTTGTTTGATAGCAACAGAGAAGGGAAGGCATTTTCTGCTAAGCCACAAAGAGTTGTTCCACATCTACTATCAAGAGCAGAACTGTAGTCTTAAGGCAAAAGAAATTGCCTTTAGTTTGTGAAGGGAGGTAGTGGTCAATCCTTTTAAAACACCAGGAAAGAGAACTACAAAAAAAAACTCCAGGTGTTATTTTCCTATATGGGGACTGTAATTTTACCCTACCTGTAGTGGTAATGTTGGGTAATTAGTGGGGACAGTGGCTACAGCTTTATTTTTCCAGCTGTTTGTGAAATGAAGCTCTACATGATTTTAGTAACAGTAACTGTTACTGACAGGTCACAGACTGGTTTGTCAACATTCTGTAGGATAGAGAACAGCGAAAGATTTTGATTCTAGGGCAGGGGTGTGCAAACCAGCTCCCTGAGGGCCTCTATCCTGCAAAGTTTAGTTCAAATCCTGATTAAACATTGAATGAACTAATAACGGCCTTCAGGACTAGAAAATTCCAAGCAAACTTGTTGGGGCATGTTGGAGCTAACCTCTGCAGGACACTGGCCCTCCAGGAGCAGAATTGGACACCCTGTTCTAGAGAACCTCAATGTGACAAAACAGAGGTGCTGACCTTAGAGTAATTCAGTGAGCAGATATGATAAGTGAAGTGAACCCCTCCCCTGATAGCTTGAAGTGAACCATAACAGTAGGGCAGCAGCCAGTCCTGCACAACATGAAAGAACAAACTGTTAAAAGCTCCACTTTTGACCCTCTGTGTTGCATTGAAAGACAGGATTCTTCAAAGGTGCAGTGACCTTTAACATAGCAGATTCCCACAGAAAGTCTTTGCCCTTATCTGGTTTCATATGATTTCCAGGCCACTCAAAGAGTGTTAAAACGTAGGTAATGTGAGGAAAGAGACATGTGAAGAGCAACCAGCAATGTCCTGGAAACACTATGAAAGTCTAACCTATTTCCTTTTTGAAAGAAGTTCGAAGACCAAATTGTATTACTTACCATTACCAATGAAACTAAGCCAAAGCTGTGAAACTTTAAATTTTCAAAGACAGAGAGGCAAGTATCTTATAGCCAACACAATTAGTGAAGAAATGTCAATGCATGACAGGGAAACTCCACATAATAAATACAGTTTTATGTTTTATGTGAAGACAGTTGCCTAGGGTCTGCTCAGAGGCATATGTCTGCATATGGATTTGTAAACCGATGCAATCTAGTGCCACTGCAGTTGTTGATTTTCTGGCTGACGATTTTCTTCCTACTTCGATGAGTCACATGGCGCAGATACTGCAGACAAGTCCGGATATAACATCTGACCATCTTCCTTATTAAAAAAAAAAGTCTCATTAAAAGCTGACCTTTCGTGGGCTGTTTGTTTTTGTGGCGACACACTTGAGAAGCGACCATTTTTTAGAATCTGTGACTAACTGTGTGTGTTTGTGTAAATGAGAAAGTATTGGGCTATGGAAGGTCAACTAACACTGTAGAAGATGATGATTACCAAAAACAGATAAAAATAGATCCAGATTACAGTCCTGGAGCTCCACTAACAATGTTTTGTACTCTCATGAATGCATTTAAAACTGAAGAAAGGAGACATGAAGTCTGTGGGGTGAGAGACTGCTGCGGTCTTGAAACCTCTGTGTGAACCAAACAGCTCCACGCTCACAGCTAAAGGAAAAAATAAATAACCCCCAATGCAACTACAAGTTCTAACCTCTATCCTACAGATTTCCAGCTCTCTCTATGAAGATGATGAACATTATGGAAGAAGGTGAAATATCATTCTGTTAGCACATTCCTTGTACTTCGGTTGCACTTTGTCTTCTCTAAAGGAAACTCTTGTGATGGATTATGTGTATCCAGAGTTGGAAATACCTTAGCAAAAAAATTGATGGAGCAAAGGTCTGGACTGGAGAAGCAAGAACTTCAGGAAAGTAATCTCAGGATTTAAAAGTAAACAGCATGTGCTCAATGCTGCACATTTTAATGTGATATATTGTCTCTACAGGTGGGTCAGAGATGCTCTCATGTGGAAGGAATGCAAGTGGAACATCTTAGCAGAACAAGTGTACAACACTTGCTGAAGATGTTTGCAGTCATCAGATTGACAGAATGAAGTAGAAGTCACACTTCACAACTGACAATTCCGGCCATCAGGGTGAAACAGAGTTAACTGACATTCAATTGAGATGCATGCACCTCATATGCAGTAAGTGTTTAATCTCAATGTAGAGCTTTAGCTTGAACCACATGAACCTGCATTACTGCACAGGGCATGTTCAGTCTTGTTGCAGCTGTCCTTAGGTGTTTCCTCGTACACCAGATCCTGTTCCAGACACTCCAGTCGGGCTGGTATAATACATAGTTTTTTGGCACTGAGGGAGGATCTTAATGTGGTTAAACCACAATTGCAGCTCTTTCATATCAATGCATGCTGACGCTGACTCTGAACCAGTTTCACCTCTTCAAATCTTACTCCTCCACAAGAAAAAAACCCACCAAAGCTGATCAGGTAGTGTCAACGTCAACAATTAGGTGCTTTTCACAAGAACAATGGCTTTTGAAATGAAGAATGGAGAAAAAGCTGTAAAAATCAGCCATAACTAGATGTACTACTGATTGCTGTCTTCCAGACAAGAAAAAAAAAACACCTTGGCAAGGAAAAACTGTCCTTGATTTTTGTTTTGGATGGTGTGTCAGTTGAAGCGAGATGATGTAACACAACAGCAATGCTCGCCTGTGTTGGATATTAAATGAAAGACATTACAACTTTAAACATCAAGAGATTGAAAGGAAGAATATGTTCGTGATTACTTTTCTTTATTTTAATTTTAATTATGATTATTGCAGAAATATTGACAAAATGGTGTTCTATTGACTCAAGTCTAGTCAATTTAGCTATGGACGGTTGTCAGAGCTTAAATCATGTCATAAAATACCATTTACTATACCAACAAACAAAACACATTAAAAAGCACACCAGATCGAGTAGGCGTGACTTCAAAATAATAGCAAGGATCAGATTTAGCTCAATTATGGAGCAGTGCCTGTGGGAAAGGTTTAAAACGCTAACCACACACAAACAGAAAAGAGTAAACATAAGCAGTCTCCTCAAGAGCCTAAGGACAGGCCTCAGGGGTTGGAGGAGCTCTCGCTCACTCCATTATCTCAAACAGTTTTCAGAAAAACAACTAAGTTAGTAAGCGCATGTAAAAAAATTGGTGTAACCTATTAGGAAAGCTGGTATCTGAAAGGTGCAAACTCTTTAATTGCACATCTAGGAGTTAATTATAAGTTTTTTGAATATGGAGCAAGATTAATCACTTGAGGCACAGAGACACAAACCACTCTTCCCTTGAGATATAAGAGAGACCCGTGACTCTGGGTCAAAGATGTGAGAGTGTGATGAAGTAATTACTCTTAGTCAGGCCTTGTAGGACAAAGAGTGACAGCCGCTAACGGGATGATATCAAGTGTTTGGTTACATCTCCAGAGGGTTGAGGGAGCACTCAGTCCTAAGCAGAGACACAATCCTCTCAGCTCTGTCTGTGTGAACTGCAAAACAACAAGAGCAGTTTCTCCCAATCTAATACCGTAGGTGATGGCGTAGATGAGGAACACAATGTAGCGATCAAAGAGACAGAATGAGGCACTGAGAAAAAAAGCAGGATGAGAATAAGCAATGGAGAATAAAGACACATTGACAAGACAGTCTTGAGTCCTATACTTTTTTAATATTTTATAACTATTATAACTTTATACTTCTTGAGTTTGGTGGAAACAAGCACACAATTACCTATTCCACATCCAGGCATTGATTAAAAAATGCATTAAGCTAGAATAACTCTTTTTTTTTTCTTCTTTTTTTTTTAAAGCAGAGGCTCTTTTCTTTCTATATATTAATTGTTCAGATATTCATACAACAAAATATTCTGGGGGCCATGAAAATTGTGAAATGCTGGCGGAGAAAGAGTTTATTGTACAGAAGGTTTGAGGACCCCTACTCAAGTGTCTTTCTAAAGAGGTTGCTTGGTCTTAGTTTGGTGCTTTACTCTGCCTCAAAAGTTCAGACGACTCATCTACTTGACCAACCTTCCTTTGAGTTTGTCCAACAGGATTGAAGTGTGAAGTTATAAAAATTCAGAGGTGCATGATCACACAAAACCAGCCTTGCAGAAGCAATGCACACTTCTATAAGAGCCTCAATGACATCACTTGCACATGGACCCTTGCATAAACCAGGTTTAGCGAGGATGGGGAAAGAGGGCAATGAGACTTAAAAAAAAAAAAAATAGAGGGAAAAACGTATGGAAAAAAAGCTGCATCATACCCTCCTTCAGGGTGTTTTTTCTGTACTTGATTATAATTTCTGCTGGATTTTTTCTCAAGGAAACAGCTGGACCACAGGCATGGAAATTCACTAATTAAGACTGTTGTGATATCGATCTAAACAGTCCCTTAAACCATCCGGAATAGACCTTTTGTTACATATAATGTTGGAGAGGAAAAAACACCACAACTACAATTAAATGAGAAGATCTACATTGTTTGGAGAAAACCAGTAAGATAACGTGCTTTTCTTTTTAATGATCTAAAAGTAACAAGCAGCAAAGAGGGTGCAATAGTTTTCTCCGCAAAGTCGAACGGGTCAAGATTTTCCCCACATTAACACCTCCAAAAGACAGGCTTCATGGTCCACAACAACACAAAAGAGTTCTATATTATTCAAGGGAGCAATCTGCCAATCATCAATAATAGATGTCTGCCACTGTCAGCAGAACGTTAAGTGCTCATGTATTCTTAATGAGTCTTGGTTGGAGAGGAACTGCGTGCCACCTCGTGTTCTAAACGGCCGGCCATGGGGAATCGTGGTTATATATCCGTTAACATGCATGAATTGACCAGAACTGCCGCATCAACCTCCCCTCCCATGAATCCAAAGGCTCTGAGAAACACTCATACAGATAGACCACACAGAGTGTTGGAAGACCGCAATGCCTGCAGTGTTTAACACAGTTTTGAGTTCCTACTATGAATGAAATAAAATGAATCTATTGATCATTAAGGACACAAGTCTCTGTTTATTCAGTAATTGGGCTTTTACCATGTCTTGTGGTTTCTAAAAGTTCCTTTGTGGTGGTGGCATTCCACAACCAACTGAAGAATGTAGGTATGAGCTCAAGTTTTCTATAGTCTGCTGGCAAGAAGAGACCAGAATAAACACAAATGGCCATTTTGAGTGAGAGCTGGGATATAATGAACTACTTCCATTGTCTTGGGTCAGTTTGCTGAGGTCTTGAAAAATCGTGACTCGAATGCAAACTAATTGTGGCTGTCTCCTCTATGTCATGTCTTCAAACAGCAATACATAATGTACAGCCGAATCATAATAGAGTAATAGGGCTCATCACCAATAATTTAATAATTTAATTATATTTTACTGACAAAATGTTGATATGTTTACCAGGACAATTACTTTTTTTTTTAAAGTTATGTTGTCTTACAGCCTTTCCTCTTTGTTGTTGCAGGTCAAAATGTAATGCACACAAATATTTGTAAATATTCAAATTTAAAATAATGTTAAGCCAGTCACAATGCAAGATATCCACGGTTGCAATCAGACAATTATGTAAAAACTGAAATAGGCCTGTTGACACTAATTCAAATTCCCAATTTAATCATGTTTATTCAAATTTAGATTACAATGGAATCGAGAGAATATGATTCAGAATCAAATTGGGCAGTCTGCCTAAGACCCTGTCCTACTACATTCCTACCACTGAAGTGCTAAATTATTTAGGGTTTTCTAGTGTTGTAATGGGATTCTGGATAAGCTTATTGTGAGGATTGGGTAAAGTAACAGTTCCCATGTTTGTGTACTGCTGGGGAAGTTAGAACTATATACAGGTAAAGTAGCCAGTGAAACGCATCTCATATGCTAGTTCGAATAGAATAATAAAAAGAGCAAAAGTTCAGGCCACAGGTTATCTAGTCATACATTTCTCCTCTGGGTGAAGCTACGACACACAGTATCTTAAAAGTCTCTGTTCGAATCTCAGAGCACACTCCAGCGTCTGCTAAAAATAAAACTTCTCTTCATGATACTTCATGTCAAAGTGTATTTACATAGTATTGAGGCAAGGCCTATACATAGAAGATTCTTTCATTTCAAAATGAACCGTTAAATATTAGATGTACACAAAAAAAACATTATTCTTAATGAATAACATTTAATGATTAAAAGTGGAATGGTAGCAAAACTATGACCTTCACAACAGATGTTTCTTTTCATCCAAGAATGTATAAGTGCTGAATGCTATCATTCAGAGACATATTAAGAAATGTTATGAATATAAATTTAATTAAGATCTATGTTCACTTAAGGATGGATAACTTATTCATAATATTTGAATAACCACAAGCTAACATGCAAAGGTGAGATGACGGTAAGCAGATAGAAAAGGATTTAATTAATCTTGATAATCTGGTTTCGTTGAAATGCTCATAACCATTTATATATATCCATCTAATAGTTATGTATATGTCTATTTAATATAAATATATGTGCATGTGCGAGATGTTTTGTCAAAAGAACCTTGTTTTTTTCCGTTTTTAAATCACTTCCTCAAAGTGTAAATCATGATAACAAAAATTAGACTGTATATTTGAATCATGATTTGATATCCATTTTTATATATTAAAAAATAATAATATAAAAATTATTCGGGTTACACTATTTTACAGAAGGCGGCGCATGTACGTGTACTTACCAACGAAAGTACTGTTAATACAAGGTAACTTCATGGGTTAAAGTTAGGTTTAGGTATCTAGTTATTACCCACTTATTGTAACGACTATAATAAATACAAAGTATGTACATGGGGAACAGGACTTTAAAATAAAGTGCTACCATTATTCATATTAAATTACTATTATTATCATTTTTTATCAACCAGAATTGTATCAATATTTAATGCATGCGTCCATCCTCCACCCTTATAAGTGACACTATAAAACACCAGAATTGCACTCACATAGATGCTGGCAGCCTGCAGCAGGCCTGAATTAGAGATGCTGATTAAGGAGTTTGTCTTGGGCCGGCCGCACCCCTCTACAACACATGCTGAGAAATGCAAACTGAACATGGTGCTTTACGTGATGAGAGATGCTAGATCAGTGACGCAGTCTATGCACCAGCTACTCAAGCGCTTTCTTCCACTCCTCCCTCAGTTTGGTTTTGGATATGGAGTTGTTGATTAAACTCCAACAGGACTCAACAAGGCTAGAAGTGTCAATAAAAGTGTGTATAGAAAGACTCAAGCATGTACATGACTTCCCTTCCTTCCATCAGCCTCGCCACAAAGATAGAGCATCTTTCACGCCAGCTGGCTATCCTCCTCTGAGGATAAGACACTACATGATCCAGAGAGCCAGAAAGAGAGGTTAGCACATCTTCCCCAAAATAGTTGCTCTGTCGACTGCTCGTCTTGCTTCCATACCACAACGGCAGTCAATTTTCTGTAGGAGGATTCCTTGAATTTTATACGAAAGCCATGCTGCTTTTTCCAGCTATCACTGGACAGATTTGGTTTTAAAACAGCCAGGTAGGATCCACTGAATGAAATGAGATAAATCTTCTATAACACAGAGGCAGAACTCTGTTTCACAACCATTTGCATATTCTCATTTTATAACCACTGCTCCACACCTCTGTCTTGGGGCCGGGTAGATAAGGGTTGAATCAATGGGCTTGTTCATGAATCATCCCTTGCTAAATCAATCACGAACATTCAGAATATAAGGGGAAAAAAACTGATACATTAATGAAATAGTTCATCTATAAATTCAACTTTTAATTTACTTACCCTCATGTTGTTAAACATTTGATTTGCCATCTTGCAACAAACAAATCATACTTTCAGATCAGATCTTTTTAATTAATTGGTTGATCTGGTTCTCACAACCTGAACTAAACTACTCACAGAATAAAGTCAGTGGATGCATCCAAAACCGACCCCTACAACTTCATTCATGATTCCCTACTTTACTGCACTAATATAGTGCACTGAATGAGTGAATGAAAAAGAATGAGTAATTCAGACACGTTTTCACACATGAATCAATTTGGTGTAATGCTCAGCGCATTGTTATTTAAGCTAGCTGTTGACTGTATATTGGTTGTACACTTGTTATTAAGGTCCATTATGCGATTGAATGAGTGCACTCGATAATGTCCACTATGGTTTCGTAATCCACTAAAAATTTCTATCCCCTCAAACAGTAAACTGTAAGAGGGTATAGGGGTGATTTCAGATCGTTTTTTATTCGCCCTCGTGTCACTTCAAATCCATATGACTTTTGGTCATCTTTGCAGCACAAATTAAGATTTTTTTAATATTCAGAGCATTTGTTCATATATTGAAAGTCTAGGTAATCTTTCAAGCTTCAAAATGTACATGGCATCGTGAAAGTGATCCATATGCATCAAACACTAAGTCTTCCAAAGAGACAATTGCTTTATGACAAACATATTTAAAATTAGGAATAGAGCACATTTTATACACTCTAAAAAGTAATTCAGGGGACCTGGTACAACAACTTAAATAAAATGTATTGTTGCAAGTTAAAAATTCAAATTTGTTTGTTAAATTAAAACTTTTAAAGTTGCAAATATTATTTTGTAGAGTTCTGTTGATCATTACATCAACTTAATATCGTCTGTAATTTAAACTCAAATTTCTGCATTGATTGGCTTTTAAAAAAAATTTGGTTGTAGTAACAATGAAATTGTCTTGATAACATCGTAAATTAGGCAGTGGATTTCTAGTTCCCAGCATGCTTTTCATAGGACTGGATAAATGTTGAAATAAAGTGTTAATTTATTTGTTTTTAGTGAAGGAACGACATGTTTGACATTTAAAAGAGTTTCTGCAATGTTGAAGTTTTTGTGGTTACCATTGTGCTGAAGAGCTGTGCTGTTGATTTGAACTTAAATAGATACAATTTATTGGTTTCATGGCTACAACTCTGGTAGTTGGAGCGATTTAAGTAATCAACTTAAAAATGTGTGTTTGTTACAAATTATTAAGTTCTTCTAACTCAAAGTAGCTTGTCGGGTGAACGTAAATTCACTCAAGGTGGTCATAACTCAAAAAAAAATTATGCAAGCACTTGCGTTACTTTTTTTGGTGCAACCAACACATTCTTTTTTATAAAAGTGTATGGTAAAAGGAAACTCTAACGGGAATTCAGACACAGCCAGTGTATTAAACCAGCGAAGCAGATCAGTCTTGAATCATTTGGACTGTTTTGTGAAACGAATCAATTGATTCATTGAAAACACCCGACCCGAAAAATAATTTGTTCAAGAATCAGATTATTCACATGAACGTACAAGAGTTAGGACGGGTATCAAGATTTTCAGTGAATAGTGATTTAAATTATGATTATTTCTCAAACAATACTCATCATACAACTTCTAAAGACACAGTATGACACATGAACTGTTCTAATACAATTGTATGGTGCTTTCACCACTAGAATATTCAAAATCCTTCCTTTTTTGTTCAATGGAAGAAAGTTAGTAATACTTGTTTGGAACAACTTGAAGAATGATGTCAGAATTTCCATCTTTGGATACACTTTAAAAATTCAGAATCTGACAGTCGATTTAAGAGTAAAGACTTTAAATTGTAGGTTATATACATCATGAAATTAGGTTTATTTGGTGCTCATCTACAATGCTACAATGAATGTACCCACAATCCCTTAAACGAAGTGTCGATTAGCCTTTATGTACAGCGTAGTACGGCAACGTGTGTAGGTACATGAAAGGTAACAGCTTTTCCCTTGTGCTGGCATATCTGCACTGAGACCTGCCCACCAAGACAGCTGTATGGAAATTAGAGAGCTTGGGCTGCACCATTACATGGCCCGCCCTGGCAGCGCTCAGAACAACGGCTCTCTCAGCAGCGTTGCTTCAGGCATGAACTTGGCAGATTAGCCATTCAGGAAACAAATAAGCCCTCTAACACAGACGGCCCCCTGAAAAGGAGAAATAAAAACAACCTGAATGCTACGAACCGGACACAAGAGGCCTGAAAAACACCAAGTTTCCTCCCTCTAAAGACATTGTGTCTAAGGGATGGAAAACCCTCTGTCGGTGAGCTTGTTTTGCATCTCGCTTGCCTCTCTCTCTCTCTCGATGCACAAGCAGTGATATTTAACAAGGTTGTAAATAAGCAGCCCTGGGGCATTTGTATTGTAACAGGATATGTGCACCCTAAAGTGCTCGACAACAGAGGGTACACATCTCTGAAAGAGCAGTACAAAATTCTGAACGAGAGAAATCGTAAAAAGTACGGAGCCGACCGCCCACTCTTCTGCTGCTTGTGATACTCATCTGCTGGAACGTGTTGGTGTGAGATCTAACATGTAGCAAATACCACTAAGGTTACGCTGCTCTATTGATTGGACCATAGCATATGTTTTTTGCTGAAGAGGCTGGCTGAATCCTTCGCTCATTGTCGGTAAAACTCTGATCAGCAGAGAGAGAGCGGGCGGGCTGTAGATCTCACTCACTCCATCGCCACTGACAGTGGGCGGCAGCGAGAAGGACGCTGTCCACCTCCCTCTATCTGTACATGGTTGCCAGGCAACACAGAGAGGTCTGGCCAACCGGAGGGTTGTAGTGCTCTCCTTCTGGCCACTCGTGAGCAAACTCTAGGACTTTTATGAATATGTATTAGAGGTGAAGGGGAAAATGAAATGCAAACTGAAATACGTTATTGTGATTGTCATTAAGACACTGAATCAACACTTAAGCATCACTTAAGACTGTCAATCAATTTAATCAAATTAATTACATATAATTCAAAGATAGTGACAGACGAGAAAATCAACAATTTAAAAAAAATTGCTTTTTTAGTCGGTTTATAGTATGATCGCTACACACAAAAAACTATCTATTACTCACTTTCATGTTGCTTCAAACCCATGAACTCAAATTCAGAACTAAAATGTATATATTTATAAATAAAATAACATTTTAATTTAGGCATAGAGCACATCAAATAAAGTAAAAAGGAAGCTCTAACATATAACTGACGGGCAAGAACAAACCTCATTTGAGCACAAACCTGGTTTGAGCTTCTATTTACTATATGTGATGTTCTTTATGTACGTGTGTTGATTTATGTTCCTTAGATTAAAAAAAAGTCTTTTAAACAACATGAGGGTGAGTAAATGGCAGAATTTTCATT
Organism: Siphateles boraxobius; assembly: GCF_051911475.1. Classification (NCBI taxonomy): domain Eukaryota; kingdom Metazoa; phylum Chordata; class Actinopteri; order Cypriniformes; family Leuciscidae; genus Siphateles; species Siphateles boraxobius. The sequence goes on along the minus strand of NW_027508777.1, from coordinate 10,057,070 downwards.
TTTGTTAGGATTTTGTTTCATTTTTGTTGCTAACCCTTTAAACTTTTTTTTTTAAATCATCGTTTCGGTCTAACATTATTATTGCAGTATCTATAAAATACAATTTGGTTGGATATATCCTTTTTTTAGTTGCAATTTCTTTAATATTTACAGGACATAAAATTTGTAGAAAGTAATTATACAGCTTTAAAAATATAACTCAAATTCACCACACTTTTACTGGAAAACAAATATTTGGGATACTATGATAAACATCATTGATGTGCAGTTTCTACTTTTCATTTACTGATGATTCGAAGACTATCACAAGTCAACTTGGGCAAAACCATCTATGTTTGCCAGATAACATTGACAAAAAAAATAAAAATGTATAAGCTCAATGAAAGTAAAATTGTCAGTGGCAATGCAGCACAGTGGGCCATGATTACTGTAAAGACATGTAAAGCACAAAAATTAACAGTTTGTGTAGATGTCCTCTAGTGCATGTTCTAACATATAGGTACACAAATTCTAAAAAACGTGAGACTAATATAACGGAAACAATTTCTATTTTTAGTACAAAACTAACTGTTGCATGCTGAAGCAGGCAGTCCTGAATTGGTAATAAGGTTTATGAAAACTAAAGTCCAGGACCAAAAACCTATCTAATTTGTTTATTGAGGGTGAAAATGCTTCTCATAATTTGATTATTTTTTCTTTTTTTAATTACACTCCTCAGCCCTAATTTTTTTCTATTGGCCAGCCATCTGTCACTGATTCACTGTGTGCTGATGTGTGTTAATAACCGTTGTGGAAATGTAGGGACACAAACAGCCACATGGTTTCCGGCCATTCGGCTAAATTATGATGCCGCCAGATAACATGCACTTAATATCCTGACTTTTCAAGAGGGCAAATGGAGGAAAGAGCACAATGGCATGATAATACTTTGAGACAGCAGCCATCAGTGTGCATTTATTAGGAAAAGAACACTGAACTGATCAGTCGGAAAGACACTAAAAGGAGGCTGTAAATACAATTCATAACTAAGCTGTCCTTTTCATACTGCATAGACTTAGCTTTTTCTATAGGCTTGATGAAAAATTCAAAATACACGGGGAGCATCTGTCCATCAATCCACAGATTAAACTACTGACCTAACTAAACAAATAAAGATACATGTAATATGAACTATGATCTGCTCCAAGTTCAGCTCCAAACACACCTGAACCAGTTAAATAAGATCTTTAGAAACACCTAATTACAGACGTGTGTAATTACAAAGTGTGTTGGAGCAGGGTTGGAACAGATCTCTCCAAGAACAAGATCGGGCACCCCTGACCTAAATCATTACATTAAAGTGATAAATCCTCATGGGTGGAACAGCAACTAGGTACCCCATATGCAAAAATGAGTTTCTATGACTTTGAGAAGACAAAACTTTGAGGCAGAGTGACTTGATTTTCTGTCTGGCCTCCAGAGGTCTTCTCCTCTGAAGTTTTAATTAGTAAAGAACCTCAATTCTTCACAGTCTAAGCTAAATCTTTTCAAAAGCATCCAACTTCTACAATAAGACTGTTAAAGGTAAATTGTAATTGTTCTCTCTTTTGCTCACCAAGGCTGCATTTTTTTTAAAAATTTAAAATTAAGTTTTTGATTATTTTTAATATATTTCAAAATATAATTTAATCCTGGGATGGCACAGTTTTCCACAGCTATAACTCCAGTCTTCATCACTCCAAATCATTCTAATATGCTGATTTGCTGCTTTAGGTAACATTTATTATCAATGTTGAAAAGTTTTGCTGCTTAATGTTTTTGTGGAAACCGTGATAATATTCAGGATTTTTTTGACAAATAGAATGTTCAAAAGAACAGCACGTTTGCTTAATACAAGTGTTCATTGAAGAGAGCAACCCAAGTGTCTTAATTGATGAACATTGTACACAAGCATGTTAAAAAAGTTTGTCTGGAATGTCTGGACTCGTAAATGATGGAGGTGCCTCTTCAAATGATGCATAATGACGAGTGCAGTAGGACGTTTTAAAGCTCCTTTATAAAAAATAATAAAAAAAAAACATTGGAGTCTCCTTATTAGATTTGCACCTGGCAGTTTTAAACCAACAAAGCTTTCTCCTCTTTTCCACATATTTGGCAACTTCAACAAGCTCTTAAAGTATTTCTAATCAAACCGTGTCACCTGAAACACTCAAATTCCACTTGGCAGTTCTCAAAACACTCCAAACTGAATGACAACTTTTGTCAGGAGATGACTGGCAGGTCAAAGCACGAGTTGCTCTGCCGTGTTTACCGGTTACCTCAACTGTTTATACCAAGCTGGAGGTTTAACAGCCTAAGAACAGTGCTATAAAAATAGCCGTTTTGAACAAGACTGTGGGATTGTTGATTGAAAAGCAGATGCCAAAGAGATCCCATGTCTCGATGCAAGCATATCTCGACTTACCAACATGTGCATGTGCCACACATTTAAATAAAACAGCATCTCTAGAGGATTCTTCGCACCAGCACTCAAATTTACAGGATTAGGATGCTCAAGGTCTGTTTACACATTCAAGCCTGTTTGTGCGTGACTAAGAGCGTGTGCACACGTGCACTTCCTGTTTACTCTGTCAAAGCTAATATCTGAATGGCGAATCTGAGGCGGTGTTTCTCAGCAGGTTCTGACAGGGGGAATGACCCTAGGGATGGAGAGCTTTCAGCATCACACCGGTAACATCCCTGGTGGAGGGTTTGCGCAACACTGTTTATTCATCAAACAGGATTAGGCTTTGGTGTGCCTTATTAAGTGATGGGGACTTGTTTTAAGAGACAAAACATCCATTGCAGGTTGCAGGAGCTAACAGAAAATGACAGCGGGATGAAGAAAAGGCCTAGATGAGCTTTTTCTTTCTGTCTCTCTTGTTAGTGTTATCAATGCACTCTCATCCTCCTCAGACAAGTGTACTTTATTCCAAAAGGTGTGCACAGATAAATATTATCAGTGGCATTGAAAGTGGAGAGATGAAAGTATAGCATTCACAGCCTCCACAATCACAGTTGTTCTTAAAGGCATAGTTCAACAAAAAATGAAAATTCTGTCATCAATTACTTACCCTCTTTGCGTTCCAAACCCTTTTTCAGACTTTTTCATCTTCAGAACAGATATTATATATTATATGTTAGATTAGAAAAGATAGAGATTTCTGTCCCTTAATTGAAAGTCTATTCACCTAAAACTCTGACACTTCAAAATGTTCATAAGGTTGCAGAATAAAACCATCTGAATCAAACTGTTTAATCCAAGTCTTCTAAAGGGGACGCTTTATATGATAAAGAGATTAAATTCAGGCTTTTATTCACATATAAACGTTCATTGGCGAATGAACATAGAGCCTTCAAATTTCTCTATTTCTTTATAAACATTTGATTTTGAACCATCTTTCGTTTTGGGTGAATAGACTTTCAATTGAGGGACAGAAATCTCTCAAATTTCATTAAAAAATATCTTCATTTGTGTTAAGATGATGAACGAAAGTCTAATGAGTTAGGAACTAAATCTGTAAATGATGAAAGAATGTGAACTATCCCTTTAATATCACCACTGCAGCCCTCGCAAGCCGACATCAGGGTGGCCTGATGAGTAAGCCATGAACACATATGAAAAGAGATACACAAACAGAGTCAATGAGCTAGATGGACTGCACAGCTGGTTGGAAAGCAGACAAGGCTCTGGGTAGCCTCAGGATGACTCTCTCGCTCCACAGAGGTTTGAGTCCATCAGACACACAGCAGGAATTACAGCAGATACCTGACCACATGCCAGATGTTCAATACAAACAGACCTGCGGACATCCTCAGGACGCCTTTCCTCAGATATGCCATAGCATGAATGAGAGATGTTTATTTAGAGAAATGGCACATTTTGAAATGATACCACTTTTTCTTTCCCAACACTTAACTGACTTTAAAGTATTTTTGGTTCTTGATCAGTTTAGAATAGGTTAACTTATGGATAATTAAGGGAGGATTCATTTACATGCATTAGGTATCACTAACAATTACCAATACTTTCACAACATTTATCAATCTAGGTTATTAATAATACATAAATATTACACGATATATTATAAACAAACATGAATTAATGTAGTATAGCTCACTGTATTATAACCCAGTCCCATAGTGGAAATGGTATGGTATCTGTTCAAAGGTTTGGGGTTGGTAAAAAAAAAAATGTTTTACTTGTTTGAAAGATGTCCTTTTTGCTCACCAAGGTTCTATAATTTTGTGAAAAATTACTATTGAAATAACTTCCGTTTTTTCAAATTCTTTGAAATGTAATTTATTCCCGTGATGGCAAAGAAGAATTCTGAGCAGCAATTATTTTTGTCTACAGTGTCAAATAATCCTTCAGAATTCATTCTGGTCTGAGCTTTTTGATGAATAGGACTTTCAAATGAACATTTATTTGAAGTAGAAATATTTTGTAATAATGTAATGCAAGTCTTTACTTTCACTTTTGATTAATTCAGTGCATCCTTACTGAATAAAAGTAATAATTACTTCAACAAAAACAAAAAATCTCTTCCAACTTTTTGGACAAAAATATACAGTATAAGATCATATAGTAATTTTACTGTCAAGCTTTTTGAAGCTAGACCGTAAAAACACAATATAAAAGATAGACAGCACTGGTGCCAATACCAATCTAGATATTGAATTGATGCCACCCTAAAGTAAATATACTGTTGTGTAAGTGACTTCAGAGCTGTAGAAGCTGAGAGTGGCCATGTATGAAAAGGTTAAAGGTATTAGTGAATGAGTCTGGATCAAGCAGAGTTAGCAAGACTATATATTACCCGCTAGAATCCGGACTGTCTGAAATGAAGATGTTTAATGCTTTTTTGTATAACAGATAAGCAGATCTTTCACTCAGGATATCTTAAACGAGCATGAATGATAATGATGTTGGTAATGAGAGCTGGGTAATCACATCAGAGGTTTATTTAAAGCATGATGGTAATCAGACAGCGAGGTAATCAAATCAAGAAAAGGAAGTCCCTTATGTATCAAATAATCAGATTTATTATCATCTTGCTGACCTCAAGTCTCAGAGAGGTAAAGAGAAGCTACTATGCAGTTTTGACCGCTAATAATGGGGATCCAAAAACTGATCCCAGTTCTGCTAAGCCAAAGAACAGTTCACAGGTAGTGCAATTTTTTTTAGACAATCCTGATGTCCATGTCTGGGATGTGCACTACTGTTCAAAAGTTCGGTAAGATTTTAAAAATGTTTTCTAGCAAAATTTCTAATGCTCATCAAAGCTGCATTTATTTGAGCAAAAATATAGTAAAAACAATACAGTAAAATATTATTAGTGTTTAAAAAAAAAAATCAGCAGCCATTACTCCATCATCAGTGTCACATGATCCTTCAGAAATCATTATAAAACTATTATTTGGTGCTCAAGAAACATTTCTTATTATCAATGTTTAAAACAGTTGTGCTGCTTCATATTTCTGTGGAAAGTCATACTTTTTTTCAGGATTGTTGGAATAGAAAGTTCAAAAGAACAGTAGAATTTTATAAACGCACATGATTTTACTGTCACCTTTGATCAATTTAATGCATCCTTGCACTATAAAAAATATTCAGGGAACCTGTTACCACGACTTACTTAAATGCAAAAATCTTATTTATTTAAAGAAACCTTTTAAGTTGCCAACATTATTTGGTTGAGTTCTGTTGACATAATAATGTTGTTCATTAACTTATTATTGTGTGTATAATTGAAACTCAAATTTCTGTTAATTGATTTAAAAATAATAATATAAATAACTAATAAAAAAATGACTGAGCCAAACTTTTTAATGGTACATTAAATACATGAGACATTCGATCAAATATTTAAAAAAAAAAAACGAATTTAAACCCTGTCATGCCTCCAACACATTAGGTGGTTGTCCTTGATTTTCTTATTTTAGACAATTAAATGTTCTCAGCTTCCACCAGATATCCTCATTGGTTGACTTAATATTGACCACAGTACTGCAACGGCTTTGTTAAAGCTGTTAGACTGACAATTTAAAAAGTAACCCAAGATGCTCAGAGAAAAGTGCAGTACACATTGACTTGTGGAAATTGATAAGTATTTACTTTGGTTTCAAATGTCTTCTGCTTTGTAGAACAGCATGCTTGTTAAAGGAGACAAGCACCTAAATAAAATACAACAGTGACCAAACAGGAAGGAGCATACATAAATCAAATACATAAATGTGCAATTTGTTGATCTTTACATATTTTTATGCTTTGCAAAGTAAATGTGCAAATTCTTCTGAATTAAATGGGACAAAAAAAAGTGTCCTCTAGCTGGCTAATATAGATGGCCGAAATTACTGAATAGGTTTGAAACTGAAAGAATGACTTGTAGTCTTCAAATCATCAGTTAAAATGGTTTGAAAATGCCATTTCTATGCAGTTTTTGGTTTTATTACAGTCATTGTAATAATTGGAAATCTGGATTAAAAAAAATGTAAATTTTGTGGAGAATAAAAATGATGCAAAAAATGGAGAAGGCATATATTTTTGCAAATGTTGTGAGCGTGTGTGTGTGTGTGTTGTGCGCGTGTGCGTGTGTGTGTGTGTGTGTGTGTGTGTGTGTCTGTGTCTGTGTGTGTGTGTGTGTGTGTCTGTGTGTGTGTGTGATATCAGTTCAGAAGAGTGATTGCTAAAACAGCAGAAATATCCAGAGTAGCAGTATAGTTAGAGTTGGCCAAACAGGAGATGTATATTTATTAAAGGGGCGGCTTTGCAGACAACCACTTAATAAAGAGCAGATGTGGATATGATGGTGGGTGGTTTATGGCACGTCTAACGGGCTATGATGACACCCTGAACGAAGATGGTTCTTGAGATGAATAGAAAATGTGGTTAACTTGCACCATAAGGAGATGATTATTTGTTTTAACTTAAGTTACAAGTGGACCTTTTTTGTCCCTCATTTCGGGGCTTTCAAAAGGTCCACAGTAAACTGTGTAAATTCTCTGCTAGAATGCCTTAAACATCTCAAGAGATGAGCGTTTGAAGTCCACCTGTTTCTCATTGAGATTCCAGTGATGTGCGCTCAGCCGGAACGCCTAAGCGTCTGCAGGAAGGGAAAGGCCGGATAACTGGCAGACTCTACACTGTCCTAGAATTGACAACAGTGTGGCTGACTTTCTCTAACAGGAGGGAATGCGGCAATGAACACCATAACTGGTGGCAAGAGGTCAAGTATGCAATTGTGGTTGGTCTGACGTTGGAAGATACTGGGAAGGTGCTTGCTTTGTGGGCACTACTACACCAATGAGGGAAAATAAAAACCATTTCAAGCCCAAAAATGACATTTTAAAACATTCAGCTATGTGGAATCTAAACAGATCAGAGGAAAATAAGCCTGTCTGCTGCTATAGCAACTGTATTTGAAGATGAATGTCATTGGTTGGTTTGTCACAGAGTTTGAAGAAATTCAACCTCACAAACACAATTTCCAATGACATTCAATGGTACAAGGGAACAGAAGAATTTAACTACTACAATTACACAGCAACTTTCCAGAGTTGAAGTGTTACTTTATGTGATCACACCAGTTCAACAATTCTTATAGTAATTTGAGGTAGAAATATTTGGAAAACCAATAGTAATTTGTTAAAAATAAAAAAAGGTGTGTGATTCACTTAAAAGCTTATTGTGCTTTGTGCTTGTTCATTAGAGTAATTATTTGGACTTCACTGATCATTCTGTATGATATAGATTCAATGAAAAACAAACAAACAGTTCAAGTAATTTGTTAAGGAATTAGATTACTCTGGTCATGCTGATTATTTTTGATTCAGTAAATGGATTTGCTCATAAGAGTCGTTTGCTCATGAATCGGCTGGACTACACTGGCCGTACTTATATTTTTGAATCAATCAATAATCATTTGTTCAGTAATTGTACTAAAATGGCTGGGTGTTCTGTTTTGTACGGCTGAATAAGTAGTGCTTTCACTATTTTATTGCAGTATCCAGTTCGCATTGACAAATGCATACAAAAAACATTAACATATTCAAAAGTCATTTGGTTCCGGTAGTTAAAGACATGAACTGGTCTTTAACTGATTTCCAACCTTACTCCCCTGATTAGTCGTGATAATGATCCAAACAGATTCCTTTGAAAAAGAATCTTCAATTTAATATTTATGTATACTAAGCAGCTTTTTGACTCCAAATTGGATTTCATGTGGGCTGGTAGGTTGCAACTTGAACACAGAGTAAGCAAATTACATTTTACAGCCATTAAACAATTTTGTTGTTTAGCTCCGCACAAGACAAGGCCCCATTTAATCACTTTATGTGAATGGAAAAAGAGAGACAAGAAAGTGTTCGCCACATTCTGGATCTTAGCTTAGCCTTGACAAGAAAAGGCTTCTGCGGCTCTGTTTCAGGCTGATAAAATGGAAAAGCAAAGTAGTAAGAGAACATTAAAATGCTTTACGGCTCTAAAATGCAACTTTCCCATTCAATTTGGCTGGTTCTGATGCTAATTCATTAGGGTTCGTTTCTTTTTATGGTCTGCTGAGTTAGACTCTGGTTACTATTGTGGATTGACAAGCCCCGTTTCACAGGCTAGTATTTGCGTCATAGACCTCCATTTTACTACAAAACACTTCTCTAACAGGATGTAGCTGAAAATAGCCTTGAAAAAATGAACTAATAGAAAAAAATACAGGCAGAAGGGGGATTTAACCACCATCTTGTAAAGACACAGTGCTTTTGATGCACTGCCAGGCTCCCAAGGTCCCTCATCTCAACCACCCCTCCGCTGGCAATGACTTCTGCCCCCATGACACGTGTCGGCCACTCAGCTTGCTTAGTCTGAACTATTGGAGAGGCTGCAGGGGGTTCCACAATACAGTGCGCCCACTGTGCTGTCACAAAGTGCGCTGCAGGGAAATTCAGTTATCTGATCGCTCCCTGGCCTTGGATCAGTGACTCACAGCCCAAGGTTAACACTCAGGCCACCTCCGTGGTGCGCGGCAGAACAATTACACTATGCCAACAATGGGACTCTTATTCAAGGCCAAGAATGGGCAGCAACAAGCTCATGCTGCCTGAGCTCAAGTGCCTTCAACGATGCACCCGAAGAACCTACATGTGTTGTCTTATCTAGACTACATGAGTTCCATACCATCCCAGTGATGTTATTTCAAGCCATGACCACCATAAATTGACCACCGACCTCTTCAACCAATAGTCAAGGCTGACCAATTGCTAAAGCTTGATAGAGTGAAGGAAACTCTGTATTTCTCAAGTTTGGTAGTGACAGGACAACCACAGCGATTAATATCCAGAAAAACTCTTACCAATGAGTTTGGATAGATTAACAACGAAACACTTTTTAGGAAAACTGCAAAGGGAAATTGTCAATTTTTCCATATTAGAACAAGTAGCAAAATGTCAATCCATAAAGGCTTGAATAAACTACTTATAAAATTGGAACATATTTGAAAACAGTAGGCATATCATACACTTGCTGTCTTTGTAAATAGTAGCCTAACAGAGAAAAACTCAGCAACAAACTCACAAGCTACTAGGATCACAAGCTACGAGACTTTTAAGTAGTTATGAACACAAACACAGTAATTTGCGCCTTATTGATAGGAGCCGCATGGCAAATGAAAACAATGCATTTGAAAAAAGTGCTTAAAATATCAAACATGTTTGATATCCTCAGACTGGATGGAATACGTCTGAAGCTTAAACAAAACGAAGAAAGGGGTCTGTTTCATCATACACTACAAGAAATCTGAAACTCTGATTGGCCAAAACCTGCAGATTGGCTCTGATTTTCGAAACTACCATCGACTCGAATGCAAATATGGCCTAAAATAGTGTAGTATATTCAAGCCTTAAGGTACTACTATGAATATTTTAGGGGTAAATAAGGAATAAACTTGTCCCTTTAAGGGTCCTCCCCCAGTGACGAGCTGTTGTAGCCCTAAAGGTACAGTTTTTGCACTTTTTTCTATACACACGCACACAAAGTTAAAATACAATATTAAATACATGATTTTCACTTGTAGAAGCTAGAAAACATTTGACCCGATGGTCAACCATGACCTATGCCATCACTCAATTACACTTACCAGTGTAATAGCAGTGTGGAACAATTTAAAATAGCGAGAATAAACAGCATCAATGAACAGCAATGGCTAGGTGAAGCATTATGGGAGCGCTTAGAGAGGTTATAGTAGTGAGCTGCCAAGCTCAATGAAAACATCAGCTGTTAGACCACACTGCCACCTGCTGTTCACCAACAAATAGTGCACAATAAACTGCACTTCTATCATAAATGCTTAGTTGACTGCAGGGGGAAATGCATGTAGTGCATTGAAGTATGGCTTTTTAGAAAATATTCCGCTTACCTACCATGAGCCAATCCAGCAATGACATCAGAAGTGGAGGGTGAACATAGAAAAAGAAAGAAAAAAACAATTACATCAGTAGTTTAACAAGGGTTATGCTTTCACTGTAGCACAAATTACCGTTTTCACACCCAAATCCTCTTTGAAATTGGCGACAGCTAGAACGCAAATACACTATAACATTTTTTTATTATCTACACAGAAAGCCTCATTCCTCATGAAAAAACAAACAAACTAGGACTTCACTAGGACTGCCTTTAATAATCAGTGGCACAGATGGAGCATTCCGAATCAGTATTCCGAATCTCTGCAGCCCTTACGTCAGAATGATTGAAGACAGATAGGGATGGAAATCAACAGGGGAGAGCGGGATAAACAAAAGGCCAGGGCGGCTGTGCATGCTGATGGGAGACTGATGCAGTAAAATGTGTGCTTTTCTGGGTGCGGATGTAGACCACTTAAACACCCCAGGAGACTCCATAAGGAGTTTAATTAGCAAACTAAAACCACAAGGTGTTTGACAAACATTAATATAAATGGAACAGGAGCCAGGGAAAGTGTGACAAGTGTGAAAGAAGGTGCTTTTAGTCCCTCATAAACACCACAATAAATTAATCAAATTAATCAGTTGATGAAAATTAATGACATGTAAAATCATGACTGAACACAAACTCATACTATACACAGCCTATTTTTCCAAAACTTTTGTCTAAATCAGAGTTATGTGGTACACCTAACAAGCAGAAACATGCAAGAAAAAGGAAAAGATGATATATGGTAGAGAGGACCCCTGCAGATCCTAATGATTGTGCATCGAAGTCAGCAAGTCTCTTAAAATCACATATTTTATCAATAGATAATTTGTGACGTTAAGGTTGTAACATGCAATTAGGTGAAACTCTCAAAAAAGAAAATATTAATTAATAAATAGATAGTAAAATGTTTCACCTAAAAAAAAAAAAAATTAAAACAGACATCTATTCAAACTGTACAGGAAAATTGTTATTGCACTATCAAATCACAGTTTATACAGTGATTTAATGGTAACTTTTCTTGAAAATTTGTATGAAACCAACATTAATAATAGAAAGAACCCATTTCTAAGAACTTGATAAGTGTGTTTTAAACCAAATATTTCCTTTTTTTATCTGTCATTGAACCATATAAGTAATAAAGAAAACTGCAGAACTGCAAGGAAAAAAAAAGGAAAAAAAAGTACAGAACAAATATCACAAGGTCTACAAACAACAAGCAAGCACAAAGTGAAAGGGACACCAATGAAGCTGATCTTTTCACTGAATTAATGTCCTCCAAGAGAGACAGGAGGCTGAGACAGCAGTGATCTGGCCTGAAGTCACTTCTGCCACCCTGGAGAAGACATACTGTGCTCCTGATATCATTCCAAGCACTGAGAACGGCCAAAGCCTGCAGATTCCACACTCCTGATCTCTGACCAGTGAACACACAAGCGTTCCTCTCTGATCTTAGAAGTCTGGAATATTAAAGATGGTGGAAACTAGACTGAAACAAGCCCAAGTGTCTTCTAACAATGAAATCTCTAAATACATCTAATACATACTTTTGTGATACACATACTGGTTTACTTCATTAGAGAAGCTTTTAAAAAATCCTTTAGGGTTGACCAATGTTGCCATTAGCATGCTTTCATACTAAACCCAGTTGTGCTTATTAACGGAGCCCCGAAGCTCAAGCATTAAGATTCATCTGTGTTACGATATCATACACTTTCAAATCCATCTTCCATCGAACACTATGCTCTTTGAGGATAGGGACGGTGAGTAGAGAGTAATGTGGGCCTAAAGAGACCGTCTGAGATGAAGATCAGGAACCAGGGACTGACTATAAGACTAAACACAGAATCAAAAGACCTGCTAGATTCTCAAAGTCATCCCACATGATTGATCTTCAGAGACCGGCCCAAGAGAGTCTCTTAACAACCAATCATCCAAATACCATAGCAAGAAAATGCAAATGCACAAACTTTCCACTTTATGCTCATCTGCAAAGGCAACCGCAATTCAAATATTTTTTTTTTGTCTAAGGACACTGTGTTCTTATTTGCTCAGCACTGCACAAATCATTTGAGACCAGATACTTTCAGAAGTTCTCAGGAAATTTACATCTGCACTCTGTAAAGACCAAACTTTGTACAAGGGAAGTGAAATGATGGAGAATGGTGCTTAATTTGGTATAAAGAGTTACTGAGACAACGGCACACTGATCTTTTATAATAGTAAAAGATATCTTTCATAATAGCCTTGACAATATAGCTAAAACAATATCATCAATATTTATCAACCTTCTCTCATTTCAACCAAATAGACATTGTTGCTTTGAAAAGTTGATTAACTTTGAATGCAACCTTTTACATATTCTACCTTTTTTTCTTCTTATTTTAACAGATCGAAACTGACACAATCTTTCCAACTTTAGCGGCTTTTTTTGTTAGACATTAAAATTCTTATCACTACCTGCAAGCTGCAAGACAAGAAGGGAACAGCAAAGCTAGCCTTTGCAATTTGAAGAAAGTTGCTGTTGGCAGTCAGTTTGAGCATAAATGCGGGTCTTTGCCCAATTTTTCATCTATTTTCATCAACTATTTTCATCAAGTCAGCTGCCTGGAATTACTGACCCATATAGGTGGCTAATAACATCCAATGATCAGGTCTGAATGGGGAGAATCATTTAAGCCAGGGGTCCTATAAATTAACAATTAGGTAGAGAATGCCCCGAAATGAAAGTTCTGGGCCAAAACCGAAAATTCAGGATGCAAAAAATTATTTATTATTTTAAATTAGCTTTTTTTGTATAATTGTTAACTATGAGACATTAATGAAATTCAATCATTTTAATGATACTGAATAAGATAAAAAGTCAACAATAACCTTATTGAAAGGTACTAAAATTGGACAGAAAATATATAAATATTAAATATCAATATATTATTCTTTATTCAGTTCTATGCAACAATCACATGTAACAGATTTATTTTTTGGACAATCTTTTCCGATGAGCATGAGCAACTGAACTCCACATGTGAATAGAACAATATTGAGCAGAGTGTCATACGACGCAGAATTTTGGCTCACATTTTATCTTTCAGCCAAAAAAAACGAAAATGCCATTTCTGGCCATTCATTTTCGGTGTCAAACTCATATTACATGCTAACTAGCACTGGATGTCTTAATGTACCCTAGTACACAAAAACTGAAAAACAGGTAATTTTTTTAGCTGCTTAATGCATATAGGGAGATGTTACATAAAGATGAAACATAACCTCACCTAATAAGTGAATCACCTAGTAGGCTGTGTGAAATCTTTCTACAGTCTTATTAACATATTAAAAGCATGGATCACTTGACACGCATGTAATCTGCAGACTGAGCAGGTCTGGGCACCTAATGTCAAGTCAGCAGTAAAAGGGTTCTCGAAATGTGCTGGATGAGCGAGTCATGAATATTTAACTCGACGTGGTTATACAACACAACAACTTGAACTTTTATATTCAGTGAGGCCATCAAACCTGACTTAGAAAAAGTTAACTCAAATAACTAAACATTGTGTAGCACAAATTAATAGGCCTACTTGATATCAATTATTCATTTTGTTCAACATTATTAACCTAAAATGTTTTTGCCAAAACAATGTCTAATGAGATTCAAGTGATCGACAATGGATACAAATTATTAAAGTATTTGCGAGTAGAACATCTTTCAAAAATTAAGGCAACAATTTATGTGCATGAGAGTGGCATTTCTACCATAGGAAAATCACTTAATTGTGGTAAATCTAATCCTAGATTAATTTAACAAACAACAGGAAATGCTGATATATTCAAATCTCCAGAAACAATGAAAACAGGAATCCCGGAAGCTAGAGTACAGTAAACTAGAGTATAAAACCTGATAAGCAACACTTTCCTTTCGCATGTAAATGCATTGCAATGGCCATGAACACATAAGGCTGTTAAACAGGCTGGTAAACAGTAGATAAATAAGTGTTAGGAATTATATAGAATTGTGACTTATAAAGGTTTACGAGACCACACAAACAAACTGTTTATAAAATTGCAGACCTTGAAATTAAAAGAGTTGGTCAAATTTAAAATACTACAAATTATGTGGAGATTGAAAAATTATTTGGTGCCAATACATATTCAAAACAAATTCATGCTAATCACAGACCGTAACAAGAGAAGAAAAGTAATTTTTGTGTACCATATTCACGCACCTCACAAAAACAAAAAGGGTTTCTTGTAATTGGGATCAATTTATGGAACTCTTTGGACATTGTGCAAAAAACATGTAACACAATTGTTCAATTCAATAAAATGTATAAGAAAAATGTTCTTAGAAAATACGAAGGCAGTGAAGCATAAGAACCAATGTTTGAAATTGTTAATTATTTAGATGTGAAGAAATATTGTACTTCGATTAAGAAAAAAAAGAAAAGAAAAAAAAAAACGACGAGCCATCTGTTTTGTGTCAGCTAGGATTATTGAAAAAAGGGGGCATGAAATTATAAGACTAGGTCTTCCTCATGCTCCTATTCAGCATTGAATGTTATTATTTGTGTTGTTGATGTGATAAATATTGTGTCTGTAATAACATCTTGACTGAATAAAGAACTTGAACTTATTGCAGAAAAACAAAAACTTCTAGAAGGAAGGACACTGTGCTAGATGTTGCTTAAGCACCTCTTAAGACCAAGGCACTTGACTAAAATGATTGGTTGTGATCGGCTCAAAATGGAGAGAAGACTGTGCAATGCTCAAGTCAAGTTGATGGTAATGCTAGGAACCTAATAATAACCAGGCATGTCAATGGGTTACATTCATGCACATACCGCCAAACCGTCTATTCAGCATCTCAACTCAGTGAGATCCCATTAATGAAATCAAATTAATTGGGATCAGAATCAAGTAGGACAAGGACTAAGCCAAAATGTTTAATTATTCCCTACATGCCTGTATTTGGACCAAGATCAATTTCAAAATTAGTTCCTAAAGAATCATAATACATTATTGTACAGCATTCTTTGACACTCTGAATTATTATACCTATAAGCTATAAACCTTCATCCATCAGGTAGGGGTGCATGTTTTATTGGATGTGCAGGCTAATATGCAGGTTTTATAAATAGGGGTAGAGAATGTCTGCGCTCCATCACCCACATGATACACGGTCTTGATCAAACTGGGAATCCGAGTCAAGTTTCCTGAGCTGGGCAACGAACAACATGGATCCTGCAACCTCAATTCTACTGAA
This sequence comes from Siphateles boraxobius, assembly GCF_051911475.1. Taxonomy (NCBI): domain Eukaryota; kingdom Metazoa; phylum Chordata; class Actinopteri; order Cypriniformes; family Leuciscidae; genus Siphateles; species Siphateles boraxobius. The sequence goes on along the minus strand of NW_027508777.1, from coordinate 10,041,354 downwards.
TGCAGTCATGATAGATAAGTTCATCAGACCAGTATAAACTCTGAAATTCAAGAAAATACTTAAAATAATATAACAAACGAAGATGAAAATAACACTGACATTGTTAATAATAAGCATTGCAGACATAACATAAGGAGCCTCAACTTTAAGACAAAGAGAACCAGTGAAAGAAGGATTTTAAATGATCCATTTTCCTATCACAAGCTAAAAGGGGCTATGAAGGGCTACATATAAACAGATCAAGGGCCAAGCATGTCGAAGGACCTCTTATCCCTCTATTGTCTGTACATATGGAGGATTGTGTGCAACAAAGTGCATGCATTGTTTGCCAGTTCAAGAAAATGCTGAGACGAAATCGGCCCATATCATATGATAATGGATGAACTCAGTGGTTATAACACACTGACAACAACAGTGTTCGGAGCAAGATTTGGAGACAAAATCATGGGACTGAAATAGAGAACCCAATCAGGGGTCAGTTTGAAAGGATATCCTCAATCCAACTATGCAGCTAGCTACACGTGCGCAGTCTTCAGTGAGGCACGTAGTATGCAATGCCTCCCAGAATCTCTGACCCAGTGTCTGCTATAAATCAGTCTCTGCTTTTTCAGTAAATTCAGAGAGCTTGCCTCTCTCTCTCTCACACACAATCAATCTAGAGGGCAATCTATGCTGGACCACACAAGCAGTGGCATACCTTATGCCCAAATTAAACGAACCATGTAGACAGCTGCGTCAGTTACACCATGGCCAAATGACTGCTTCTGGACCGCAGACAAGCCAAGTAGCCATGGGTAGGGAGGATAGGCTGATGGAGAAGGGTTGAGGGGGTGAAAGGTGAGAAATAGTGATGAAGCAGTGTATCCCCTAGGTTTACCGCTTTTTTTTTTTCGGGGGGGAGGGTTGGTTCATTTGTTTCTTTTAATGGTTGGTTTATTGTTTGGTTAATTTGTTTCTTGTAATGGCTACAGTGAGTATATTATAAATACTGCATTTTATAAATTATTTAAAATAAAATAATAAAAAAAATATAAAAAAATAAAATAATTATATATATATATATGTGTGTGTATAGATAAAAAAATTGAATTATTAAAGCATTAACACAAACCACTGTTTGTGTTATAACATAAAAGCAAGCAGATACTGCGTGCATGGTTTGGCATGACTGTGCGCAAAGTGCGCTCCCTTAATAATTCCTAAAAAGCTGACATCAGTTCATCGCAATCTCACATCGCTGTTATTATCAATGAAGCTGACTGCACAATGAATCTTTCATAATATACACACTCATAATATACACACAATATACACACACATATGTCTGTGATTGGCTACATCGCTCAACGCTGCAAATATGTTATAAAATGAAACTCTGGCCTGTAAATCGTTTCTATTTTGTTTTAGTTGTTCTTGTTGCTTTTCTGCAACAGATGAATAAAAATGTATTCGTTTTTATATGTTTTATTCATAGATATTTCTAGTTTGCTGGAGTCCCGCGAATAGTTTTATTCTCCCGCAACGCGCACACACACAGAGTGAGTGCATTACCGCCCGCACTCGCACAAGTGTGTGTTGATGTGTGAGTGTGCGTACTCATTGGGATAATTGTAAACGCGCAAACACATACAGAAAAGACATGCCATCGTGGAAATAAGATAAATAACATATTACTTAAGGGCTATTTAGTTTGTTTAATAAAATAACAAATTTAATCTGGCGCTATAAAGAAATAAAAGGACCGGGGCGAGCCGTTAGGAGGGCGGGGCGCCCCCCTTATATAATGGTAGTGGAAACACAGGCAGAGTGTTCAGCCAGAAACTGACATCATTTAATTACCCACATGTCACTCCAAACCCGTATGACTGACTATCTTCTGTGGGACATAAAATATATTTTGAAAAAAGCCTTTTTTTTTTGTCAATACAATGGAAGCCAATGGTAACCAAAACTGTTCAGTTAACCTTTTTCAAATTATCTTCTGCAGATAAAAGTAAGTTCGAAAAGTTTCGAACAACATGAGCTTAAGTAAATGTTGACAGAATTTCATTTTTGAGTAAATTATTCCTTTAACAACAAAAGTGTATGTCTGTGCTGTCGAGAACATCACAGCAATGGGTTTAAACAAAGAAACAAAAAAATCAGTGTAGTTGAGGTTGGGTCAGGTCAGGCTATCCACAGAGGAAAGTTGTTCCAGGGTAACTGTTACTTGACCTGCCATTCTAAAGTAATCAACAACCACCTCTCAAGATATCCAGATAACCAGACTCAGATTACAAGCTGTTAACAGCAACATAGTGTTGTTAAAGCATATTCAGCACAAACATTCATTATTGAAATGGTCCCGGATATTAAAACGCACGAGTGTTTTAAACTGAGCAGCCCCATCTTCAGTTACGGCTCCTAGCTCTCGGCAGATGCTGGGAGCTTGTGGAACATTCCAGGGCCGAGAGAAAGCCTCTCACCCGCACTGCCAGCTCTGCAAGAAGTGTCAGCACCTCTTGGCAGCCTTGCAGCAGGTGGGAGGTCTTCAGACACATGGGAAAAGTCGCTGTCTGAGATCAGCAGGTTTTCAAATTGATGGAGCTTTGGGTACTGAGGGTGGCACAAAATTGTCAAAGGGCAACTTGAGAAACAATTTCAGCATTTCTCTGCCAGCTGGGCTTGCACCGATCAGTGTACGCCACTTACCTTCAGCTTCAGTAGTAGTTCAGCTTCTGTGTGTTGTCATGACTTGACAATAGTGTGGGCATCAACATTTTTTCTACACAAAGCTACACAAATAAAATCCCTTACATCCCTTAAAGGTGCTCTAAGCGATGTCACGTGTTTTTTATGCCAAAACATTTTTTTGTCACATACAGCAAACATCTCCTCACTATCCACTAGCTACCTGTCCCCTGAACACTCTGTAAAAAAATGCGGTCTCTGCAGACACCCCAGGCTCCACAAACAGCAACAAAAACAAACTGGGCTAACCCGCGCCATGAAACAAACTGTTGCAGCTAATAACCAACAAGAAGGATTTGGGGTTTGGGGGAGGTTAGTGCGCAGATGAGGAGGGGGGAGGGTCTAGCTAGCCTCCGTTTTGTTTGACAATACTATGAACGTCAACAAGAAGTGACGTCACCCAACATCGCTTAGAGCACCTTTAATGTTTGTTGGTGGGAGTCCAGTCTTCCCATATGGAGAATGCCACAATACTGTTTGCCCAACACTTTCTGTTTGTATGTCCAGCGCTGGAATGGGCCTGCTCAGAATAGCTTTGGGCAGATGCCTTCGCCTAGTGTTATTTGGAGCTCAAGGGCAATGCAATCCCATCATCTTCCTCCCATAGGAGCTGGGACGGAAGGGCGGGAGGACACATCAGCTGACTAGATACTCAAACAGCGCCCATACACAACGAGGTGAAGAAAGGTCATCTAGGTACAGTAAAACAATTTCCACTTGAGATAATGCCAAGTTAGAATGGCAAGAGTTTCAATAAATGTAAAAACTACGTTTGCTCTTCTACGGTTGAGCCTCGGGTTGATTTTCTATGTCCACAGCACAATGGCAGTTTACTTAGAGGCTGGGGTAATAAATGTGTGTCCCTGAAATCTTTCTCTCTTCTAAAATAGAGTTGTAGAATCTGATTCCTTTTAGGAAATCAGTTTGTTCAGACAGGTCAAGAAATAAAAGGGATGTTTTGATTCACTTGAATGACTGCAACAATCTGCATCTTTAAGGTAAATATGTAATTCCATTATAAATTAATACCCCCAGAAATTCCCACCAAATGTTTTAGTAAACTGTTTGGTGCACCTGGAAAAAGATCAGCAAGTCACAATATATAGTGCTATGCACTGAAACCAAACCAGATATTTTTCAAAGTTAGTAATTAGGAGCATCAAATGTCAGGATCCATTTTATTGATGCATCTTTGAAAAAAGGAAGGTTGTGGGGGTTTTGGATCTTCCAAAGGAGACACATCTGGCTCTTGATCCAACAGGATTCATGAGACCAGTGTGATCAACACATTGCCCTTCAACTTACACATACATGAAGACAAGCATCATCTTGTCTCCATTTAAAAATAAGCCCCTGAACTAACCACAGCGCACAGAAACACAAACACTTCAAAACAAATCCAAGTGCACTGACAACCCTCAAAGTCTGAGCTTAAAAAAAAGCCTGAACTGAACAGCATGTAGCATTTACCACACTTAAATCTGTTTGTATGTGCTGCTGGGCTCTTGTGTGTGAGATCGTTAGCACATGGCTCACTTTAAAAACACACAGAAATTCTTGCACAATCAGAACATAAAGGAGACTGCTTAAAGAGACTTCAAAAGCACAGAGTTCTGGTAATCCAATGTAGACAAGATCCATATTTTGAAAGTGTAATCTTAAAAAAAAGTTGCAATTAAAACAATTGTTTCATGCTGTCACTGAAAAAAGGAGTAAAATGCCAGAGCACTATGACTCCATAGTAAGAAAATTCTCATTGAAAGATTAAGAGAAAAGTTGTGTTATTTGCTTTTGTCCACTGTTTTTCGGATTCTTTATTACCAACACCAGCTTTAAGAAACCCCAGTGACTTAGGGAAGTAAAAGGGACAGTTGATCCAAAAATGTAAGTCATTACTTACCCATGTCATTCCAAAATTATATGCTGCTATATGTTCAGTGGAACACATAAAATGGTAATTTTAATTCTCACTGAAATTTTTTGATTTGAGGCAACTTTCAAATCAGTTGATGATACATCACATCAAATTCTCACCATTTTTCATGTTTCATGAACAAATGTCTTTGTCAAAGTTGATGCCATATTTGATCTGGGAGCTGTGGAGAACGTTTATTTGAACAAACTGTAAATTTATGGTCATTTCTTCACACCTCTTTTGGCTTCAGAAGACTTTGGAAAACTTAGAGGAGTCATATGGAGCTTGAGGGACAAAGAAATGTTGAAAAAAGTAGCATGAAGGATCTTAAATTCTTCTTTTGTATTCCTCTCTAAAAATGTATTTGGAATGACAAGAGGGTCAATATATGAACATTTTCACTTTTGGGTGAACTATCCCTTTAAGGAAACTTGCATAGTGAGACTTACAGGCCAAAGGTAAGAGCTCAAGTAGCAAATGGCTCTTGATGGTGACCACGCCGGCAGTGACATAACATTGATGGGCAGGACCGGATCACTTTACCCAAATGGTAAAGCAGATCCGGAACAGAAAAGCAATACGCACCCAAGTGCTCTGGCATGAAAACTCAAATTCATTTCCTGTGGGTCCTTTCAGAAACAGCTACACCAGGCCTGGGAAAAATAGATGGTTTTGTCTCCTCAGCATTTCTTCATTGGAAACTCAGTTGCCATCCATTTATAAGAGGGTCTCTGAGATGGCATAAGAAAAAAGTTAAACTTTGTATGTGTACGTGTGCGTGCGTGCGTGGTAAACTAAGTCCATACAAGGACTTACAGAATATCTGGATATGAACAAACATATTTTCAACCTAAGTTTGATTCCTGTAGGACATTTTTGTTATTTTCTTTTTCTACGATAATAAAAACTGCTGCTTCTTTATGCTCAGTGGACTCGTTTTTCAGCGAAGTTTCAGGGATCTTATATTGGCCTATGTGGACCATAAGATATTCAAGCAATTTCATTCACTTGGGCCAGCTGGTGGATCTCAAGTCTCTTCTGCAAGGTGGTGTCTAAACCAGTTGCTCAATTGGTTAGGCATGGGGATGCCTGTTTGGTGTTGAGGTTTAGAGATCTATTTTTGCTCTTTTCTCTTCCTCCTCCTCTCGATTTAAGAGACTCTGCAGTCTCAGTGGAGGCCTGATTTTACAAGGAAAGAAGAAAGTGAAGGGAGAGCATTAATTCTGAACACCGCTCCTCAAGAACAAAGACCAGCCTCAAGAGGAATGTTTCCAGAAGTTAATCTTCTGGAAGGTACATGTGCATATTAGTGATAAAGACCATTTTATTTGGCTTTCTCCCTGCGCTATCATTTGGTTCCCGCTACATCCCCAATCTCTTGAGAACATGGGTGGTGGGTGAGAAACTAAGCACTGAACAATGATATGTGGCAAATACTGCAAGGTTTCAATATTAATGACTTGGGTAAGACATTTTCTGTTTTTGCACACTGGTAGTCTTTTGAATGAATAGATTAGCATGGGTAATTTATATACAACTAGATTCATTATTCTCTATTCCAGGGGTTTAAAAAAAATGATAAGAGACCTCCAAATATAATGATTCCCTTTCAAGGGAACCTCTTCCTAAAACATTTAAAGTGACTATACACACTATAGTTCAAAGGTTTAGTGTCGTTAAGATATTGCAAAATGTGTGTGTTTTTTTTAATAGTCTGTTATGCTCACCAAGGCTGCATTTCTTTGATCAAATCCAATCCAAATCCAATAAAACACTAATAATTTAAAGTAATTTAATATTTTAATATTTATTTTAAAATATATATATATTTTTTTTTATGTCAAAGATCAATCACTACTTCAGTCTTCTGTGTCACTTGATCCTGTAGAAATCATTCTAATATGCTGATTTGGTCACCCAGAAACATTTCTTATTATCCATGTTGAAAAAAGTTGTTCTGCTTCATATTTTTGTGGAAATGATGAATAGAAAGTTCAAAAGAACATTTTATTAAATTAGAGAAAAAAAACGTACTGACCCCCAAATTTTGAACGGTAGTGTGTTTTCAGACACTTTCTCCACATATCCATCATTCCCACAACTAATGGCTTTCCTTCACATAACTTCATTACTCAGACAAATTGCAGATAATGTGTTCTTAAGACTGAGAGCATCTGTAATAACAGCAATAACTTGAAGCTAAATGCAAAAGCCCGTGACATTAGATACCCAAGACTACAATAGAGGCTGCCATATATGGAAGTGTCTATAAAAAGAAGTTTCTCAAAGTATGATTTAGTGATGAAGAAAATTAATTTCCTCATTATCTTCAGCCCATCCACTTGAAGACACAAACATGATTGTTCGTTGTACCCCAATGCCCTTATTCCCCATCAAGTTTTTAACGAAATGGCTGATACCGGAAGGTCATGAGTCAAACTTTAAACCAGTTGGCGAGGTGTAACATTGCAATGAGTTCTCCATGATCAGAGATGTCATGTATAGAGTCTTTCCGGCCGCTCCCGCTTTGACTATGCAGCACACGTGTCGCTGTATTATGGGATTGGTGGGACGGTTCCATAGACCAGTGAGCAGCTGTTTTCCAAGCCAATCAATACATTTTCTCTGGATCTGGGCAGGGTTAAAAATAGGAACTCCCAGGCAAGTCTTTTTAAGGTCACCGGATGGGATCTTACTGGCGACTAAAGAAATCATGAGAAATAAGCCTCGCAAACATAAAATGGACACCATATTCTTTTGAACATATGCAGCAAAAAAACTGATATTCAGATAAACGAGAATAAAGTTTATTTTTATATCCACTTATCTATATGGTCCTATTATATCCACCTATATGGTCAAGAAGAATTTCCAAATGCTTTTTATACTAAAGCACACCCTTTTGTCAATGTCCCTTAGCGACTTCGCTGAATAATACATGTACCTTCTAAAAAAGCAGCACTAAAATGACATCAATGTAGCAGTATGACATGCTCAAACCAGCGCTGCTATATTGAGTCTTCTGACTGTGCCCAAGCAATTACTGCTATTGTTGGTTTAAGAACGACAGGGAGGCTGAAGGTTGAACAATGACTCACTATCCCAGCAGTTGCAGATGCATTTTAAACAGCACCAGAGAGCACTGATTCTATTCAAAGTCCAAAAGTACAATAAATACTATGACTGAAATTTCCTGGGGTACAGTTACAAAATCTTATACATAAACCGAAGGAGTTAAGTAAATATATATATTTATTTTAGTAAAAAAGGGGTATAACTGGTATTATTCAAGATCTAAATGTTTAACGTAATAAAAAAGTATAGTTTTAAAATCACCATAATTAAAACGCCCAGTACAGACTTGGGTCACCTCACATCTTTGATAACAAATACACATTTCTGACCAAGAACGCATCTGCTCATTTACACATGCAAGTAAACATCCTGACAAGACAATTGTAGTAAAGTGAACTATTAATTCCTGACCAAAGCAAATGGCATTAAAATAGGCATGCTTTAGGGCATAGTCATGTGTAGACTCCTGGGACTCACCCGTCTGCGACAGAAGGGCAGACTTTGAGCTATGATGTTGATGCTGAAGATCTTGAGGATTTTCTGTGGGGGTATAGGCTCCTTGGTGACCTCCTTGGGGTCAGCCAGATCCAGTGCCTGGCTCTCCAGGGGAGCCTTCTCCTTGCCCGAGGACTTGGTCATCTTTCTCCTCGGGCTGGATGACGAGAAACGGGGAATGGGGCAATGCCGCAGCATTGCCAACCCAGGGCTAGTAGGTCATATCCCAGAGGAGGCAAATTTGTGGGATTCTGTTCACTGGCTGAATCGCTGAATTTCCCTAGAACTCACTAAAATGTTTTTGAGTTTTAAGAGACACAACAGCTCTAAGTGTCCACACCAAGTTCGCTGCACAGGATAGTGGCCCCTTTTAAAATATCAGAGGGTCTGATGTCATCGAGTCTATTGGGCCTAGGAGCAGCTGTCCTGTACTGGCCTGCCCCCACCCAGGCACACATAGGAATCTGGCTTAGCCCATCATGGAGCAATATACCCTCTGAGATTCACATCAGAAGAAGACATTACTTCACATCTCCACCTTTACAGTAAAACACTAAGTTTGATTTGGTGACCACTTCCACTTGAGTACGGACCAAAGGAACATTATGGGCTAACTGTCTACCAACATTGTGAAATATTACATTATGAACAGACAGAATTACTAAGTTTAAATCAGAATGCATGCCTAATAAAAGTAGAATGAGCATATAGCCAAAGACTTTTTAACGGTCTAATAGTCCCCATTTTAGAATGGCCATTACTAGACTGAGCATGTCATCCTCAATATGTTATCTGACTACTACGAAAATTATAAAGGCTTGTAAATCAGTGTTTGCTACAGAATTCTGTTAAGCAGCAGAGGTGCCTAAATCTATCCTTCATAATAGTCACATTGAATAGAAGTCAGTAATAACTAGGGGTGTAAATCGGACAGTTCATGATATGATATCGATTCTCTCAGCCAGCGATGCGATATTTGCCTATACCTCAAATTCTGCGTTGCAATTACGATTCGATTCAGGGCTATTTCGATTGATTTATGTATATTTAGATATTATGTGCCAAGTTTACACAACCAGTTCCATTTTTATTAACTCACAAATGCAACTCAAATATATAACATGAACATTTAATTAAACTCTTTTAAAATTGCATACCCTCTCCCAATTGGGAAATTTAAAACAGAAGAGTTCATTTGCAAAAACAGATAACTCCGTTCTTGTTCATATTCATATATCATGTTTTTTTGATTGTGCATTCCAAATAATATCAATCAAACTGCAGCTGGGTTGTTTTGGTTAAGAAACAAAAACTAAAAAAATACAGGTAACTTACAAAATTTAAGTTAATTGAAAGCATGTTTTTATATATTAAAAGTTATTTTTTTAGCAAAAGCAGATAACTCCAACACTCGTTTTTTTGGCAAAAGCAGATAACTCCACATTTCATGTTTCAGAGTCAAACAAAACCAAGAATTTCTATAACTCTCAATTTCTCTTTAAAGTTCTCTTTACCAAGTTACTACGATTTATTTTTATTACGCACATTAGACTAGTTGAGTTGAACATAACATTAATACACGCTTTGAAACATGGTGTACAACTTTTGGTGTAAAAAATTAAATAGCCTAAGACTTCTACTTCAATTATTAAGTACAACTGAGTAGCTGTAATTATATTCTTAAATGTTTTCAACTGAATACTACTGTAATTATTAAATTCAACTGTTTCTGTAATTATATTTATTTTTATGAAATATTTTCAACTGAATACTACTGTAATTAAGTATTTAAACACTTGTCAAAAGTAAATTTTTTGAGTGCATTTGTTGTTGAGCGTTTCATTTACCTTTGAGTTAATACGACTTTTACATACTGTCAGCTGCATGTGGGCCACATAGGGGCCCGTTAGATTTTATCAGAACTCAACCATACTAAAATGGCATACAAGGCTCAAATATGGGCCACTAGGGGTGTCAAAGTTAATCGTTTTGGCAGTGCACCGCGATGCAGATGAGGACGATTCGGTATCGGTTCAGTAATAGCCCATAACCGGTTATAATGTACTGACGCATTTCTGACGTCAGCACCGCGTGCTTACCGTACGTTCACACCGCCGCCGACTTAAACGGCAAAGAAGCTCTGGACGCCCTGTCAAGGATGCTTGTCAAAAAGTACGGGGAAGCTTGTTGACGCTTTGGTCGCTCAGGGAGAAGAGAAGTGTCACAACATGAAATGTCACATGAGATTGGTGTTTTTGCATTCCACTTCACTGCTTTTCTATTTAACTATGTAAACACGCGCTAGACTGTGTGCTCGAGCTCTGTCTTTTGCCGCGTCTCGCGCATGTCACAGCATTTTAAAAAAACGCGTCATTCAAGTTAAAATAAGTTCAACTTTAAGAACAAAAATGTAAACTATCCCAGCTATTTTATCCCATGCCTCGTTCTTTTGTAACTGGTCCCTATAAGCAAACAACGTCATATTCATAAATGATAGGAAACCCAGCAACGGCGATTATTAGCTTCTCCTCCATTTTATCTGAACTAATGTTTTGGTAGGAACGAAAGTTTACATCGTGTGTTTCTCCGGAATCAGCCAGCGCGGAGGACGTCTATATTCCGATTGGTTGCTGGCTTTTGCCGCTGCTTGCCGCTGAAACACGTCATAGCTCATTGCTGAGCTACTTTCAACTTTCTGATTGACGCTCAAAACGCTCAAAACGGCCAAAACGCGACGCCGATGGATTTGACGCTCCTTCCAGCTGAGAGAAGCCAGCTTCCATTGAAAATGAATGACTTCCGGTAGCTTTGGAAGCTCAAGTCGGCGGCGGTCTGAACTACTATATTCAAGTAGGTTTGGCGTCTTGTTTATTTTGGTTTGTAATTTAATTTCATGTTTATACATTTGTCAATATTTAAATGTTTTACAAGAAAGTACACTGCACTAAGTATTTAAGTCCCTGCATTATGCACTTTTAGTACTTACTTTTGTGTGTTCTAATCTAATGTTGCTGTTGTCTTCTGTGCCCAGACTTGAGTTTTATTTGATGTTTGATGCATTCAAGAAGCATGTTTTTTGAGGTAAAATTAAAGGTTCAGTTCATATATCTGACTGCTTGTATTTATTGACAAAATTGTATACATGTGAAGCAAAATTGAAAAATAAGGATGCAGTGCATCCTGCATCGTCAATGCATTGTGATAATCGAATCGAACCGAATCGATGACTTGATAATCGTAATCGAACCTAACCGTGAGACCAGTGTAGGTTCACACCTCTATGGGCCACATGAAATTGTATTATTTGGCTCATGCTTGGTGGAGTTATGGCATTCCCTTGGTTCAGTTCTGGCAAAGGAGATGTGGGCCATATCTGGGCCGGCAAACGCAATCTAATCTGGGCTACAGCTCAGCTGTTTATCAGGACCAAATCTGTGCCAAAGGAAATTTGCTGACTGGGTTGCTATGATATATAATAAAACCCTCGGTTAATCTTTGTAACGTCAATCTCCTCAGCTGACATAGACGCCTGAAAAACTTTGTTGTCGTGACTACACGCAATACAGGGAGCTTTTCTCTCACCACTGTATATGCTGTTTTGCAAGGTTCCATGAAAAAGTTCAGCTTTTATTTTCCTTTTACGCCCCGAAGAAGATATCACAGGTTCATCAAGTTCGTTGAAATGATCCATCCTCAATCACTTTTAGTCAGCGTTGGCGAAACCCCTCTCAGCTAGCATGTCTTTTCGAAGTGACTAACAGCCTTGTCACCTGACCCGAATACTGCGCACTAATTCGCTAAAACTGACTTATTGGGTTGTGTTCACAAACAATAACAAGGGTGCTTGTCGGTTTTTGCTTTAAAACATGAACTCGCGATGCCTTGACAGTGGAATAAAACGGCTTTTGTGACAAAACGTTTTTTTTGGGTTCAGTCAATCTTGTCAGGTGTCTATTTCAGCTGAGAAAATTAACATTATAAAGACACACCGCCAGACAGCATGGTGTGAGTAAATGAAAATGTAAGCATTGGCGGAAATGTGTAGATGGACATTATGTGAGGATGTGGAGAGTGTCAAAATAAAGGTACAGTATCTATATATCAATATTTTACGTGTGGCATCGATGCATCGTATCGTTAGACGTTTGATCGATGCATCGATACATATCGATGTATTGTTACACCTCTAGTAATGCATGATTTAAGTTTCACAATCCTTATGTACACACAACTTTATTGTGGAAAGTAATAACTTACAGTTCAGTGAGTAAGTCAGATTCCGTAACTGCTCTTGATTCAGTGAAAAATTTAAGATAGTAAAGAAGGGTCAGTGTAAAACTAAGATAATGATACCAATAACAGCATTACCAGACACAGGGTTCTCGAGTCAAACTGACCTGAGAGGGCAGATCTCAATTTTAGACCTGCCCTGAAAACCCAAAAGCTTCTGTCCTCTCACTTCATACAGGCCCACATAAGCCTTCAACTAATCTCATGGCACACAACTATGTGCTGTATATGCACTGCTGAGCCTCGGCCCGTTAGCATGATTGGCACAAGGTAATTGCTGGGAATGCCAGAAATGCAAGGGATTTAACCCTGGCTCCTGCAGGATGTCAGGCACAGCCTTCTGTTAGGAGGAATCCTTTATTCTGCATGCCCGTCGCTTTTTAAATATAGCCTCTCTAGGGCTGTTAGGGGAAGAAACTAGGGTCTGGAGAGGAAAAAAAAGGAATTTTCATTTATGAGATCAAAAACAGTTCAAACCACAACTTCACACTAAGGAAATCATGGGTAAACAACGTAAAAGCAGACTATAAAACTCCAGTGGTTTGCAGTGATGTTATTTTTAACTAAAACAAACTATCAGGCTAAATATTTTTTTATTAAAATAAAGCTTAAACAAAAATAAGAAATGTTGCCATCAATACATTGGCAAAAAACTGAAAGAAAATAAGTTAAATAATTAAAATGAATACTAAAACTAAAATGTATTAAAGCAGATTTTTAAATGTATTAAGAATAACTAACACACACAAACCAATTAAAATGAAAACTGAAAATATAAAAATAAGCTAATTCAAAATATTGATAAATACTGTGATATCATAATAAATAATACTAAAATAACACTGGTGGTTTGATTCAAGTCTTCTAAAGCAATATGATTACTTGTATGATTAACAATTTTAGTAGTCTTATCAACTCATGTATACAACAAAGCCCAAATCAAGTATGCCAATAGCAATAACTTAAAACATCACTGGTTCTTGCATGTCTACCTACGAATTATATAATTTGTTCTCTCTTCATCATACAAAGTAATCATTACTTTAGGGAAAAAAAAGATCAAACCAATGGAACTGTATGCATTACTTTATTTCTACCTTTATGACATTGTTGGACATTACAACTTTGGACCCCACTGACTTACATGGACAAAAACAACTGATATATTCTTCAAATATTTTGCATTCCGCAAAAGACAGAAAATACATGAGGGCTAGCCTTATCAGTCTTCTATTAGACCTACAGTCAAGGAGACAGACACACACACATGTTCTGACACACTTTTGCTTCAGTACCCTGAAAAGTGAGGACATGAGGCTTTTTTTAAGGTCACAGGGGTCTTGAAAAGCAGACCACTTGAAAAGACCAAATTCTCCATTCACTAGCAAAAGGTACATTAACACACATACAAATAGATGTTTCCCAGTTACGCTTTAGTCTGGGAACACATTCACTATTAGTTAAGAATTACCTCAATAAACTCCTAATGTACTGCTTACCAATAGTTAGTAAGAGAGTTAAGTATATGTAAGGGGTTGGACAAGGGGATGTAGAATATGGTCATGCAGAATAATGCATTAATAAGTGCTTTATAAGTACTAATAAACAGCCAATATGCTAGTAATATAAAACATAATAAGACAAGTTAATAGTGAGAATTGGACCCCAAAAGTGTTACCAGTTTCCCTTCGCTGCCCTAATGAATCGACACACTCCGGCAGGCAGTAATTCACCGCACTTCACTTGACATCAATACGGCAGCAGACTCATGACAGACGCAAACGTCGCTACCCTGACAGTGTAACAGCCCATCACATACATGTGCAAGAGTGGGTTAAAATATTCTCAACTTCACCACGATACAAGGTTTACACTCGCAGACAAAATAAAAACCACTGATGATGCATCAAATAAGGATATTCATGTTGAGTTGAGTGGAATTTGGGCGACATTTACGACATATATATCGTAAATATATATAAAAAAAATATATTTTATTTTAAATGGTGAAAAATAAAATAATTTTGCTGGAAATTGTCCACTTGCATTCTACAAAAAAACTGAAACACAAAATTGCTCTTACAGAGACTAAAGAAATGCACATTCTTCTTAATCTACAGCACTAAACGGAATAATTCAATATCAGAGAAAATATATTGTGTGTGAGACCATGTAACTACATATGGTATAGCTACAGTAAGTAGTGCTCACACCCAGACCAGGCAACAAACTAATAACCAAAATGAGCCATTAAAATTTCAAATGCTTATGAATCATTTATGCTTAAGCTGCTCGAGGGTGAAACTTCTTCACAAGGTTCTTTAGGGACAAAGTTTTATGACAATAGCACATTTAGAACAAAAAGGCAATCCACTGGTGAAGTTCTAACACAGGAGTTTTCCACATGGACAGTTTGCAAGGGCATTTGAACACCGTTCATAAAACAGTTGTACGTTATTTTTTTTATTTTTATTTTTTTCAAAACATCTAATAGTTTGAGCATGATTTGAATCACATTTTCTTTCTACACAGTTTTTATTAAGAGCAAATAAAGTTGCTTAAGAAAAATCAAACTCAAATCAAGCAGTGCTGATTTATTCTTGGAAAGTTTAAGTTTGGACCTAATGTTGAACCTTTTTGTGAACCTTTCTGTTGAGTCACTTTTAGGTTGTCTCAGGTCTTATAGACTGTTCACACCTGCTCTAATCTGAGAAAAAAATTAATTTATTTTATTTTCGAAATCTTATCAGATGCTGATCTGAACAGGCGATTCTCCTAACTGACCATTATGTGTTAAACTTTGTGTTGGCATGTTAGAAAAAGAATAAGGCAAAATTTGCAATGCTAATAAGAGTTTGGCGTGAAATTGTTGATTTAAGCAAAAAAAGCTGATTTGACGTATTTTTTTCTATAGATGTGTCACTAAACGTTACATTCATCTCAAGAAATCTATTCAATGCCCATAAACTCATCAGTTAGCTGAAACTGTCAGATTTAGATTGTGGTTTTTGCAATTGAAAAACAATGCATCACATAATGAGAAAGAAAAATCTGGTCCGCATTCAGCTGCAGTGTGAATGTAGTCTGAGAAGAGCTGACATTGATGATGATGTCACAGCTGGCTCAAACCTGGAAATGGCAAATTAACAAAGAGGCCTGGGATTGTTGCTGCGAAGCTGCTACTGCGGCTTCTCCCAGGAAAGTTGTCACAGATTCATGCATGACAATATGGTAATCTTCACTGGAAATATCGGAATACTAGAATCAGATAATCAAAGCACAACTCAAACTAAAACTTTGAATCTTTGGTGGCCTCATGTGATTAAGTGTGGAACTGCATGGAAATGCAAAAATATTATTTTCACAGAAAATAAATACAAATAAAACACTTGGATTTAGAAATGCAGTAACATGTCAGGCATTGAATTATCTTAGTTTGGTGACATAAAATGTAAAATACTTGGTAGAACAGATGAGCCCGTCTCAATTCATTATCCAAAAATGTAGCAGTTTCCTCATTGCAACAGCATCCTGTCACTCTCACCTGTTCATCTAATTTTTACACATAATGGGGGTTTGCCAGGCAACATGTTAAAGGGCTCTCACAAGAAAGGTCCACCTCACAGGAAACAGAGTAATCTGCCCATCCCAACATAATGTCAGAGCATACCGGATGTCTTCACTTCAGTCTTGAGTTACATAAATGTACTCCATATTTACCATATTTATGCAAAAATAGCACAGCAGTACAATGACTATTAATAGGAGGGAGTAAGTAATTGATTGTTAGTGTCCGAGGCATTGGGAATCAAAATAAACTATTCAAAACCTGTAACCAGAATTGAACAAACCTAAGATGATGATCAATTCCTATTGAACTAACATGTTTTTAACATATGAACATCACAAAGACATGAAGGCTATTGAAAGCAACTTGGACTGACATATCTTAAAATATGTCAGAGCCATCGTTTTGTCTCAAGATGCACACCTGTAATGTTTTTTGTTAAGGCATGTTTTTTGCATCTATATGTCCTAATTCAACTAAGGCCTAATCCTTACTTAAAGGGCTGGTTTCACAAACAGGGCTTAGGTTATGTATAAATTTTCCTTTGATTTTGGAGTGAAATTACATCTCACAAGATTAACCATTTAGGCTTTTGTCTAATTGTAGGAATTGGGTAGAAACTCAATCTTTTGGTAGAAGATGCGATCATGGTCCTGTATTAAACAACCCTGACACTGAATATAAAAAAGCCAAATATTCAAATAAGACAGCAGAGAGCTGTAGATTATAGATGCATGAGGCTGTCAGTGTAACCTCATGTTAGTTTCCTTCAGTTCTGTCTGGTGAATGATACTCTGATTCATGTACTCGAAACTCTTCAAGGATCTGAGCGCTAGCCTGAAAACTGCTCAACACAAGTCAAACTATCAAAACCATAAATATGAAGGATACTACCACCTTCATCCAGAAGAGCACACAATTACAGTCCCACACAGTTTTTTATTAGTGAACACTTCACTCGATGCAGTTTAGACCGAGGAAGAGAACAATCTTCTGGACGGTGGTAAAATGATACCTTTCTTGAAATATTGACTAACTATGTTTATCCTCAGTGAATGAAAAACCAGCTCAGTATGCAAGAGAAATTCCTTCAGTCTAATTAAAGAGGCTTTACGTGACCTCTGACTTCGCTTCACCCAACAGTTTCCCAGAGGACAGATGTCCACTACTGCCTGTGTGCTCGTTCTCTCGTACACAAACACAAGTCATTGTGTGATTTAGATTCACTTGAGTTGAATAAATTCAACTTGATATTTTAAGTACCTTTCAATAAATACATTAATTTATGGTAAAATAAGGTCCTCCAAAATACACCCCCGTGCTTCACTCTGGGCACAACACCATCCAGGTGTTAAGCCTATAGGGGCTTCTCCAAACCGTAACTCCCAATTGGATGTGGAAAAAAGACTAAGACAGTGAAGATGAACAATCATCAGAGAACAATACATGTTTCACATTGTCCACAGCCCAAGATTTACACTGTTGGCACCAATGAAACAGACATTTGGCATTGGAACGAGTCAACGGGCAAGTTTGGCTATAGCATCTCGACCATGAATATTGACTCTCAACGAGCAGTTTTGGTGGAAACAGGAGAGTCAAGGTGCACATTTAATTCTGCAGTGAGTCAGCAGCTGTGGTTTTATGTTTTTTGGATATCCGTGTTAGTACCTGGACATCCCTTTCAGACAGCTTCCTGCGTCAACAGTTACTCCTGTTGGGTGTGGTTCATCCTATGTGGTGGTATGCTGACATTACCCTGGATACCATAGCTCTCGATACACCACAAAGACCTGTCCTGGTCACAGATGAGCCAATGAGACGTGCACCAACAATTTGTCCTCTTTTGAACTTGGATATGTCTCCTATGTTGACGTACAGCTGTGCTAATTGCTCTGCTAATTTAACCTTCACACCCTGCTCTTACTGATGGAATGTAAAATCAGTTAAGATTGGCCACCAGGCTGCGCATATATATAGGCGTGAAACCTCCAAAACTATACTGGGCCAGTGTTTCAGTGTTGTTGTCCAACCACTGTATATCATTCCCCTAGAACAGAAATTCTAAGTGGGCCTCCTGGTGGCTTGAGATGTTTTAAAATAATACAAATCAAGATGTAAAACAAGCTAAACCACCGAGAAAAAGGTATTTCACATTTGAATTACTCATTTTCAATTTCGTTATTTGTTGACACTCCTGATTTCTGTGGGGTGGGGGGGGGGGGGGGGACTCAAAGTCAAAAAGCTTGAGAACCAATGTTACTGTTGTATGCTAAAATATGAGAACGACTACTTTAAAACATGAACCAAACAAAAATCATTTTTGTAGTGATTTGTAGTATTCATCACATGATGGAATCTCACCTGTGCACTTGTAAGGAAAAAAAAAACCCATCTGCAGTTTGCAATATGGCACTGTATGCAAGTAAGATTACAGATACCGATCACAGAGATGCAGATGCTTTTTTCCTAAAATAATTTGTTTACTTCAGATATATATCCATAAAGAAATATATCCATAAAAACTCAACTAAATCAAAAGTTTTGCTGAAACTAAATACAATTAAGTACATTTGAAAACATTATTTCATCAGAAAATGTTAAACTAGCATGAACCTTACAAATGCTCGTTTACATGATGTGATTGAAGCTTTCATGGCACTATGAATTCGAGTAATTCACAGCTCTACATGCGACGCCTGTACCGCAGGACATGCCATCGAGCCAAACGCAGCTTCCCTGACAGTGTGACAGTCCGCCTCCACATGCGTGTGCAAGAACAGGTTCAATTAATGAGCACTGCTGTCAAATCAATCATCCACTCAGTTAGCATTCCTGATTATGAAATGAAATTCAATGCAATGATAACTTATGACTTGAGTTTCATATAACAGAACTACACAAAAATCTACATTACAACTCAATAGTTTTATACGGTACCATTGCATTTATGTTATATTAAATGCTTCAGGGGCTGTATTGGTTAAAAAAAAAAAAGCTTTGTTTATTAAAAGCTGCAGCGAGCGATTTCTGAGAAAAACTGTTGATTTTTGAAATCGACACCCAGACAAACACTTCCTTCATTGCTCCACCCCCAAAATAACAAAAACACTGTGCAACACAGTAAATGACTAACAGCCAGTGCTTCAGCTCCAGTATTAGGTGGGTCCTTATTCTTACATGATTGTAACCAATCTTCTTCCAATTATATTCCCCTGATCTTTTCCGCTTTGGTAATATCTCAGCTATCTCTTTCAAGTCTTTCTACAAATTTCCCGCTAGCTCACTCTCTCTCCTCCCCCACCATAAGCATACACCCCTATTGCTGCTGATTGGCTACAAGAGTGTTTTGGTGCTCCGTGGATCAGTCCTATCCACTTCTATTTGATTTTTCTCCACATTTTCCCAAATATCTTCACGTTTCACATCGGTCAGTTGTACAGGTTTGATGACAACATGAGGGTAAGTAAATGACAGAATTAATTGTCTTGCAACTTTGTCATTCTTGAAAAGGTTAGTCATGTTGTGATTCATCTCTTGAGGTTTTGTTCATGGCGTAGAGGGTTTTTATTAAGTTACCAAAAAATATAAAAACTTTTGACTTGACTGTTATGCAAGTATATAGTCAGTAATTATGCACAAACATGGTTACTAAAAATAAAAGTCTAATTTTTAATTTTGTGGTTGGTTACGGCATCACAAAGCAATTTGCATCACTGTAGCTGTCACACTGACTTTCAGTCCAGGGCAGCACTCAATACCCCAGAGAGGAATGGAGGTGTTCACACAGGACGTGTTTTTCCTTTCAAACAGCTAGACTAAGGGATATAACTCAGCGGAACAGAACACACAGGTCTTGAGATGCGTTTAAGCACGCTTGAGACAGATTTTTAAAACAAGCTATTTTTACCTTGAAACACCATCCTAAAGCAGAAAAGTTCACGTTGCAAAATGTTGAACCAATGCAACAGCCAATGAAATCAATCTGATGCATATGTAAAAAGGCTAACAATTTAAAAACCTAAATAAATAGCACAGATGGACACTCACCCAGCACAGACAAAATGACCGAAATTGCCATCTCTAACTGGTTTCCTAGTAAGTACAGAAGAAAGTCATATATACAAGCTGTTTTCTTGCACTGTTAAAATAAGAATAAAGGACCACCAGTCTGTACATATTGTACTGTACCAGATCAAAGAATTGGACACACTCGCAGCACTACATAAGCTTGATCTCACGCTCCTAGTTTCACACTACAAAAACAAGTAAAGCAGACAGTGGTTCAGACAGACCTGTGCCATATGACTGTGTTGTTGTGTCCCAAGAAAGGGCATATATAATGAGACGTGCATATGAAACATTCAGAGCGCTCTTCCTGTGAAGAAGCTGCTTCAGGCTCCGAGCATGACAGATGGTGCCAGTCAGATGATCCCAGAGTGGGAAAGTGCCAGTGCTTTCCTGTTCTCACCTGGGGATGAGGGGAAAATGGGAGTTTGTGCTTCTTGACCTACCTAACCGAAATCTACACTTTACTTAAGATGTGCCACTTTACAGTTAGGTTGTCCTCAAGAGAAATGACAATGCTAGTGCACAGCTATATTGCAGGATGGTTTCTATTAACTAATATTAGAAGAAAGTGTATAAAACAAAAAACAACAAAAAAATGTAATAAAACTAAAAAACAACAACAAAAACAGGGCATGTGCTGTGTCAGGACAAGGGGTAAGATGTATCAGGAGATTTATTAATGAACAATTAATATTTCAAATAAAAAATATTACCATTCAAAATGTAATTTAAAAAAAATGGTATTAGTAGTTAAATTAACATTTTGTAATTCCTGCATTTGAAGGCAAAGCTTACCATCACTAATATAAAGGTGAAAAGAGGTGGAAAAATAGGTGAAAAATGGGACAGTCCCCTTTTAAATTAAATGATCATATAACAAATGTGTATATTAAAAGGGCACGGTTTACCACACTCTTAACTACTTGCCCCTCAAAAGGCAGTACACCATTCATATGAAGTCTAAATGAAGCACATGACCAAAAAAAAAAGAGTTTTAAATGCAATTAAACATTAGGATTTGCATATTCGACAATAACAGCAGGAAATTATGAAGAGTAAGACAAAACTTTATCCATTGGGTTACGGTTGGATCAGGAAAAATATGGTATTATCGGTCCCCCTGTAGTCAATAATTTTATCCATTAAAACTCATCTTTGATCACCAAAATAACATTTTAAAGTGTTTTCCTTAAAATAGCTTGAATGTAACTACACCCTTGCCCCACAGTATTCGCGGTTCGATGAATATGCAAATTAGCACCGCCTCCACTCACTCGCACCAGCTCAGAGAATCACTCGTTGACGTGATTGGTTACAAGATAGTTTGGGACGTCAGAAACACCAGCGATTTCAAACCGTGTTTTTGAGACTGTCTTTGGTTCACTGCAGTTTAAAGAGAATGGTGTTGACTTATGAATTTGCACATGTTTTGTCTAAAAGCATATTAAAAGCACCACATAGCCATATAAACAACATTAAAAGCTTCATTTTTACCTCAGGGGGACTTTAAAATGAAAGTAAATGGGGTCACTTTTGATGTTATGGTGTCTTTATAGCTAACTGCTTATTTTCCGGCCATTTCTGATGTCAAAGTTGACAATAATTGCTAGTCATTTTCACAATTCATAACCCCAAAATTCGATCCCAAAGACTTTAGAAATATCCAGCAATGCCTGCAAATACAGTAAATCTAACATGACTTCTGTGTACATAACGCCGTAAACCCCCTGTACACAGCCCTTGAGTGGTTTTGAACATACAAGAGGGCAGCGCAGCGTTTCATGTCTCTTTAAACACAAGTCTAAGATCAGATCAAAAAGTGCTGCTTTTGATGCCGCAATCTCTTTTTGAAATCAGAGGGCGATTAGGCCTACCTCTTACTCCACTTGACGACAGCATCGGCTTAACATCAACTTACCAGAGACACAACATGTCCATTTCATCTTTCGTTCTTTGAAGACCATCTGTGAACCCACACAGGCTGTTTAAATACACTTGGCACTCTTAATGAGGTTGTCCGATGCGGACAGTCTTCAAACAACCGTACCACATTTAGCCAAGTTTGTATTTCTAAATGCCAGTCTATACGACTCATTTAAAGGACAAGCTAACATCAACATTTTTAGCTTAATGTCTCTCCTTCTCCTACAAACACACATCAGTTGCTGTACTCTATTGGTTTGTCATCAGACAGCTGTCGTTGCAGGACTGTGGCCAAAAATGACACTGCAAGAACCTCAGCGAATAGCAGGATTTAAAGCCAATTAATCATCTGTCGTTAAAATTCCCTAAATTAGTCTCAGACGGCAACAGCTTTAAAGAGAAAATGTAAGTGAAAGCAGCTCGTTTTAGCCATACTGATATTAAATTGTATCAACCATTTAAACAGTGTTGCACACTTTGAAATCATCAAGTTACTCTGCGACATGCAGAGAAAAATTTTCAAATCCTCAATAATACCAACTTCTTGAAAAAGAGAAGAAAAGTTTTTGTGGGGAGGCAAGGGAAAATATTTCTAAACAGTTCATGTTTAATTAATGACTTAATTTAAGGAATGCCTTTTGGGCATTTACTTCCAGCTTGTTCATTTTTCAGGCATTGCCTGTTTCAATGCATAGTATGTTTGAATTTATAAAACCCATGGCTAGGGTTCAGTACAGATCTGAAGAGGCTCACAGTTCACATAACACATAGAAGGCTTGAGTTAATTACACCTTACATAAACCATGAACAATGACCACAAGGCATCAACTGGCACTCAAGGAGACACCAGATTGCTGCATAATTATTAAATATTTCTCTAAAGCACAAAAAGTCCATAAACATTGAGCAGATAGCCGGGAGTGTGGAAAAATCACAAGACAGGAGACCAATTGAAAATGGAACTGAGTGAACATCATGACAAACTTAGAAGTAAAAAAATAATAATAAAATAAAAAAAGCCTTTCTACATTTGTCAAAAGGAATGCCAAACATTTTAAAGTGCTCAGTAAGGCAGCCATTTCAATACAGTTGCTCAGAAACATTTTCTAACCAGCTAAGCCGTTTCCAAAATGCAAAGTCACTTGTTAAAGACAAGCTTTCACAGCTGTTTTTATCACTGAACTAAAAAAAAAAAAAACTAAAAAAAACTTAAATGCTTCTACCAAAACAAATCATGTTTGGCTAGACAATAAAAAAGCACAACTAAATAAAAAAAATACTCTTCATTCTGTCTAGCTATCTATCCATCCATGTTGAAATTAAATGTGGATATTGTCAGTATCTACTTGGAATCTATTTTTACAACTAACATCTATGAACTTACACAGTACAAATGAAAAGTCTTTACAATTATTGAGTCTTTCAGAGTTACAACCCCCACTTTTAAATAGGCTGTCAACAAGGGATCTTTGAAAATGTAGCTAATCAGGAACCAAACAGCAAGGCAAGACATTTTTGAGGTCAGGTTTCATCTCCTACCATTAAAAGTGTGTGAAACTGCTTTCCAAGATCATTTATTCAGTCCTGCTAAATTCAACCTTGAGGTCAAGACTCTGACTTGAGGAACTGACGTCAGATGAGAAGAGAAAGTGCTTCAAATGTACACTTTTTCTGTTGTCTAAGACTGCGTGAGGGAATTCAATCATTACTAAGCTTAACGCAAACACTATCAGTTACAGGATGTTGCTTTTGAATACAAATTTGACATTAAACCCCAGTTACTTCTACCCAGCAATTTCAAGAGCTCAACATTAGCATACTATGAAAAGCCCTGAATGCATAATTACCAAAGTAACCAAACAGAGATAAAACACGCTGAAACCACATTTCCTCAAAGAAAATATTTTAGATTGACCTCATTTAGAAAGCTACAGCATTCCTATTCACGTTCTTAATGAAATCTTGATCTAGCCAAGGGGAGAAGGACAACAGCCACAGATGTGCTCTGTACCATTGAGTCTAGGCCACCTTTACACTGCAGGTCTTGATGCCCAATTCCAATTTGTTGATGAGCATCCGATTTTTTTTTTTTGGACTGCAATGGACGCAGAAAGATGAGCAAAACATTTGTCTCTTAAGGCGGGGAGAAAAGACGAGACCGTTATTATCGCTGTAGTTGATGTCCACCTCAGTTGACGTCATTCGCCACCATCGCTTTCTTTTAATGACGTACGACTTGCATTGACGGGGGAATATCCCATCTGTCCGCTTACATGGCAGAAACAAATACACGCATCCGATTCATATCAGATTCATATCAGATTCACTTCCACATATGAATGAGGCCTGAAACCAATCGGAGACTATCGAAAACCATGTGCTTTTTTCCTGCTTACACGTTCATGGGTCATATCTGATCAGTGTCATGGAAGGCCCGGGGGCCCTTCATGTAATACAAATGCGGCCTGAGTCGCTAAAGAGACTCATAATAATGTAATTGCTATTTGAAAAAAAAAAATCCCCTAAAACGCATCGTGCAGCCCAAACCGTAAGGCCTAGAGACTTAAAACACGGCCAGATGGTAGGCCACACTTGTGGGGAGAACCTATCAGAGTATGACCCCGATTGCCCCATAGGTGGCGCTACAGCAACCAAAAGTACTAAATTGCTCATAACTCCTTATGTCGGATTTTGTCCAAAACCTACTTTTGCGAACTAGTCCCTGGTTTTTCGCCCGATCGGAACCAAACCAGTCTAGGCCTATTCTCTGGACTCTCTAGATCAATAATTATCGAAAAAAAGCAATTGGGTGGCTGTAACAGGGTCATTTAGAAAAGGGGCGTGGCAAAATACAGTCAAAAAAGATGCTAAAGAGGTTTTGGTCACTTTAGTTTAGAGTCCAACTCTCACTAATAACTACAACTTTTGCCTCAAACTCCTAATTACTGCTTATTAGTAAGGTAGTTGTTAAGTTTAAGTATTGTGTACGATTAAAGGATGTACAATATGGTCATACAGAACAAGGCATTAATATGTGCTTTATACGTACTAGTAAAGAGCACAAAAACAATAACAACATAATTAAACAGCCAAACTTCTTAGACAGGTTTAAATATATATACACACACACACACGTATATAAATAGATACACGCATAGTAAAAACTAAAAAAAATCTTTAAAAGATCTGGCTAATTAAATTCTTTTGTTCATTCAATGAGCAACAGGCTTTTAAGAGAATTTAACAATTCTTGTCAAGGCAACAAAAGACTGTTAAGCATTTAACAATACAATGCAAGAAGCTACAAACCCTGTTATATCTCATTTGCTTGATTTTAAAAGCCCATTACAAATGAGCATTATTTGCTCGTATACTACAGGCAAACATTACCCTGATAGGCAAATATCCAACAGTTGCGATGAGATTCACATACAGCTCAACACAATCTAATCTACACTGTGACGATCAACTGTAAATTCATAACATGTTTACATATTTTAGTTCTTATTGTAAGTTGGATTTTTTTGCAGTGTACTTAAATTCTTTATATTTAAATATTTAGATTTTTATTTATTTTATACACTATTTATTGGTAAACTGTAGTCTGAAAAATATTTACATTTTATAATCTGAAATTAGGCTATAAATTGAAATATTAGTTAACTAAAGACATTAAAGATCATCAATAATAAACTATAAATAAAATTAAAAAATCAAATAATTGCTTAATCTCAATATTGCTGACAAGTATTTAAAAAGAAAATTTTAATCACCACATTTTCTCTCCAAACTTTTCTGTGGAGCCCATAACACCCTCGTGCTGCCCTCTAGTGTGCCCAGAGACCAGTTTGAAACCCACTGTGCTTTCAGCTAAAGCACAGCATACGGTGAATAGGCTAATTAAATCACCACTATGGTCTACAATCTAATACTTAGCAAGGTCTGCTAGTCGACCATCTTGACCCCATCCCTACTAGACAGGCAGCGCACTAGACTGAGCCAATATGTTGTTAAAAAAAACCTGACAAAACATAGACATCCTTTTGAAAAGGCACACTCCAGACATCACTGTTCTGCTAACTTCAGCCCTGCTGTGACTGCCTCAATCAGATAAACAGTGTTCTCATCCAAAACACAAGGCGGATGAGACGCTCTCCACACACAGATGTGATAAGATGTTCTCTGGAGATTCACTCACCAGTAACAGTGCGACCTTCTTCATACTGCGATTCCCCATGGCAGCTCAGAGAGACTCCGCTCAGTCACAGAAACAAACGGTAAGAGGATTTGCAGGTCGTCTTCTGTCAGTGCGATGACAAGCGTGTCGACATCATGAGGATGAGGAGGGTCTGCGCGCTCTTGCATTCCCTCCCCTCGCTCTTCTCTATCTCCGCTTATTTGCATTTCCTCTTTGCTCAAAAACAGACACAATCTCTCAATTTTGTTTCCATCTGACTAATACACAACTGAATGAATGAAACCGCTTATGTATACAACATGACTTGCCAAAATACACACATTACTGGAGTAAATGTTTATGGCCTTGGAGGTTTACAAGTGGTGATCAAACACTGCGGCCAAAAAAATCAAAAAAACAGGCCAGACGTCTCAGATCCACAGACACATGTATCATTAATTATGGTGATAGAGACTGACTCTCCAGCCAGCCAATGGTTGTCATTCTGCAATGTCAGAGACGTTCCTTTTAACCAATCAGACTGGAATTATAGGTCACTTGCTTCTGACCCCATAAACATCAAAACACGTCTCTATACAGATGTTAATTTGACAAAATGTTCAAACTTTAAGCATATTGGAACAACCAGTCTAGTCAAATAGTCCAAAACGCTTTCCTTTGGAGGTCAATGATGAGTAATAACAGGCAGCTTGCTGTTTAAAACCTCACCAGACATGACTTTTCCCACAGAACACTATAAAGTAGCCAATCCGACCCATATGATATCTGGAATAACATGAGGGTGAGTAAATTATACGATTTTCATTTTTTAGCTGAATCATTCCTTTAACTCAGGGTTTGGGGTTTGTGAGGGAACTGCAGAGGGTTTGAGAGTTGACGAAAAGCTAAATAAATATTTTAAAAAGTCAAATAAAATAAAATGGGCTGCACAAGTAACCTACATTAAACTGAAATCACAATATGGCTCAGTGTAATTATCCAAACACGATTTAGCTGTTCATTTTCATGCAAGAAATTAAGAATTTAAGACATTAATATTGTCACATGTAACAAAATTATTCTTATTATCTTCAAATATTATTTCTAAACTAAAATTGTAGCATTATAATAGTAATATATTTGTCTTCATTTTATAATTAGTTAAACATAAATACAAAAACAAAAAACAATAAAGAATGTTTGTTTTTTTAATAATTTTGCCAGGACGTTTCAGCAGCTACAAGAGATTAAATGTTTATTCTCATATTGTGATTTAACCTCCGATATGACAAGATAATCACAATATAATTTTTGGACTAAATTGTGCAGCCTTATTCTGTAAATAAATCATTTTAAAATAAAATAAAACACTTAAGAAAGATTAAAAATATTCTATGTTTACTGCATGTCAATGTGATAATTAACTGACATCAGAGAACTGTGAACACGTTAAATATTGGAAATATCAAATTAAAATCTCAGGGGTATTGACATTTTTTCCATCAAAAGGGGCTCGGCTAAAAAAAAAACGGAATCCCTGCTTTAACTTCCATCACTCAAGTGATTTGAGAATGTGAGAACAAAAAGAGCAATTTAGTTTTAAAATGAAACCCATCAAGCTAATCCAGAAGCGCCTGAGCACATTCAATACTTGACATCAGCAAACCAACCTTTGTTTAAAGCATAATCCTTCATTTGGCCAGGGATGTGATGTTCGGGTTATGAATGACAGTTCATCACTCCATAAAATCAATTCTCACAACAAAATGATTGTTTATCTAATGCAAAGCCAATAACGACCAGTAGAGGGAAACAAACACCATGATTGCAGAAGCACTGACTCAATCCCATCAACATCTGCACGCATTAGATACTTCTGATTAAGTCTAATGTGGTGAGAAGAATATTTCCATTTGAACTAAGGAGCAACTGAGAAAGTGAACTTCAGTCGCTTACCTTATTCTTGAAGACAGAAGGTGAGCTTTGGTGCAGTCGTCCAGAGGACTGGTCCGTGTTATCGTTAGGGTCCGAAACACTGGTCCTGAGGGAGGGAGAGTGGAGGCCATCCTCTCCTTCCTCCTCTTCTTCAGCCTCCTCCTCCTCCTCTCTCCCACTGTCTTCTGAATGCTCAAACTCATCGCTGTCCTGGTCCATTTCCTCCTCGTCGCCATTCTCCTCTTCCTCTGGCCGGTCGTCATCTTCCTCTGAACGAAGTCCCGCCCCGACCTGCCCATCCCGTCTGCCGTTATTATTCTCCTCCTCCTCATTCTCCTCTTCCTCGTCGTCGCGATGCCTTCTCCGCCGCCGGCGCTGCTCCTGCTCCCACATCCACTGGGCGCCCTTCTCGGCTCCGTTGACCTCGCTCCTCCGTCCTCCCTCCACCGGTTCGCCTCCAGAAGGCCATGGCTCCTCCTCTCCTTCCCGTCTACCCTCTTCCTCCTCGCCCGGTTCTCTCCTCTGCCCCTGCTCCTCCTGCTCCTCCTGCTCCTCCAGCACCTGGTCGACGTGCTCCGCCTGGGGCTGGGGTGTGCGGCCGGAGGTGCTGTTACCTGCCCCTGGCCTCTGCTGCTGGGCCGCCCTGCTGCCGCTGCCCCCCGACAGCAGATCCTGGTTCATTTCCAAAAGCCAGCTTGCTACCTCCTGCACCTTCGCTAGGCTGTCTGAAGAGGACAAGGACTTGGCATTCTGAAAGAGAGATGGAGACGGAAAATGGTTCAAATCACCATGAAATCAACATAAAAAGGCAATAAAAGGCATGTGTTGGGGCTGGTTATACAAAAGCGTGTTTGCATCCAGAGCGTGCTGAAAGTGGGTAACTCATTCTTTTATTCATGCCTGTGAAATAAAACAATAGGCATTTGCATCTATGCTGGGAAAGACGCAATATGAGGATCCCTCAAACAATGGGCACCTCTCCTGATCATCTACACTAGGCTTGACCTGGAAACCACGGCAACAGTATCACTTCAACACACGCAAACAAACATTCAGTTTCATTCAGACATTCAAGTTTTTCTTTTTACTCTGTTCCATGTCAATTCTACTGTCTTTAAATCCTTGCATGTAATAGTAATAATATATAAACACATTATAAATAATAAGCACATTAGGTACCGTTCAAAAGATTGGGGTCCAGGCGATTTATTTTCCCAAAGATATTAATACTTTCTTTTTTTTTTTTTTTTTTGCTTTTTCTTCTTAAGGACATTTAAAAATCTTCAAAAACATTTATAAAGTTACAAAATGTTATAAAACTGCTGTTCGTTTGAACTTTCTTTTTAGTTTATACATGTAGGCTATTTTAAGCATCTTATTTTCACCTGTGATGAGACATTTTTCGTGAGCACCAAATCAACATATCAGAATGATTTCTAAAGAATAATGTGACACTGAAGATTGGAGTAATGGCAGCCATCACAGGAATGAATTGCATTTTAGTATAAATCAAAATAGAAAACTTTTTTCAAATTGCAATAAAATACAGTTAGAAGAATAATATTTTGAAGTATTATCAAACAATTCTTCAAAGATAAAATAAAATGTTAGACTCAATTTATTTCATCTCTGTCAATTAGAACATGAATTGATACTTAATGCATAGCTATGTGGAGGAAGATTACGGACCACTCACATTTCGCCGTTGGGGGCAGAAAGTCTAGACAATGTCTTTAACACAGATTCACTAGTATTCAAGCTAAATTTAGATAATAAAAACTCCAATCACTGCTATAACAAATCAAATACACTCACTGACAACCATAAAAAGCCAGCAGAGGGCATCACTGCCAAATAAGCAGTTCATGTACAAGGTTTAAGAATCCAGACACATAACGCCATGTCTTGCAGCAGGATGTACACAATAATATCATGTTACAGTAAGGATGGCCCACCGCTGTGAGTCAGTTTCTGGGCGGAGCTGTTTGATGTTTTTCCCTTACATTTTTTTGATGTACATCACGCTTTTGTTTTGCGACGTGGTTTTAGGACTACTGAAATGTTAGCTGGGCAAGTAAAAAAAAAAAAAAGGGGGGGGGTGACAGTCCTTATTAAACCTTTAAATAAACCCTGAACTAACTAACTTCACAGAAAGAGAGGCCAGTAAAATGATAGATAACGGGTACAAGTGGAAGCAGGGATGCGCAGTGTAATCCAACCAGGAGTGTGAAAAGGCATGTGAGTTTGATAGAGACTTGATTAAGGTAATCGAGCGTGCACAGATGGGCTGATGCGATAAGAGACGAGAGGCTGACTGACTGCATGAATGTTGTTGTGTGCGCATAAAAATAAAAAATAAATAAGATACAAGACCTCAACACCGTGAAGAGGGAACCTGTCAATTAAGACATGGATTAACTCAGTGTTTATTTTTGTAACAAGTGGCCATGTTCGTTTCCATAATTCCTTAATGCACATTACTATAAAATTGTCAATCTTACAAATTAATGATAACTAGAACTATAAAGTTTTAATAATCGTTCTAATTCTATGTGAATAGGGAATTCTACCCCATAACTATAATGATAGCAACACAGACAGGACGTTGTTGGAATCACTTTCAGAATGTATTCCAGCTGATGAATGATAAAAACATTGTCAGCCAATTAGAATCCATCCAAGCAGTAGCGCATATAATAAACAGAACATTGTTGTCTGTTGATGTGGATGCAAATGTATCGTTATCTTTTTATTTACCGTTCTTAGTGCAAACAAGCCTTTAGCATTTATTGCCCTCAGCAGTCTGTTGGCAAATTAAGAGAAATTTAAATCAGAAATTCAATGAGATTCTTTTTTTTTTTTAAAGTGTCTCATTGTACATGTTTGGTTCACTAAAAAGAATCTAGCAGGAATTAAACTATATAGTTTGCACTGATCAATCGGTCAAGTCAGGAACTAGTAAACAATAAACATTAGTAAGAAATATTTAATATATTGTCAGAATATACACACAATAATGAATGATTGTCAATCTAGCAGCATGGTTTGTTTTTTTTTCGTCCAGATGGTTTAGTTACAGGATCTAGCCACCAGCAGGGGCGAACAGAACCATTCTAACCTGCTAATCTTTGTCCCTGTTCTTTAACACAAGCAGCGTCCATTACAGCTGTATCCTTCATCCATCAGATATATGCGTTTACTTCTCTCAGAGGTCTGAATTAGGCTCTAATCACAGCATATATATGAAGGCAGAGATCTCAGGGCAATTTAAAACAGTTTATAGCATCTGATTAGATGAGCCTTTGATTACCGAATCCTTTCCTTTATAATAGAGAAGATCATAGCATAATCAGGCAAGATCTAATTGGAAAATGATTATGTGGCAATGAACTTCAAATAGACATTTCAATTTCCCTTCCCATACAGAAGTCGAACCAGGTGAGCTCTATAAGAAAACACATCCGTCCTCTGGTGACTGATCTGAAACTTGGTTAGTTTCTCAACGTGCTAAAAAGCAATTACTTAGCAAAGTGATAGATGCATGTCAGTGCAAACACAAAGAGCTTGTGCCTGGTGAAGTGGGCTGTTCTGTGTCTTGAAGGTACTGGGCTTCCTGTTAGTATTCATGTCCTGCATGCTGGTCTATTCGTGCAACTGCATTAGACACAGAACACAATTAGTGCTGTTAGACTGCACAAGTGAACCAATGTGTGATCAAGTGACAGTACTGCAATCTAACCGGCAACACGCACGATAACATTAAGCCTCATTTGCATTGAGGGCGACACTGTTAAAGTGTATGAAAACTGCTTTAACAACAGTAATTTGGTTTAGTACGCGTCGCAAGGTTACCAAAGGCCCGGGTTTACTTAATTTTCAGCGTTGTGCTTCGTTTCGCACAGTTGGGTGAAGGGCCTTTCAAAGTTTACTCCTTAGGCCGTTAGTGCAGAAAGACGTGATATGCGTACTATCTAGAGGACTTTGTTTTCAAGTGCTCAAGTCACTCTCAAATAACATCACGTGGAAAGTAAAAAAAAAAAAAAAAAAAACACATGAAACCATCATAAATATAAAGAATTAATTTCTAAGGACTTGGTATACATGCGTTTCAAACTAAGCTATTTTCTTTTCTTTAGTGTAGACACTCATTTGTCATTGACCCGCAAATCACTTGGGAAAACATCTGAATGATTCAGGCTGGGTATTTTCACCAGCACAAAAAAGCCCAAAGTGCCTGGTTTGAAATCGGAGGTAAGTGTAATCCAAGGGAACAGGAGAAAGACTTAAAGCAAACAAGTCAGTAATAAATTCATCAAATTCTTGCATCAAAAAGTAAGTAAAATGGTTTCAAACCAAACATTTACATTACTAACGAATACAGGACGGTTTATGCGATGACACAGGGAAAACTCCCAGTGTTTTATAAAAGTATTGCTTTCCAGACATACGCTCTGATATGGAAAACTGGAAGCATTGCCATAAAAAGAAGAATGTGGCTCGGCTCCCGGGGAATGCGGCCAGGCTGGCGTAGGCGAGCAGTCTGATAAGGGAGTGAGGTGCATCATTTCTTTAGTTATTACCACAGTGTACACTTCAGCAGCAGCTCATTTATCTACATCTAAAGGGGCTGAGAGGAAGGTGAAGCCAAAATGGGTTTTGGCACATCCTCTCAGAGAGAGCGTTTTCAAAGGAGGTGAAAAGGAGGGAGGAGAGAGTAGCGGTATTATTGGTTTTACAATGTCATTTCCTACAAATCTGCCCGACTGTCATCTCCTCTTGGACACATCAGTTACAGGAAACATTATGAATGAACAGGAAAAGAAAGGATTATATTTATTTACCCCAACGGTACCTGGATGGGTCTTTATGATAAGAACCAAGCCAAATAAAGGGAAAACCCATCACCTGGTTTCTGAAATTACTAATTCACTCAAAACTGCAGCAATTCCTCTTCTGCCGTTAGCAGCAGCAAAATAATTGGCAAAATGGTAAACAAGCCCATTTTAAATATTCATAAGTACAAAAGACGAACAAAAATTTGGGTGAATATCTGCAGCCTGTGCTGGAAAACAGATCTCCTGCAGAAAAAAGGGTTCCAGTTTAGTTACATCAATAATGGGGGGTTGGGTTGTTAGAGAAAAATGGTTTGTGAGAAAATACAGTTTCTGTGACCTTGAGTGGCCAGGCAGAACAGGCTGAAAAGACTATCCATCGACGGGCTATGCATAGCTTAACTGCATGAGCATCAAACTGAAAAACCACATTATGTCTCCATTATTAGCTTATGCAGAAACCATACACTTTGGCATTAAAGAGATTTTAGCTCTGTGGTACTGTATGTTTATTAAAGGGATAGTTCACCCTAAAATTAAAATTCTGTCATCATTTGCTCACCCTGAAGTTGTTCCAAACCTGTATAAAATGTATTTGTTCTGCTGAATACAAAGATATTTGGAAGGATTTTGCTAACCAAACAGATCTCAGGCCCCATTGACTACCATAGTATGTTCCCCCCTACTATGGTAGTCAATGGGGCCTGAGATCTGCTTGGTTACAAACATTCTTCCAAATATCTCCCTTTGTGTATCTACCCCAGCAAAACAAAGACATTTATACAGTTTTGGAACAATTTGAGAGCGAGTAAACGTTGACAATTTTCATTTTTGGGTGAACTATCCCTTTAAGGAATTGTAAAGAAGATACTAAATGAAGAAAGTAGGAATTAAGGAATAGTGATAGACTGAAATATGAGGTCAATTAATCGTAATACACAGGTGATGACCTGCATCTGAAAATGCAAACTTTTCTACTATATAGCAGGTGAAAAACGGTATGTGAAATGTTCGAAATCTTAGTATTCATAAAACAACCGGCGAAAACACATGGATGACCTACTACTACTGCCGAGATTCTGAAGCATGAAACTAATGGACACTTACTATCCCATAAGACCAATGGAGAGGAATGGGACATAACAGTGACAACATGACAGATGTAGTACGTCTGGATTGCATTCATACTACTAAACACAAGTTCGCTTCTCGGCAAATGTAGTATGCAATTTCGGATGCATTTACCTCCCTTCTTTATCAGATTTGAATTCTACAAAGTTTTTAACCAGTGATAGAATGTAAAATGTGAATAGCGCTCTGACTATAAGAGGCACCGAATGCCAAATTCCACTGAATCTTTCTTCAGACCTTTAAGTTTGTATCGTCTGAAAAAGCCTGACATAGAAATTCCTCACCATAGAAAAACACCTCTTCAGCAGAAGACATCACAAGCTGCTATTGTGAATGCTTCGCTCCACTGCCGTGTTCCTGTGAAAGACGTACAAGAAGCTCAGCTAGTGAGGTGCTGTCAAAAGAGCTACTTTCATTCAAACATCTAAAGATTTTACAATCCAAAAATGTCATAAGGCTAATACTCAAGACCTTTCCACACACACAAACATATTATTCTTTTGTCCATGTCCCCCACCTTGCCTCCAGGCATCATAGAATAGAGAGGTAAAATCAGCTAAAGGACAGAGACACAGACAGGTGTAAACACAGCTCTATTGTGGTAGAATGACTCAAGACCCTGAGGGGAAAGCAGTCCTCATTCATAAAAAGAGGACAAGGTCACTGCAAAAAGAGCTACTGGCTGGAAAAATAGCTGGATGGAGCAGTGATGTGGCTGCTTGGCGAGTCGATGGCCAACTGAAATGGTAGCTCATGTTTTTTTACGGATGCAAAACATCATAACCACATCAGTTATTGGTCAGAGATTTTTTACATTTATTGATATCAGTTGATATTAGATATGAATCAGTCACTTTCACAACCTTTGATTTCAGTGGATGTAACTGTAGCAGATAGGGCTGACCCCTAAAACTGGACCAAACGTTAGTCAAAAAAAAGAGGCAGAGTCAAACAAATTTTAATTACACTGTTGGTCACAGAAAAAGAAAAAAAACTCCACAGAAAATGGCAGAGTCATGCAGTCCCTAAGTAATTATATTATTGCGACTAGTCAACTAATGGCTTAAATGAACGGTCGATTAGAAAAATCTTTAGTCTTGGGCAGCCCTAGTAGTAGAGCTGTAAACTATATTTAGCATGCAACATTTTCAAATGTTTTATTACTTCATTAATATTAATTATATTACAATTAAATGCAAACCCTAAATTCACTTTGCTGATTTTAATTTTTATGGAGTTTTAAAAATATTAATTATTTGCTTATAGGTCTCAACCAAACTTCAATATTAGACCAACCCTAATGTTTTCTAAAGCTTTTCTATTCTCACTGTCAAAGAAATTTGAGGTGTCCCAAGAGCAATGTTATCACAGTCAGCAGAAAAACCACTCGTAGAAGTACGTAGGACACCATTCATAGCAACAAAAGAATTCAGTGCAATACATTTGTTTGTGTCCCATAGGCAATGTGTGCAGATCATGTTCACATGTCTGTCAGGCTCAGACTACAAATGAGCAGCCAGAGATGAGATAACATTATCAGTAACTTTAGTAATTGAAAAAAAGTTTTCAAAAAAAATCTGGCTTTGCAGGATTGTGAGGTTTACAGTTACACAGTTTACAAGGCAAAGGGAACATGAACAATTGTTTGTTTGTTTATTTTTTGGTATTTTTTTTTAAATAGGATTTTTTGTTAAACCAATTATGCTTCAGTACATACATTGGCATGAAAACAACCATTATTACATCTAATTATTATTATTAATAAATTACAACCTTTTCTCTCTAATAATCAATATGCCCAAAATTAACTGATGTAATGGTTGCAGATAAATCTTTTATCCGAGCAAAAGGGTTGTCAAAAATGAGGTAGATTAATCTTAATTAAAAATGACATGCTTTTGGTATGTTTAAACTTTAATGCAAGCTAAAGTGTTGCTGGATAATTATAGTGAAAGAATCGCGAACAAACAATCCAAATCAACTTCTATTATTTTAAAAAAGCTAGTTTGGGTCCACGTTGTCAGATTAGCATCAATTTTCCTATCATATTAACACCATACTTTAGGACCTCTATGAGAATGCAATAAGATCAAGGGAGTGAAAAGATATGCTATTTGACAATTTCTCCTAAAATCTTTTATTTTTGTTCCGTCGTTGTTTTTTTACAGTAGATATTTTTGAAGGTGGCACAGCCTCTCATGCCTCCTCCCAAAATTATACTGGTAATGAGCAATACGTTTCAGATAAAAACTTGAGATTTGAAGCAGTCCCTGAAGTGCTGCTGTCTCCAAATCAATTCTCTGTTCAGCTAAGACATGCACTCTAATGCAATGAACAATGCCGACTGACCCATACAACCTCTGAGCAGTCAACAAATATTTACAATTGCCCTGCACTTTAAAAGCAAATTGAACCTACTTAGCAAGTGAATAAATAATAATTAATCATATGTGCTTAAAACATTAATATTACCTAAGGATCTGAATCTATCCCAGACAGCCTTGAGTGTTCAGCCGAGTGCAACATCACGAGTCGTCTCACCTTCATTTAGCTTGTTATTTGACTCAAGCATTACTTTTAACATTTTTGCACAGGCAAAAAAAAATGGACAGTGACTAAAAGCTTGCGCCTGTCACTTAGCCAAAGAGCCTGTGTCTAGAGCCAGGCCTTTTTTTGTATTTGTAAGTACTTAGGCAATATGTGCCCAGCCAGCAACCATGTGCTGCTGTGAAAGCATCTGTATGGCTTTGGCAGACCATAGCATCAAGCTCTGATATCCCGGAACAAAAGACACAGATGTGCAGTTGAAGTACTCCAAAGGGGCACTCTATGCTGGCTCTGTCAGGATTGAAACACAAGCCTTAGTACCATTGATAATCCAGAGTACCTCTCCAATTGAACAGGCAGACGGCCAAGCAGACAGAAATCTGTTTCACAGAACATGCCTGCGTTTAATCAACTCTACAGCTACGAGGATTTTCACGAAACTATTTTACTTTGCATTCACTGAAATCAGAGGAAATAAATTAGACATAGATGGAGAGAACATAAACCATTAGGAATCATGTGGTCTGCAAAAAAAGAGCACCAGACTACACAGTTCCATGAATATCCCATGAAAAAAAAGTTGTGTGGCTATTAGGCCCATTAGCAATCAAGCCATCTAAATGTTAGTGTACTTCAAAAAGCTGAGTAAAACTCACTTTTAGCAGATATTTAAAATGTACAGCCCTTCTCTTCTGGAAAAAAAAAAACAACCAAAAATATGCATGACTACACTAGACAGATTTTTTTCCAATCAACAGCATTTAACTCTTTTGTGATCAAAGAACAGGAATGAGTCAATACTTTTGAACCATTTCCCAGAAGAAAAAGACTAAAACTACATAAGTGAATTTGTGAAATTGTCAACTTTTGGGAGTCCCACATGCCCAAAAGAAACACTTGTCAAATGTGAAAGATGACATTTCTGTTTACAGAACATGAATAATGGAGTAGAAATTCTGGATCAATAGTTTACCTATATATCTAAGACTTTTGTTCATGTTCAAAACACAATCCAAGTCTTCTGAGTAGACATGATTGCTTTATATTATGAACAGATTTATTGTAGGCTTTTATATACAGTAAAGTCAGATCCAATTTACGCACATCCACAGCAAAGCAAAATGTTGCTCAAATTGGGTGTTCAAGGAAATAATAAAAAAGGAAAAATATTTTTCCTTTTTTATAGGCTTTTATACACAGAAATATTGATCAACTCAACCACATACGCATCAAATCACGGTAAATGGAAGCTCAAATGTGCTCGCTTGATGTATAAGCACCAACAAGGTTTGTTTTCTGCTTACCAGTTTCATTAAATATCTTCATTTTTTTCTATGTACATTTCTGAAATGCACTTTCTGTAAAGCTGCTTTGAAATAATATGTATTGTGAAAAGCGCTATACAAATAAATTTGAATTGAACTGAATTTTGAAAGATTTTCCTAGTCGACTGTTAGTCTTTAATTTAAAGCTACAATATGTAATTTGTTTCGCCTCTCTGGGTCACTAACCTCTTACAATAACAAAGGCTTAGGTTGATGACGCATAATTGGGATTATGGAACTTGTCGTCATGATGATGGATCTTATAATGTTTATGGATGAGTGAATACATTGATGTTTTTAACATGACTCTGGTATGAAGCAGGGCACGATTGCTAATAAGAGACAGATATCAGCGCCAAACGCAAGTCCCGCGGATATAAAGGAATAAGGACATTTCATTCTACCGAACTACCCTCAAGTGCTGAATTAATACTCACACAGTTCAGTTTATTAGACGAATGAAACTTGTGAGGTAACGCAGCGCTGTTTCACTTGGTCTAACGTTACACTATCACACTA
This sequence comes from Siphateles boraxobius, assembly GCF_051911475.1. Taxonomy (NCBI): domain Eukaryota; kingdom Metazoa; phylum Chordata; class Actinopteri; order Cypriniformes; family Leuciscidae; genus Siphateles; species Siphateles boraxobius. The sequence goes on along the minus strand of NW_027508777.1, from coordinate 10,002,821 downwards.
AACTGCATTTGAGTGTGTTGAAAGTAATAAATGTTATTCTATGTGTTAGTGTGTTGGCTGTATGAGACTGGCAGTAAGTTAGATCAAAATTAGAATAACATACTGATCATACTCTAACATTTCATCATGTTGAGCTATATAACATTGATTAGTTTTATGTACATTTGCTCACCTGTCTAATAAAGTATCTGTCAAGTTGAACTTTGTCACGGACGTGGAGCTCTCAGCATCTCGAAAACGCCACGCTGATATTGATCCTCGTTTTAGTTCTCCTTTTGTCCCAAAGTCTGCTTTCGATGGTCCATATAATGTTTGAACGAAACAACACCGTGAGCGTGCCGCTAGACGTAACGCAGTTATCCACGTCTGTTGCCATGGTTACTATGGCAGTACGAGCGGAAACCAGGAATAACGCGGATATTACATCACTGACAGGCGACAAGTGAATAGGGACGAGGCACTATTTAAAATTGGAATTTCTCTAAAATAAAAAATCTTTGGAAACTTTTGGGATATTGTAAGAACACAGCTGCAGGAAATATATCACACTGTGCAAGTGATTTTTGTATATTTTTTTACAAAAATCGTACATATTGTAGCTTTAAGCCATTATAAGCCAAATAAACCATAAAAATTAGCATTTGAAATATAAACATAGCACTCCAGCGCACACAAAGCTTTCTGCAGCGACACCGGGATGAACTTTTCTGAGAACAAAACAATCTAAAAAACTAAATTTAACAAAAATATTTTATACACATTTAAAAAAAAACCAAATAAATATACCGCATTCTGAAACACTTCAAATGCGTATAGCTATCAGTCCAAAGTCTGCAAACAATCAAGCTGACAGACAATAGCCTTAACATCAAATAAAAAAAATAACACAAACAAAATAAACATAAATTCTGTTATATATATACATATATGTGATATTAAAAAAAACGAATAGGTTAAATTTATATTTTTTTTTTAGCAGCAAACAAACACTACAACAATATGGACAATTAAGATATACCTGACTTCAGATATACCTGAGTCACTATATCCCCCCTCCGATCTCAATCTTCTCATATAATGAGAAATGGACACAAGTTTGTCCACGTTGTCAGGAAGAAGTGAGCTCTGTGTCTTGCTTACAATGAAGCCGGCCTTGCATGGAGGTGGAAGTTAAACATGTCGTGCAGTAAGTGCGGTTCCTGCCAGCTAAGCAATTCGTTTTATTATTTATGCCATTCTGTATTAATGTGTGATATTAAAGAGGATGCTAATCTATGTAATTATACTTTTGCAGCAGTCACAGGGAGCAATAGCAGAGTCTAGGACACATTCATCCTGGTAATTCTATATATACAAGACTAATGTCTCCTTTGTGCCCTTGAGTCTACGTTTCATTGAGGAAGGTATTAATCAATATCAGAGTCATGAAAGTATTCGGTCCAGTTTGAAAAGAGGTAACCCAACCCTTCAAGATGATGAGGCTTACCCAGAATGAGGGAGAATCGTCTCACTCAGAGAGAGAAAACCACTACCTGCCTATATTGCAATCAGAAAGCCACAGAGAGGAAGACAAAAAGCGTGAAAGCTTTTTCAGCTTTCCAATCAGCATAACATTGAGCACTCCTTTATCTGCAGTTTTTGTGATTACAAGGAACAACAGAGAACTTAATGTGGTACATGGTGCCAATGCTTAAGCACTTTAAAAAGTTTCTTTAATAATAAATGATGTTGGATCAGTTGTCTAAAAGTGGAAATATAATGTATTTTTCCCAGAAAATTTTTATGATTGTGCCAATTGTGGAGGAGAGACCAAATAACTGTCAAAATACGTTAATCTTACAAAATACACTATTTTCCATCATCTCAACACAACAAATTATATAAGGCAAGTCAAAAAATATAAAAGCTTTTCCCTTCATAGCATTTTATCTAATTTGCTGGGGCCTAAACATTTTCCCATGATGCACCAGATCGATCTTGTGCAAAGTGAGCATCTCAGAGCCAGAGTTTTTTTCAAAGCCAGGGCTTTTTAAGACTGTCGGTGCTGCTCAACAATCAGAACGGGCTATATTGACATTAGGCCACATATGAGAGTCCATGACCACTCTTCTCTATTGCGCGCAAATTGTTCTGTTCAAAACTCTCCTTAAAAGCAGAGAGCAAAAAATAATCTGCAGACAGCCTTTAACAGATGTCCATTAAGAATGCATGTCGGTTCAAAGACAGCTCTACGGTTGTCAAGGTAGCAGGACAGCCATTAAATCACCTGGTTCCATTACAAAATCAATTACTGCAGTGCACTTGCATGGTCTCCCCAGTCCCTCTAATGGCCAAATAACAATGGAGACACTACTGCAAGGTCAGTCCTGCTGCACCGATCCAGACAGACTGAAATCTTCATCAGGAGACTGCTAACAGCTCCTTTATCAGAGAACAACTGAGACCGCTAGATGAAAAAACACTTTAAGATTGTGAATTTTGTTGGCCTTCTTGACCTTAGTCTGGGTTAACTAATGGCTGGAAATGATAAACATATGGCCTGTTCAGGCAGTGGAATTGAATGTCTAATATCTGATTGTCTAAGGTCACCTTAAATTCTTTCAACCCTTTGTGTCCACTAGAACGTTTTTGAAATTAATCATTTCCATTTTTTTAATCTCTACAACTATCGACACCAAAAATAATAGTAATAATAATAATAATACAACCCATTAAACAGACAAGCACATTTATCCTCCTCAGCCTGGTTTTCATGAAAAATGGCATCTACTCTATCCATAACTTTTGCAACTAGTCTACAACAAGATGCACACTATAAAAAAAGATCGGATTCTTGCAGCAAATTTCAAACATTTCTTCAACAGAACTACAAGTTTTGGTTTCAGCTGGAGGTTACCTTGTGCTGAGGTGGGCAGCCAGTAGCCAGGCGCTGCAGGTGCTCAGAAGTGTGGCTGCAGGACAGCAGGTCTGAGCAACAAGCAGAGCGGCCCAGCCTCTTCATCAGCGATGAGATGATGCTGCAGCCACAACCGCACATTGACTTGCTCATCGGAAACCCCCCCAAAAAAGTTGAAAGACTGATGTCTCTAGCCCTGGTAGAAGAGAGGTTCTCAGTAGTCAGCTTAAGTGACAGACTGGGAGAAGAGTTTGAGTCACAAGTGGTTCCGTCAAAAGAGCGATCTGTCCCAAGGAGCAAACTGCCATGGAAGGTAAAGTTTTGCCAGAGCCAAGGTAGTTACAGGTCTACAGCCTCTCACCTGATTTCTAGAAAGAGTTTATGGGACATCTGAACAGTCAAGAAGACTAACCTGTGAAAGTTCACCTAAAGACACAGTTGTTCATTTCAAGTCTTCTTCCCATCAGTCTTTAATTGTTCAGTGTGGGGAAGATACCCAAGGAGCTCGTGCAAGTGCTGGAAGCTTGTCCATGCCTGTCACGTAGAGCCTGAAGGTGCAGTTGTTCCCGCAGGTGGCTGGTGATCCTCAGATGGCTTTGGAACAGGTGGTCAGAGAGTACCGCTCTCAAACAGGCCAAGCTTACCCTCCCTGCACTTCCCTCAGCTGCTTGTGATGAAGCTGCATCTCTTCCTTCTTTCTCTCCCACCCCCTCCCTCGTTCTGACAGTCCGCTCTTTCGAGCATCTCGATGAACAGCAGCTCTGGAAGCCCCTCCCTCTCTCCGTCTCTCCACCTCACGCTCATCTTGGCAGCTGGACTGCCTCCTGTTACAAACCAGCGTCTGATGCATCTGGATTTGTACTGTGTTCAGAATAGCACACTACCCAACTACATTACGCAGAATTTGTACTGTGCTCAGTGTAACATGACCTACTACATTGCTAAGCTGTGCAGTATACCATCAACCATACCATCAACCATGAATGTACTGGATGCAATATCAGATTGCATAACTTCTTTCATGACTCATTATTTGACTCAACATACATTTATGTTGAAATGAAGGCTTTTTCTGAGTAAAACATGCAAAATGTCATGTGACAATACAGTTTACTATCTGAATTATTTAGTGTTTCAGTTTCAAATTCTATATTTTTTTTAAAACAGATTAAAGTATACAGTGCACATACTATGCAAGGTTTTCATCCCAAATATGGCTACAGTTTTGTTATTATGCAGTTACAGCTACCCTTCTTATTGAGATTGGTTTCCGAACCAAATTGGCAGTTATGTCTTTACCATGATCCTGAACCAAGTTCACAATTGTTTCAATCACCTGCTATAGGCAGGGCTAGAAAAGAGCAAGACTATCCAACATAAAATGCTGCATTTCATTAAGAAATTACTTATATTACAAATAACATTACAGAAAAAGGTAAATTGAAGAGATCAACATCAACATTTTGCTGGAGGCATGATTACTCAGTCAATTTAGAAAACTGCAAAGGGAAGAAATAACACAGATAAAGGTGCCGACAGGCTGTGGACAAAACTAAATGAAAGCAATTCTACCTGAGCAAACGATCTTTAGCCAAAACGAATCATGACAGTCCGCCTCATTCCTAACCTTATCCCTCAATGTGTTGAGCTCCCTCACCTAATCTCACATATCCAACCAGATTAGCAAACAGACTGGGATCCCTTGGGCCTTGTGTGAGATATGCAAATTGCCTGACTCATCAGCAAATAATATAAAGGATGATAAAGAGTTCCATTGTAGGGATCACACTATTGGGTGATGGAATGATGGGGGAAGATATTGCAAGTGCAGTGGTGTCTGAGAGGTGGGCAAAACATGAGGCTCCAGGCAACCAGCCAGAAAACTATAAATAGACAAGCATAATCAGGACGAATCACATTTCATCATAACAGCCACGCGCCTTACAGGTATACTTGATGGGATCAAATGGTTCAGACCCAAAAGATTCAAATGGATTGTGGGAATGAAAACAGCAGGTTTAGTTTGCAAAGTGATCCAACAGACTCATGAAGTCTGACTGCCACCTTAGACAAGTCTGTACTGGTTCTGTTGGGAAACGTGTAGGATCGAGATTCTATTTTTCAGTCTACACCAGCTGCTTCCATGATAAGATGTGGTCCCCACAAGAGACTCTGCACCTGACTTCCTGAATACTGAGCAGAAAGACAATCACCCAAGCGTGTAGAGGACATGCATGGAGGTCCACGGCTCCACCAGCCTGGAAATGAACTGCAGTTATCACTTCAAGGTGCAAACAACGTCCAAAGTGCATTTCACATTCAGGTGTAATTTGTTTTTTAGAAACTGAAAGCTTGGCGCTAATGGTTTGGGGCAAATTAGTTGTACTTGTCACTTTATTGCACTGCACTTATGATTCGGCCTTGAGATGCATTCTCTTTTTTACTACCCGTTTCTAACACCTGTTACACCCACTTACTCCACCAAAATGAGGTTCTGAAGTAAAACTCCTCACTGACAGAAACATGGGGCTTCACTATAAGAAGTCTTGACATTGTGATTCATTACACTCAGTGTATTCTCGGTGGAATCTTTAGCCCTGTTGCCAGAATAAATGGACCAAATCAACAAAGCCCAGCAACACAGACATAAGCTCATTCATTCTCCCAACCGTGACACAATCAGAGATAAAAACAAAAAGAGAAAGAAAGTCTCAACAGTGGGGCTTCATCTGGCTGGCATAATGATATCAAAGAGGTGCAGCACCCTGCACATTTTTTATAAGACAATGCAATAATCTCAAGACAGTTGAAAATCCTTAACCTCCCCTATAAAAAAAGAGTTATAGTATTTTAAAGCAACATTTAAATGTGTTCTAAGGGTTCAATAAAAGTAAAGCTGTAACAACAGCATCACGAACATGCTGTCGATTGCCACAGAAAATAATTTAGACTTCTAATGCACTTAAAACTGAAGTCAATGAAGAAAGTGAGGGTTTAAAAGACGACCTTTTTTCTTTTTTTAAAGCATTTACATTAATACTTCCATAGAGAAAAAGTTTTTGAGCTGTTAAGATGTTTAAATTGTCTTTTAAGTGGTTTTCAAAGGATGGATGTCATACATTACCAATGCAATTCCTGTGCCTGGAGTTCTCAGTGTAAACATTAATGGAAAATTACGACAAGTCCCATTCTAGTACCCTTGAAATGTACAAGTATTATGTGCAGGTTTATTATACATGGTTACAAGAGTTAAAAATTGGATATAACCTTGCAAAGTTAGTCAGCAATTCTATTCACAGCTTTATTCTCATTTTGATGCAATGTTTAAGATTACTCCTCTGATCAGCCAATCTTAGTGTTTACATTTATTTATTTATTTTTATTTTTTTAAAACAAACCGACAATATTATCTGAACAACATCACTTGTGTAAAAGTTAGAGGCCATTTTGTTATGCTACAGTGGCAGGGCAAGTATTCATTCATTAGAGTGGCAGTGTACAGTAGGCTATGCGTGACAGTGCCAAACACACAGTCTCAAATATGATCAAACTGCAACTTTAAAGTTCATAAAATTCAACCAAATTCAGTAAAATCCCAACAAAATCATTAAGTCGGTTTAAACCCCGCCCGTGCAAGTTTACGTTCATCTACCTGAACTTTTGAGTGCAATGAACACATCTTAAAATCCAATCAAGAACCTAGTTACCAACCTGCACTTTTTTTCTTTATGATTATCCATTACACAAGATCTGTCGCTACTTTTATTTAATTTTGACTTTAAAAGAATAGACTCTTTGAGTTCTAGAATGACAGTTTACAGATGTGATGACCAATAGTTTTCCTGAAGTGGTTCTTTAAATTGTCTCATGTAGATGAAAGGACAGTTTTGAAAGTAATATCACACATAAATAATAGTAAATCTAAAGACATTTTTTCCATTGATTCTGTGTTTTTAAAAGAGCACAAGGAAATTTTAACTCCAGTGTTAACTAAAGTTATAAATCAGTCTATAAATGAAAGTATCTTCCCCACATCTTTGAAAACAGCTATAGTAAAGCCTATACACAAGTCAGGAGACAAGCTCCAGGTCTCTAACTATCGACCTATAAGCATTCTTCCTACTATCTCCAAAGTCTTTGAAAAAGTAGTTGCAGCACAGTTAGTGGAACATCTTGATTGCAATACTGCATTACATCCTCTCCAGTTTGGTTTCAGAAAACGATACTCAACGGAGACAGCATGTTGCTACTTAATAGAAGAAATAAAATCAAGTTTGGATAGTGGAGGTGTTGTAGGGGCGATCTTTCTTGACTTGCGTAGGGCTTTCGATACAGTAAACCATGAACTACTAATGGATAAATTAACACATTTCTCTATTAGTATAAGTACAATAAATTGGATTAAATCTTTTCTTAGTGCAAGGCAACAGTGTGTATCAATAAATAATGTATCATCTCCCTTACAAGCATGCACTATGGGTGTGCCTCAGGGCTCTATATTAGGGCCCTTGTTGTTTTCTCTTTATATTAATGATTTTCCGTCTGTGTGTATTAATGCTAAAATGATAATGTATGCTGATGACACAGTGGTGTATATTCATGGCAAAACTGTTATGGATGTTGCTCGAAAGTTAACTGAGGAAATGAAAAATATCTCCATTTGGCTAAAAAAATCTCACTTAACTTTGAATGTTGACAAAACAGTTTCTATGTTTTTCACAAACCGCCGCAAGTCCTCGCTATGTAAAACTGAACCAAAAATTATTATTGAGGGTCAGGAAATTTCAAGGGTTGACCAAATTAAATATTTAGGAGTCATTCTTGACCCAAATTTAAATTTTAAAAAACATATTAAAAAGATAACCAACACGTTGAAAATGAACATAGCACATTTTAGATATATTAGGAACTCTTTGACCATAGATGCATCTAATTTATATCTGAATGCGATGATAATTCCGCACTTTCGATACTGCATGACGAGTTGGTCACAAGCATGTAAAACAGCACTAAGGTCCCTGGAATCATTGTACAAAAGATCTCTTAAGATTCATGACAAGAAATCTAGGTTGTTTCATCATTGTCATATTCTTAAAAAACATAGTATTTTAAGTTTTGAAAATACAGTCATATATTCAAATATCTGTCTTTTGTTTAAGATAATAAATGGTACTGCAGGCCCTCCGTTAAAAAGGTTTATTTCACTGAGCTCAGAAATTGCAACTAGAGTCACTCGATCCACTGTCCGGGGCGAGTGTAGGATTCCTCAGTGTAAAACAGCATTCGGCAGCTCAGCTTTCTCATGTGTGGCCATCAGACAATGGAATCAGTTGCCAACGGAGCTGACCACATGTGTACATTTTAGCACTTTTTCAGACCGGGCCAAAAAATGGCTTCTTTTAAAACAAACATGCTTGCATATGTATTGTAATTGACGTGTATGTGAGAGGGTATTTGCAAATGAATGTTGAAGAATGAATGAAGGGTGTGACTCTTTTTCTTCTTCTTTTATTGTGTTTTTTTGTGCTGTTTTTGAGAGGAATGATTTTATTAATATGTGTATCTGTTGACATCAGCCTGCCCAGGGACTACAGGTGAAAATTAGCACAAGTGCTATAACCTGGTAAAATGCATCTCTCCTCTTAAGGTTAATGTATATTTTGCATTGTCCCTGTTTAAAAATAAATAAAGGAAAAAAAAAAAAAAAAAAGTAGGAATGCGAAAAGAGGTAAAAGATCATGCTGTGTTCTGTGTACATTATTTATGAATATTGCTTTTCACTGTGTCAGCTCCCTGCTTTCACATCGATCCGGTGCAATCCAAGGTCTGAGGGTGTGGATTTCACTGAGAGAGACAGAGAGGGACAGGAAGAGACATTCAGATTACTCTATAAACATGTAAAAGGAAGGGTGAAAAGAGGTTGATAAAAAGGTAGTTGAAAAAGACAACGGGACAATTCAAAATAGAACTGATTAGAGTAAGCTACTACTTGATTTTTACACTTCCTGGGAAAAAATTTGATTGGTGCTTGCCTGTGCAAACCTATTTCACCACAATGTAAAAAGTTTTTTTTTTCTCTTTTTTCCCCCCATTAAGTTCCTAGAGGTTCACTATGTTGTTAAAGTTATTTGCACAAAAAAAAAAACAATCAGAAAAAGATACATTAAGGTGTCGCTCCTTTAAAATCGACAAAACAGAAGTGCCTTTTTGTTACCTAATGTGACGTAAATCCAAGTGAAAATCCAAGTAAATGCAAGTGAAAAATGTATATAGTGGAAACTAAATGGAGGAAGATCTGAATGCCAGTTTGCAATCAGATGTGGGGGATATTTAGTCCCACCCTCCGCCGAGTATACGTCATGAAGAAAACAGATGCTGTTGAGAGGGTAAAGAGACACTTATGATTGGCTACCATCATTGCAAAGGGAAAAAATATCAATGCCTCCTCACTATTGCACAAGAGTAACTGTTTTGAAAAAAGGGGTGTGCGATATTGAAAAATGATATCGATATTTTCTGGAATCGATAGTGATACTTAGATGATGTTTTCCTGAGTGTGCTATTGTGTTGGTACCCTGGCAGGTTTAAGACTGCCGTGGACAGCTGACTCCTAAAGTTTTTGATATTCTTCATATTAAGTGTGTCGGTCAGTTCACAGCAGTGAACGAAATCATCTTTTCCAATTAGTTGTAATTGATTTTTTACCTATAATGGGCATTTTTACCTTTATAAAGCCACTTAATTAAATGTATGCATGTGTTAACTTTTTACATTTAATCAATAAATTCAATTAGAATAATGACACAATAGGGCTGTTTCAAATCAAATGAAACCAGTATCAACAAAATTCATCTTTGCAATTAAGAAACACAGAAGCTGCATCTGAAGTGGCATTTAGATGCATTTACACAGACCATTTAAAGCAGCTCAGAGGGACATGAATGCATTTAACCTGCAGTTACAAATGCATAAATAATGTTTTGATGTTTAAATCATAAAACGTTGAATATTAATATTAGAAATGATTTTAAAAATGAAAAGATACTTTAAATGTGAAATTAAAACCGCTAGTAGGTGGCAGCAAGATACCGTTAATGAGTGAGTCATTGAGATTCAACCGATTAATTCAAATGACTGATTAATTTAGGAACAAAGCATTTGAACTGAAAGACAAACATCTTGGATGACATGGGGGTAAGTAAATGATCAGGAAATTTTAATTCTGAAGTGAACTTATCCTTTAAGCGACTAAACGGCAGTAGGCGGGCCTATGGTGTATAACTGTTTGTCAGTATATGTAAATAGTAACAAAAATAAAACCTGTCAAAAGATGAAGGAAATTTTGATTTCTCATGTCATGACCCCATGTCATGCTGTTGGTGGTTGTTAGGATGTTCTGAGTTGTTGCTAGGTGCTAGACAAAGTCTATTTGACTGTTTTATCTCTCAAGTCTGATTCCTTGGACATGTAAATGCACAGTATGAGCCTAGTTATGCACCAACATTAAATAAATAGGAATAAAAACTAAGTATGCACAACTGTAATGGTGGTCCTTGGCAAAAAAACACACACAAAAAAACAATAAACTAGTAATATCAGTTTATCCAAATATTCTTACTACATTTTTCTACTACTAGCATTTGCTAATAAATCCAGGTCTAGTTATAAGATAAACCAACCAGACAATTTTTCCAGTTCTTTGATATACTGTAGCATTAGACCAAAAGGCTGTCAGGAGCAAAAATACACACTGCAAAGAGTCATTTAGCTAGAATCATACCAGGAAACACAGGAAGAAGGTAGCAACTGCTCCCAAAACATTAAACCATTGTTTTACCTACACAACAGTCATTGTTCCAGGTGAGAGTTATCAATTTCCTGTAATCAGGAATGCGGCACAGCCTGATATCCCGCACTCAGACTACTGGCGAACAAAAGCAATAGACCATGTGCATAGGGAGCTAGGCCAGATAAAAGTTCTGTTGGGTGATTTTACATTCACAGACAATCACTTCAAATGACCTTTAGACTGCTATGGCTAGTGTGCTGCATATGAAGGGAAAAGTCTTTAATAAAACAGACACGCAAGATCAATTTAAGACAGACATCCCTTGATTTTCAAACATCCTGGAGGGGTTTTAATAAATCCTGATTTTCGATGTGAATTGAACACAGCAGAGGAAAAGGCTGTACGTGCATACACTGACATGGATTAGTACGCTGCAGTTACAGTTTAAAATAGGAACAGGCCATGATGTCCTCTGTTAAATGACTAGTTGACCAAGATCTATAAGTCTTGCCTCTATTACATACCTATTAGTGAGGATGACTAACGTATAAGCCTGTACGTTAATGATAAAAGTCAGACACAGAAATATGTCTGTCACGATAACTACTGTTGACTACTGTTACTGTAATTTTAAGACCATTTTATGTCACCGATACAATGATAATGGAACAGCATAATAATACAAGTACATAATTGAATATTTAATTCTTAACTCTTTCCCCGCCATTGACGAGATCTTTCATTTATGAAACAACGCTTCTATGCCATTGATGTGTTTTTCGGCTTTCCATGTTTTCACTGTTATACGGTAGGGAGTGCTGTTATGCATCTTCTCAAAAAGAGTACACCATCGGATCCAAAAACAAGCTAATAAGATGATCTATGTAAATCTGAAGGAGCAGATAGAGGATTGCTTATGCACAATGACACGAACATGATCAAGCATTTAACAACATGTAATTTAAAACAGACAAACAATACCGAATAAAATGTCAAACACACAAAAAGGTACACAACTACGCTTTAGGGGTGTGGATGCACTTTAGACTACATATTTGTTTTCTAGGCAGCTTTACATTAATAAATAAATAGTTTGTTGTAAAATTCCACAAAATTAAACTCTATAATAATTAAACTCTAATAATTAAGCAGCTCTACAAAAGGCAAGTGACATTATCCAGCTCAATTCAGTTAAAATTTTGTTCTCATCCAACAGTGTCAAGTGGTGCAGTTAAATCAACATTACTGAGTATTGATAATTTCTCTCATTCAGCTGTTTTTGAACACAAGAGTGATGCATTTGTGAACTTTCCCTGTGAAGTCAGTCTGATCCGGGTCAGGTGAACCCAAAAGCAGTCTAATAATTGCTTGCTTAAAGAGATAGTTCACCCATAAATGAAAATGATGTTTATCAATTACTCACCCTCGTATTGTTACAACCCCATACAAGTTTCCAATGAGGTTTGTTCTTGTACGGTTGAGCTTTTGTTTTCCATATTTGAGGGATCCATGCATGTTCACTGATCAATGTTAATTCATGTAAATTAAAGCCTACATTAAATCTGTTGATCATAAGTGATTGTCTCTCTAAAGAAGACTTGGATAAAACCACTCCATATACATTTCTTTTACAATCTTCTTATGAAAGTTTTGGATGAAAAGACTTTCAATGGAGGAACAGAAATCTATAATATTTGTTTTCCGAAGTTCCTAGTTTATTTAAGGATTACTCTGCAAAAGAAACATCATAGCTGCTAAGAAAGCCACAGAAAGATTCCTTTAGCAAAATGAGCTTCTAAGCTTCCGTGATATGATTTCCCTTGATTAACTGCCTGTGCCAAAATCGCATGAATGGGTGGCTTCAGTCTGAGAGTCAGCTGGTATTCTGGCTGGCATAAAAGCACAGCTGCTAGTGCCAACATCAAAACGAGTGGTTTGTGGCGACTCAACAGCAAGAGAGCGCCAAGAGCAGAGGGGGGATCATTACCTGCCATTTATTAGACTGACCGTGCCAATATGTTGCAGCCAGAGTGAGTCATCCAAACACCTGCACGAACTGAGACACAATCACACGCCTATTTGAAGATTCAATAACACAGCAAAATCATGTGTGATTTCAGAAGTGGAGATCATTCATACAAACTAATTTATATGCAAAACACAACAACATATCAGCCTCTCTCAATTGTGAAAATTATTCAGTGCTTAAAGTTTCAGTTTAGTTTAAAAGGTTCTCTCAAAGTTAAGACAGCTTTTCCAATTCATGTTCAGGCCTTGGAAAAATACCAATTGCGATACTAATTGCATCCCTTCCATTTAAAAAGCAGTGATACCTAAGAACACAACGTTCAATATTCTCCTCTCCTCATTAAGTTTGTTACAGATAGGTATTTGATTAACGTCTCCGCTGCTCTCTCATCTACGACTGCACGCTGCCAGTTAATGAGGATTAAACTTAAACGGGTTTACAGTCATTAGAAGCTTGATCGATTTCACTGCATCACAGACAGCGACAATGTTTTAGGATATTAGGTGGCAGGTAAATAAGTTGACTAAAACAATAAAAAAGCCAAAAGGGTTTAAAATAAAAAATACACTGCCTCACAATAATAAAATTAAATAATGTATGTAACTGAATATAACGGAATGTAAAGATAGGGTTTCAGTGACTTTCTGCAGTACATAGTTGTGCTTGTAGGTGACAACAAGTGCCTGTCTTTATGACAGTCATTGAATCATTTATTTAATAAATTTGTTCAAAAACACTGATTCATCCACTACTTAGTGTAGCTTAGACATGCAATGGTTGACCTCAGTTGGAAATATTTTGGTATATGCTAAATATCAACACTGTTCCTTGTGTTGTACGGTTTAATTATAAAAGTACAATAATTCACACTTTTAACATCTGTCATAGTAAAGAAAGAATGCGAGTTAAACAAGACAGATGGTGAGAGTATTATGAGTAAATGTGCTTGAAACAACCTAATGCAATAACGGAGAAAAATAGACCGATTAGAGGGCAGTAATTTTTTTTAAAGAAATGAATACGTGTATTCAATAAATTACTCCGTGACCCTAAAGACGTTTATACAAAAGATTACAAATCAAATTTAATTGACCCAAATTCTTTTGAAAAATCTATTTAGTTTCCAAAAAACAATATTAAGTAACAACTGTTTTCAATATTGATAATAATAATATTAACGATAATTCAGCCTTATTGAGAACATAAATTAATGTAATATACACTAAATATTAACATATTTTATTTAATCTATATACATATGTAATCGACTACAGTAGTGGCCAGTCTAGGAAAATTGACAGCTTCACCCCTTATACAATTTTTTTTTAATATTTTGTAAGCATATTGCATAGTTGTGTTTGGAGTGAATTGTTTATTTTGAGATAACACAATAAAACGTGCCAAATTTTGACAAGCTGTCATAGAAAGATATTATGAATACATACAAAAACAAGAGACCAATAACTGCAAAAATATCAATAACTGTTTATTGAAGTCAACGTTTGCTTTTTCCTCTGAGCTTTTTGTTTTTCTGTGCATTTTTCTACTGTACTTTTATTTTATTTATTTTATCAGATAAATCCTTAAAGTTTCGTATTTTGCTCTTCCCTCATATTTAAAATATTTATTAAATTGTCCTTATATTTTGATAGTTTAATAATTGAACAAATATCCCCTCCAAACAACACTTTTGGCCACTACTGTATGTAAACGGACATAAGAAAAGAGTAACTTCAACTATATAGAAATATTACATGTGGAATATTTATAAAAGTAGAACGTTTATAAAACGCAACAATAAGAGTAGAAATGATCAGTCCAGTTTTAATGGAGTCTGTATGTTATGCAGTGGGAGATTTATTTGCATAAGAGTGGTGACAGGAATAATAAAGTATATGATGGATTTTAATACAGTACTGCCTGCCCTACACAGGCGCACTCTGTCCATGCACCTGTATGTATCTGTATATACTGCCCTCTAGTGGGGCTCTGAACCAAGCACGTTGTAACCACGGTAACAATGCCCTGCACAGGCTCTCCAGCTTGAAATCCTAGCTTCCTGTCACCACAACAACCAGGCAGGGTGAGCTAACCGCTGTTCACTGAATGTATTTCCTGTTTTCAAGCAGCGCTTCCGAAACGTGAATGAGAATACCGACCGGAGTAAAACTGGGCATTTTTCAATGGACTGGAAGGAGCTAATGAGCTAGAAAGCATCGTTGGGTATTTTTAGATCTAAAAACAGCTGCTGTGTCAGAACATTCCAATAGCGCCTTAAAATAAAAATCCAGGTTCACAACAAGTTTTGCTTAATTGACAGTATAATGAACTGACAAAATAAATATTTTTATATAGCTGAAATTTCTGCATCATTACTCCAGCCCTCAGAGTCACATGCTCTTTCAGAAATCTTTCTAATATGCTGATTTGGTGCTCAATATTTTAATTATTATTAAATCACCATCAATGTTTTTATGGACATCCTTTTTTTCCCCCACGGGATTCTTTGGTGAACAAAGTTTAAAACATTTTACAAGAAAATCACAACATTTCGAAATCCTAATATGCTGATATAGTGCTCAAGACAACATTATCATCAATGTTGAAAACATTGCCGTTTAAGAGTTCTGAGAAAAATTGAGAAACAAGTGTATCTGAGAATTTCACCCTAGAGTCTTCGCTGCTCTCTCTACCAGATAAAGTCATGAAGATGAATACTCATGCATTTTGTTTTCACATAGTTAAAGTCGAATTACATGGATCTTACATCACATTTACTGTAAAGACCCTGAGAAATGAACTAATTTGAAAAACCCCTGAAGACTTGTCTTCTGTAAGCCAAGTTCAGAACAAAGGATGTAGACAAGCTGATGTCAGAACAACAGACAGAACAGAAACCTCTCATCCATGACGGGCTCATGAAGCCACTGACACACAGACGGGTCAAAGCTTGACTGACAAGTGAGGTGGTGTGGTGTAGGGGTTAAAGATGATTAAAAATGGACAGTTGGACTGAAGCACAGTGGAGTCGTGCAGACTAAATGGCTGCATCAGTGGCCTCTCCTGTGAACCACACAGAGAAAGCTTGAATTATTAAAGAGGAATGAATAGAAGAACAGACTAAATGAAAGGGAAACACTGCAGAGGTTTAGAGTTTGAAAGTCAGGCTTGCACGATGGAGACTCGGTCCATCTAAAGGGTTGTGTAACTGATTCAAGACAATCTGGACGGGATTTCAGTGTAGCTATAATGTTTCCACAAGACAAAACAGCATCTTCTCACACCATTCATAAGATATTTATGTAAAAGCATAACTGATAAAGCAAGACCATACTGGAATAAAAAGAAGAAGAAGAAGAAGTTTTATTTACATAGCACCTTTCCAAAGCTCAAGGTCGCTTTACATGGTACCTTTATAATACATTTAACACTGACGCACAACTTTACAATCACAAACGAATTTACGAATACCCGTAAATTCGTATTTACGAATACCCACTGCTGACAGAATCGCTATGACAGCGATCTTTAGATTTCCTAAATAAACCTGTTTTAATGTAAATTGAGTGAGAAGCTTTGCTTGAAAGTGACATGCTTTCTTCGGAGATGATTATATAGTTTTTTTTTTTAATAGAATTTATTGAAACTTTCACAATGAAACTTTGCATTTGGTGCTTAGTGAATATTTCTTTCATGTCATGTTCATGTATATTATACACATTGCACCTGAAGAAAATTTTTATTTCAACGAGATTTTAAGAATTTGTACCATTTAGTTAATTTAGTTTACACCACAGACAGTGAAATCACCATGGGAAAATCTCAGAGTAAAACTGGGAGTTATGAAAAATATGATACACTGGTGTTTTGCCAGATGAGAAGCTGATCTATGTATCATCTTTTTACTCTTAATTCATTTTATAACTATCATATATCTCTTTTAATTTTCTCTTTTAATAACGGTTTTAATTTTCCCCTGTTTTTATTTTGTGTTGTTTCTATATTATTTTAATTCCTTTCTGTAAAGCACTTTGAATTGCCATAGTGTATGAAATGTGCTATATAAATAAACTTCCCTTCCCTAATTATAGTTGTCAGAGAACAACTAAGATTATTTTCAAAACAAGATATATTTGTCATCAACATGCCAGGCATGTGATAATTTACTAAACTATTTATGGTCCATTTATTAATATAATATACTGTATATGTATCAGCAAATGTATGCACACATATCTAAATATATAGATAACAATTATGTCTATGATATGCATATATAGAATACAAATGCATAGATATGCTGCATATTAAATAGCATAATTAGTTTTTGGTATATGTGGTGTAAGATGAAACTGTATTCACAATACTTTTTTAATGAGACATTCCCTAGCGAAACAAAATTTAGATTGTATAATATAATAATAATAATAATAATAATAATGTATAGGAGGATTCATTTGTGGATTTGATTTGGTATGGGAATGCTTGTTTATGATGTTTACTGGGAGACTGGAACCTTGTATTCATACAGGTTTGGAACTACTTGAGTGTGATGTCAGAATTTTAATGTTTGGGTGAACTATCCCTTTAATATTTAAAATAATCAGCACAGATAAACCATAAACAGTAAGACCAGCAGCATTTATTTAGGAAGCACAGGGTCATTTTGGATTTCATGTTGCCTTTTCTCAGTGCTTCAGTCCAAACTATGTGCTGGAATCCCTCTGAGACTCACACTCTTTGAGTCCATTTATCCTTTCAGCAGATTAAAAAAAATATAACTTCATTTCAAATATAAAAATCATATTGTGCAGCTCACACTGAGTTCAGAGCTTATGTATAATTCATCACTGATATATAACATTTCATATTAGGGGGCTGTCAGCCTCTTTCTATCCCTGTTGTGTCTCTTACAATTTATCGCAGACTCCCTCAGCTCAACACATCTTTTAAAAACAAGGTATTATAAACAGCCCTGTGGCCTCTAGCAGTGCAGCTCTTTAAAAATTCATCAATGAAAGAACTGCCCCCTCTGCACCATATCAGTTTACCTTTAATTCACAAAAGCGTGACGAGACATACATTAGTAACCAGCAGCAAGACCGGCCAAGCACACAACACCCCCAAAGCGAATGCAGAGACAGAAAAACAAACATGGACCCCAGAACATAAAGCTGCCAATCTCACAAAAAAAAAAAAACTTTTTAGTGTCAGGGCTGCACAAAGTGAGTCTTAACCGACATAACAGCGGAAGTGTGAAAGTTCACTTCCTTGCTTCAACACCAAGGACAATGGGTGGCTGGGTGTGTCTCCACCTTTATGTTCTTTCTCCTGTCTTTCATCCTGTCAATGGTATGGCCATCACATCCGGGAGAAGACAACAAATGGTGGTAAGTTGCTCTGAATGGACTGCTCGTCTTAAAAGAATATGTAGCAACCGTTATGGTGCTGTATATAAAGGTTCGAATTTCACAGGTATCTGGTAATGATTTAGAACCAATAATGAAGACAAGTATAAAAAAATAAAACTCAACTGATTAAAATCAGATGCTAAACTCAGATGTATCAATCACAGAGCTGAATCTGAACAAATTAAGATTTGAGTCACTGGGATGAACCGAAATCTCCACCACTACTTGCTGACCAAGTCCTAATTGCCTCCAAACTGCCCACAAACTCAAAACCAAAGTGGAACGGGTGCACGTTACAGACCGAATGAATCTGTGGCACAAACACACACACATACATACAAAAATAATAATATGAATATTCTCAAACTATAAATATACACTACCTTTAAAAATGTTTAGGTCAGGTTTATATATATATATATATATATATATATATATATATATATATATATGAAATAAACACTTTTATTCAGCAAGGATAAAGATAACATTTATCATGTTACAAAATGTGTTTTTAATAAATACTGTTCTTTTTAACTTTCTATTCGTCAAACAATAGTGTAAAAAATATGCATCATGGTTTCTGCAAAAACATTAAGTAGCACAACAGTTTTCAACATTGATAATAAGTTATGTTTCTTGAGCGGCAAACCAGCAAATTAGAATGATTTCTGAGGGATCACAGGACATTGAAGATGAAGTAAATGCTAATGAATTAATTACATCTTAAACTATATACAAATTTAAAACAGTTGTTTTAATTTCTAATAATATTTCACAATATTTGTTTACACTGTATTTTTGATCAAATAAATACAGCCTTGGTGAGCAGAAGACCCTTTCAAAAACAGAAAATATTACCAACCCCAAACTTTTGAGCGATAGTGTTCTTCTTCAGTAACGGAAGGTCAAATTAGTACATCATAAAGCTACTTACGATTCACACTTCTGGCAGCTGAGAGTCCTTAAAGTGTGGTTCTCCACCTTTAACCTCTGTGAATAAGAGAAAGAAGGTATTAAAGACCATCTCATTTCCTATTGTTCTTATAAAGGAAAGACAAAAACTGCTTAAATCTGCTTCAATTTTATCCAAATAATTAAGTATAAACATGATACACCTCATTACTAGTACACATTGTGTACTAGTAAGGAGGTGTATCATGTTTTTACTTGTGTACTACACAATCTCTAAAAACAAAGACTAGAAAGTGTTAACAGTCATTTTCAAATAAAACCTTTAGGTCCTCCTAGGTATAAGCTATGGGTCACTATTGGATATACTAACATTATTGCTGGGCTGCTCAATCTGACAGCTCATGAGTCATTGTTGGTGAATAAATAAATAAAATTAATTAATTAATTTATTGCATTGTTTTATTTCATGTTTATTTTTTAAATAGCAGCAATTAAAAACATTTCTACATGCATGATATTGAACATAATGTTAAGGATTAATCCATGCATGTTTAATTTTTTTTTATGACCTAGCACTTACCAATTTACAAAGTAGCAATTTACTTTGTAAGAGGCAGGGTTTAAGCAGACTAAATGATTAGAGAAATTCAGCATGTCACCAATTTACAATCAACTGCAAGCTCGCATTCACATCTGCTTCCATCCAATCAAGAAATATCCCAAAATTTTCTTTTTGATAGTTTACTTCACTTGGATGTACATCAGAATAGGTGGAAAAGATATGTTGCTACTTCCAGTACACTGCGACTTAAACATCACGCAGGGAAAGTTTATTTATAAATAATATATAAACCAGGCCTAATGAGTTGAATAATCAACACATTGACGAAACACTCAGAATAGTGATAATCTATGATAGCGTTTTCCATGCATCGCTTAATACATCCAACAAGAGACGAATGATAGAGAAATCTGTAGAACTTGGTGGCACTGTTCTCAAGTTGTTAGTCTGGTGCCCTGTGGTTGTCACCTTAAGTGGCTGATCATTTAAATAACGTTAAAAACAAAGTCACTGAACACTACCACATCACATTACCATCAGTCACCAAAGCTCATGTTGGTGGAAATTACATTTTCGGTGAAGGAATTCTGATCATTTTGTCACTACACAATTTAAGAGTTTAGATCTAGACTGAGACCTCTAGAATGAAGACAGACAAAAATCTGATTATTAGTCTGACATGCTGCAAACACAGGATTTTTCAGCTGACTCAATGGAGGAGATAAACTATTTTTATTAAAGGGATAGTTTACACAAAAATTTAAATTGTCATCATTTACTCAACCTCAAGTGGTTCCAAACATGTATGAATTTATTTCGTCTGCTGAACACAGAAGATATTTTAAAGAAAATTTGTATCCAAAAAGTTGATGGTAGCCATTGACTTCCATGGTATGGTAAAAAAAAAAAAAAAATGACAATGGCAGTCAATTGGCTACCGTCAGCTGTTTGGTTACCCACGTCTTTTGTGTTTAACAGAACAAAGAAACTCGTACATGTTTAGAAATACTTGAGAGAGAGTAAATGACAGAATTGTAATTTTTTGGTGAACTATCCCTTTAAACTTTAAAATCTAGTGAAAGTGGAAGCCAGGTTTCAATTTAAATGCCTGAGTGTGTATTCCATCAAATAGTTTGGCATGTTGTACTCGTTTTTATGACCAAGAGACATTTCCTTTCCAGTCAAACATGAGGCATTTTGAAAGCGTTAATATGGACTTCTGCAGTGATGACATATTTTTGTAGTCCAACGCAGAAGCAAACATCAGCCTGGTTGCCTCAACAAAAACTCAAATGATTTTTCAATTGGCATCTTGATTATTGCAGAAATTAAAGGGTTGGTTGACCCAAAAATGAAAATGATGTCATTAATGACTCACCCTCATGTCGCTCCAAGCCCGTAAGACCTCCGTTCATCTTCAGAACACAGTTTAAGATATTTTAGATTTAGTCCGAGAGCTTTCTGTCCCTCCATTGAAAATATATGAACGGTATACTGTCCTTGTCCAGAAAGGAAATAAAGACATCATCAAAGTAGTCCATGTGTCATCAGTGGGTTAGTTAGAATGTTTTGAAGCATCGGAAATACATTTTGGTCCAAAAATAACAAAAACTACGACTTTATTCAGCATTGTATTGTCTTCCGGTTCTGTTGGGGATCCGCGTTCACGAGTCCGCAGTGACGCTGATGACGTAAGACGCTGCTGACGTGTATCTGGTGCGTCCGTGTATTCGGGTTCAAATAAATATAGCTGGGCAAAAAAATGCAAGTCTTCCTCTGTGTGGAAATCCTTAGACATGTTTGTGAAGATTGTTTTGTTTCCTGCGTGCGTTTCTCTCAGACTGTAAACGAAGCTCGGGCGCACCAGACACACGTCAGCAGCGTCTTACGTCAGCAGCGTCACTGAACGCGGATCCACAACAGAACCGGAAGACAATACAATGCTGAATAAAGTCCTAGTTTTTGTTATTTTTGGACCAAAATGTATTTCCGATGCTTCAAAACATTCTAACTAACCCACTGATGTCACATGGACTACTTTGATGATGTCCATTTACTTTCTGGACAAGGACAGTACACCGTTCATGCATTTTCAATGGAGGGACAGAAAGCTCTCGGACTAAATCTAAAATATATTAAACTGTGTTCTGAAGATGAACGGAGGTCTTACGGGCTTGGAGCGACATGAGGGTGAGTCATTAATGACATCATTTTCATTTTTGGGTGAACTAACCCTTTAAGTTCCGTGACCAACAAAAGGTTATGATTCATACACATTTTGTACAAGGGGGTATTAAGATATTTTTATGTTTTATTCTATGACATAAAATAAATCTCTGAGTTTGTTCGTTAACCACAGACCTTATTTCAGACATTTACCCAAAAACTCATAATAAAAAAAAAAAAACACTGGCTTTGGGACGATGGAACTGAAAGTGCTAAAATGCTTGTTTCCAGGTTTTGGCCTACAAAAATATAAATAAATAGCGCTCTATTGGAGATCTCTGAATGAGCATGCATACATCCAGACTACACAGAAAATAAGAATGACCTGAAATGCACTCCATGATGCTGTTCAATAACACACAGTAGGCGTGACCAGAGAATACAGGGGCCACTGAGAGGAAACCAGCTCATACACACCATTCATTGTAACTTACACCAAAAGAACTGTTTTCATTCCCGAATTTCAACTTCTTTCACTCTGATCCCAGAGGTAACATGAGGACAGGCAACTTCCTGCTGGCTTAATACATGAGAAACACACTATGGTGAAAAACTTGATAACATGTGTCCATCAACAGGCACCAAGAAACAGTGTCTCATATTGAAACTACAGCAATTTTCTATGATTTTTCTCAAGAAATTTTAACAAAATCGACAACAGGGGTGGTGAGACCGCATTGAGCAAGAGTGATGAATATTAGATGAGACAAACAAAAGAACAGTCTTTGGATAACAGCCTGCTTTTAGAATGAGTTCAGTACAGCTGCTATGGGCTGCCATCTCGATATGCACCACATGAGTTCTTTAACTGGACAAATTTGAATTTTTCTTTAGTGAAATGAAGTATTCAAAAGTAAATGTTTATTTAGATTTTAAAAATTTGCATGGTTCTTCATAATTCAGTCAAACTGATATTGTTCGTAAAACAAAACTGTAAGAGAGACACAAACTAAGATGGGTGAAAAAATAGAGCCGTAAATAGGGTTTTATTTAAAAAGTAATTCAAATAAATAAAATTCAAATAAGTATAAATTACAAAAAATAAAACAGAAGTTAAATAATTAAAGTAAACACAAATGTCATGTGGACTTTAGATTCATCTGCGAATCAGTTTAAACTTCCAAATACATCCAGTAAAATGATTCAGACTTGCATTTAAGAGAAGCCACTGTTCAGACATGTAGGAAGTTTGCCCAACTGTGACAGTGGTGCTCATACACATGTAAAGAATGTTTCTAAACTGAGATCATGGCTAAATAAAAGTGTACATGAAATTAAAATATTGGCCCCATTCTCTTTATTTCGCATCACTGAATTTCACTGCAAATGAATAATCTGTGGACACAATTCCAAAGAATATTCACTCAAATCCATATAAGGGCTTTCTAACAAACACACCAGTTCAGGCGCAAACACAAGACATGGAAAGATGCACTTCTCATCCAAGACTATGGCTAGGTTCACACAGATTTTGGGATTGTCAATCCCATTTACTTAGAGGTGTGAGTCTCAATGTCTCGTTCAAACAGCAACTTGAACATTGTCTGTATGAACCTGACAGGAGTCAAGCCCGTATTTTCACTTACCAGTGTTCAAGGTAATATCAAAGATGGTGACGTCCATAAAACGTAAGTCTTATGATCACTCGTGATACAACAAGAGCCCAATTGAGCCGCAAGTTTATCTGTCAAATCTTCATCAACCGATAGCACCTTTTATATCTGGCTGGAGAGCGTAGCATTTGAGTTGCAAGAAGAACACAAAACTGACGGGAGAAGCTCTGGTGGAGAACAGTGACTGGATTTAAAACCTTCAGATGACACATAGCTCATATCTCTGTCGTTGCAAGTTACTGAAACCACACATGAAATTCCGCAAAATGGTAGAACCGCATTTGTACAGCACAGAGCGTCTCTCTCGCACTGTATGACGTGACATACAACTAGTTGTCCAGTCCGGTTCCGTCACACAGACTTTCTGAGAATGCGTTCTGAAAATGTGGGTGAGAGTTATAGATGGCAGTTGTATCTCCCGTAAATAAACTGTGTGTGAAAATAACTATATTAAGGAATCATGTAGCCTATTTGCATTAGCCTATTGAGTAAAGCCAATTCGTTTAAATAAAGGCGTGCTGCTGTTAACATTAGCCTTCAAGACCCCGACAAATTGACTCTTGCTGTGACAAGTTACATTTCAATTTGGCTGAAACTGTCACTTTCAATGCAGTGAGTTTTGCCAACTCTAATCAAAGAGGGAAACAGAACCCTCCAGTGGTGACACTGCACCCGTCTAATCTTGGGCCGGTGATGTTATGTTGTGTTCCCATACACGCTCTCAAACAAAGGGGAAAAGAGGGTCATGTTCTTGGAAAGCAGCTATGCAACACTCTTTCCAACTACTTTCAGAGATCAGTTTAGCACACAGCAATACTGTACACTGAGAACAAATACCATCAACATAATTGAGATAACCTGTACTGAGGAACTTCGTGGTACCAGAGTTTTTGGAGATATGGGACAACAGGGTCTACTGACAACCGCAGATGGAAGTCATCTGGAGAACCACAAGGTGTTACAAAAGGCTAGTTTTAGGCCTTGTCCACACGGAGACACGTTTAGCTATATACGTACACATTTTTTATCGGATCGGCGTTTCGTCGAGACGGATCCGGCGTTTAGGGAGACTGAAACCGCTATTTTTTGAAACCGGGTCTCAGGGTGGATAAATCTGAAAACGACACCCTTGTGTTTTCGTGTGTATGGCCAATCCGTATATTTTGTGAAACGATGATGTCATCACCCCACGTGTCGACTAGTCAGACACGCTAAATCAGTAACAACTGCGACTTGCTTGAGTTAATGCTTCAGAAGCTACTGAGCCTCTTTTATTTCTTAATTTATTATTTAGGCCTACTTTAATGTAGGCTATTTTTATTTTATTTCTTTATTTTAGGCTACTTCTTTATTTATTTATATTTATTTCTTATGCTATGATGCTTGTATTTTGTCTGATAAAGACTTTTCGTATTTTGTAGGGATGGGCATTTCAAGCAAAAATAATATTCGACGATCGCTGGGAATTATTTTATTATTATTCAAAAAACGCACCTCTGCCCCCTCATGCTCAGCGGTGACACGGCGTTCGCTCCGACATTACATTTCTCTGTACTGTAGGCCTACATGTTGTAGCCATTAAAGAAAAGTTAGTTTCATATTTAGTTTAAATATTATGTTATTTTTCTCCATTTCATATATGTTGATTATATGAAAAGTGAACAGCGTGAGTAGCCTATCATAAGATGCGCAATATCGAGACACATCATTTTGACCACTTCATTAAGTTGTGTTTTGCATAAAGCCTTTCTTTAAAGGGAATTTCGTTTTGTATAAATTGTATCTTAATTTTAATCAATGTTTCATCAACCAATTTCCTGGATTTAATAAATAAGAAGCAAATATAGCAGACAATAGCCTATAATCAGGAAATGGAGGCGCCAACACGATATAACTTGCATCGGACGTGAACTGGAGCTTGTCTCATAAATGAACAGAAACTCAGAAATATATCTAAGCTTGAAATGTCTACTTAAAAAAAAAAAATTTAAAACGAAAAGAAACGGACAACTCTAATAATCCGTATGAAGTGTGCATTTTTCTCTATATGCACCTTCACCTACTGCGAAGGTGGCGAGTCAGCATCGTCACAGAAAACACTAGTTTATTAATAAACAATTAAAATGTCCTTGCTATATTTGACATTCATAATGATTAGGCTATTTGCCGGTTCTTTGTGGCAAGCTTTATACTTTAGCCAACTAATCGAATATCGTGACTCATCCCTATTTTGTACCAGACAATTTATTGTTTTTTCATATTGTTCAATAAAGTTCTTGGTAAAAAAGAAAATAAGCTACTGAGCCTAATATTACATACTGTATATTATTGTATACAGCGCGAAAGGTTTATGCGCAAGTCATCTTCTCTGTTTTTAGTGTATCTGTGTCAGAAATACAGCGCCTCATACTGGTCTGGAATGTATACTACATCGGTTTCAATCGGTTTCAGTGGTTTCGTGTGTACGCAGATATTTCTTGAGACGGCGCCGTGTTTACGAAATTTTTTTTAGAACGAGGAAAAAAAAGATTGGATAGGGAAAGCTCTGGCTTCGTGTGGACGTGGCCTTAGCTGCCAAATTTCTTACCTTGAATGTAAACAAAAGCTCTTGAACTAATTTCCAGTTGAACAACACTCACGTCTCAGTTGAACAGAAATATGCACAAGAAAAAACATGGTTTGTGTTCTGTATTCCCAATGTCATTTGAAATAATTCTAAATTAAAATGAATATGATAGACAAATCAATGTACCTACTTTTTAACTGCACTCTAATTCGCCTTTCCCATCCATTTTTAAAAATGACAATATCAGAAATGATTAAAATTACATTCTACACAAAGATTGCACTGCCAGAATACAACATTTTTAAGCATTAACAAATAAATAAATAAAAACCAACCGTAAAAGGACCAACATGCTGGACAATAAATGACAATACAATACTGGACAATAAAGCGAAGCGGTTACGTCAATGTCATTTCCCAAAGATACTGAGTGTTTTTGGACATGTTAACATCAAGTTGGACAGCATTACTAACTGATATGCACCTGATTAGTTCTGCACTCCACATAGGGTAACCTACAAAAAACTAGCCTCGTTTAGAGAAACAAGCTCATGAATACAAGTGTGCTATTCAGAAATTCTTTTGTACCCTAAATAAACTTTTGAGCTCAGTAAAAGTTCCATCATTACTAGGAGTAAATATGCTGAATAAATTCAGACAAGGAAAACAAAAGGAGATCAAATATGAATGTATAAGTAAAAAAAGAATGGAATGACATTAAAGGAAATATAACTATAGATTCTAGTCCGGTATGACAAAAAAAAAAAGGCCAACACCAAAACAGGATAATCATTCTACCAACCTCTAAGTATGTCATATTACAGGTAATCTGCACTGTTCACCATGCAAGTTTGTAGCATAATTACTATAACAAAAGTTGTAGGCCTATTAGTACTAGCCTATAATAATAATACATTAATATCAGTCAATTATCAGTTGACATGAAAATCGCATTGGCGAAAAATGCAATGCAATCCTAATTAGGGCTGGGTACCGAGTTCGGTACTTTTTAGGTAGTGACCGAATTGCCTCGATACTACAGAGTATCGAAACATGTCTTGTTTTTCGGTACCAAGTTTCGGTACCTAAGTGGTTAATCTCGTCAACGTCAATGAAACAATAAACATGCAGCATGATTGGCTGTGGCGGAAAAACACTAGTTTACGCGGCTACCAAGAGACGTGCCTCGTCGCACGTGAGGCTGTAGTGTGTGTGTGTGTGTGTGTGTGTGTGTGTGTAAGCGTCCCAACCCAGATAGATAGAAAATATGTGGAAATGATCAAAAGTGTACTTATGTACCCGACTCGATGCCATAAGCACACGATGCAAAATTTTCGACAAGATAAATGCTGTCAAGACCAGCAACACAGGTAAATCTGATAAGGCACTTAGCGCACAGAATACACTTGAGAGTAGAAAGTTTATCCGCCTTCGACTACAAGAACTGGAGCGCGTCACATAACCAAAACTCAGCGTGTTTGCCTCACAGACATGACAAATAGTTCTATATATGTTCAAAATATGTCTACTTTTAACGAAACAATTAGAAATAAATAGTTTGATTACCTAATCCATATAGGCGCGCGCGCGTTCACTACTGCAGGGATGACGAGTCAGCATCGCAAATTCGCAATAATCATCTTTGCAGCCAACACGTTTAGTAAACACATGTTCATTAATAAACAATAAAAATATCTCCTTGCTATCGTTTCCCGACACATCCATAATCATTAGGCTACTTTTGCCAGTGCTTTGCAAAGTATGCAAAAAAGTATTATTTTCATGTTATCACTGTGAAGCTGCTTTGATACAATCTGTATTGTAAAAAGCGCTATATAAATAAAGGTGACTTGACTTGACTTTGCGGCAAGCTTCATGTGTGCGGACCGCGAGGCATCCCGCACCCCAGTAGCCTATATTTAATTCAATTCACATTTATTTGTATAGCATTTTTCACAATACATATCGTTTCAAAGGAGCTTTACAGAAAATGCATGTGTCTAAATTACAGTTTAGAGTGATCTGTTATCAGGGGTGACTGTGTGTAATGCATTTCAATTAATTTTCATTCAGTTTCATTGTTAAACAATGCATTAAGTTAAGGCAGAAACAATGAGCTCATTGAAGTAAAGAATACATGTTGTTAAATGATTAGGAAATATAGAAAACTTTAGCATGACTTTTTTACACATATTTTGAGTCTGTAAAAAAGCACCAACAAACTGAAAAAATTAAAGTTTTTTTTTTTAGGAAATGTTTTGTATTGTATTGATAAAATTGGTATCGAAAAAAGTATCATTCAGGAACCGGTATCGAAGTCAAGGTATCGGTATCGAAAATTTTGTTACGATACCCAGCCCTATTCCTAATTGTAAAAGAAAAGTCAACTGCTACCATTGAAATGGATGAAGGGCAGAATATGACCTGCACCTCTTTTGAAAGTATGTTTTTTTTTCCAACTGTGAAGGATTGGTGTCCTAAAAGTAACTTGAGAATGCACCTCCCTGAAATGTACAGGTCTATGAGGAATATTCCCAGCCAAAGCAGTCTAGATGTGCAAGAGAAGCAATAAGTGCTACACAATCACAATCTTGCCAATGAGAAACCAACACTTGGTGTCTGGATTAAGTACATCTGACACTGCGCTTTTCCCCAGAGAATAATTCACACCTCTCTCTACCAAAAACCTAAAAAATCCAGATGTGATGGCAGAATCTGGGTGTGCGCCAGATTGATAGAATTTCATAATATTAAATCAAATTGGGGGCTCAAGTTCAAGTACAAAGGTTGGTTGTGAAGGTTAAAGAAATATGCAAGAGGTTTTAAGAAAATAAGTCCACAAAAGGTCAATTTCATGGAAACCTTTGTTATGTCTTTCCTTATAACGCAGCGAATTCAACTCCCTCACTATCAATTTCACACTCTGTACACTCAACTCAGTTTAGTTCACATTCTTCTTTTACTCAAACAAACCCTTAGGAGGTAGTGCGAGTGCAGCAGGGGGATGGGAAAAGGGTTGTCAAAGAGTTCCTGTAATGGTATGATAACCTAGGGTTTTCTTCATCGGACGTGTTATCACGGTCCTCTGTAAGGGAGCACATCTTTGTGCTCCTATATCAAGGGAATTCACAGGACATACATGGATGCACAAAGTATTACACAGGGTGTCAAGATTTGGCTTGAATAACTGATAATTTGATCCACTAAGATCCGATAAAGCATGTGGAGTGTTAGGGAAGTTACTTGTGAGTTAGGGAAGCTAGGAAGGGAGTAGCTTGGCAAGCTACAGTTTCAAATAGTTTGTCTTTACTGAATCTAATTGAGAGGGCAAAATAAGATTACAGAAATGAGTGTTAACTTTCCTAACTCTTATAATCTAATGTGAATAGTTTAACATGTAAAAAAAAAAAAAAACATTAAATGCTGTTCCTTGGTTCTTGCGAATCCATCCATATATCTTTCCAGCCATATATCTTTCACTGTTTTAACGTACATATTTGTATATCATGTACATTAAGTCATTGTGCCACTTGCAGTATCATATTCGAGATTATGCGGTCTCAGGTGAAACTGTGGTTCACCAAAACCTTAATATGTTAATCTCTTTGGTGGAATAATGAGATAAACATTACTCATGTCTTGTCTCTCAAAGGGAAAAAATTCTGAAAATAACATTTTTACAGCAGTTAGCAGCTGTAAGACATGGGACGTGAGAAATAAGTTGCAAATAAGTTTGTTACAATGGAAAAATGCTAGATGACATTCGAAAATCCACTAGTCTTGCTAAATCAGTAAAACTAATACTGGCTAATGCCAGTAAAGTCCAAGCTCATTGAAGAAAAGTAAAATGTCAAGAACTAAGAAACCAGTTAAAATTAGTAGAACAAAGATACAAATAAAATAAACCGTTCTTATTTTCTCAGGTAGATTTATCTAAACAAAAAAAAAGATGCACCAGAAATAATACTCACTCCTCAAAGGCCCAACTTAACGTGCAAATCAGTAAAATCATGTAAGGTGTCTTTGGTCAAATGGTTGATGCTTGACATTATGCTTGATATTAAAGAGTTGTTAAAAGCATGAAAGAGAACTTGTGCTGTTCCCCGGGAGGCTTTCTGTGTAGACACTAAGAGCAAAATTAACTGAGCATCGGGAGCATGTCTAAACGGTCAAATACATGCATAAATTTGTCAAAATTCAAGGCTTGGCGAGTATTCACGTAAACCTAGTTGGTTAGTCTTAAGTGAACATAAATAGTTGAGAGAAAATAGAATGCGTAGGCCTAACAGTATATTGGATCCATGCATTTGGTCTTAAGTGATAGCATCCTAATAAACCTGCTCCAGTCTACAGACAACTAAAGAAATTGAGAAAAATCACTTACTGCTCTTGATTGAATTACTAGTAGCTTTAATACGACAATTCACCATGACGTCACAACAGTAATAGACGTTCTTCCGGTTGGCAAAAGCCGAAGCGTTCCTATGGCAACACTAGTAAATTGCTTAGAAGGGAGAAACACCGTCGGCAGTAGTCTAATCTAAATTTCAACAGTTGATTAATTTGTCGGGCCGGGAAGCGCAAAGAAGACAACATGCACTACTTTTGACGACATCCACTCGCGTTAACCTACTCACACACAGGTTCCGCTGGATAGATTTACTTTTTTTCAGAAGGAAATCGATAAAACCCTACACCCTTTGCTGTATATCTGGCGGCGCAACCCCAAACACAACACGTTTTCGCCATCGTTTCAACTTTGATCAACAACAATGATTTTATCTATGTAACTGTTTACAGCCAGCTGGATCTCTTCAATTGGTCAGTAGAAGCCGCTCGCGTTCTGCCACCCGGAAGTATCTTGGTGCCTATTGTTTACAAACATTCTGAAATCAGTCCTTCCAGAAAAACGCAGAAGTTTTTTTGTGATTGTTGCGGGCAAAAATCCTTGATTATGCGGCCCATTTTCTTTAAAAATGCGATGGAATATGCGGGATATTTATGCAATTTTATGCGATGAAATTGCGGGAACTTGCAAAAATTGCGGTTTGATGAAAAAGAGAAAAAGAGTGATTCCCCCAACACCCTGTTCTCACTAGGCTACTACCTTAATGTAAGGAGTAATTTCTTATTACTTACTTTGATAAGCAAGCATACTACATCATAGAAAGTGCTGGGAATATTTAATTTCTCATCTTGTTTTATTTCAGACTGTAACGAGTGTAAATAAGGTGTGGCCCCCTTAAGAGCTGCACGCTCCCTGTTGAACTGTCTGCAGTGTTATATTGTATGTGCGCCTCGAACACCCCATGTGTGCGGGTAATTTCTGTTTGATGCTACTTCTTTTATCTTATTTTGTTTATTAAGTAAGGATGTGACGGTAGAACGTGTGACAGACAGTTATACAAGTTCGATTTGAGAATAAAGAGAGAGTTGTGAGATGCCAATCGCCTCCGTGAGTCTGTCTGGCCTCTGCAATAACTTCACCTGTGAGCTATCGCGTAATTGCGTCACTTCATAACGTTCCCATGGAAACAGGGGTAATGGCTGCTCTTGTGTGAAGCAAACGCAACATTTTTCAACTTTCTGCTAAGATATATGTGACTTTTTTGCAATGAAAATGTGAGGATTATGAAATCATGCAAGCTCCGCATATTTTGCACGGAAATCGGCAATTTATGCGGCGAAAGTGCGGCGTATTTGAAAAAAATGCGGCCCCCTCATGAATATGCGGACTTTGGCTGATTATGCATTGAATTCAGCGATCGCATAATCCCGTTTTTCTGGAGGGACTGTGAAATACACTATAGGAATCGAAGCAAGATGCATTCTTAAAGTGAAGACTATGCTGTGTTTTATTTACATTTGAATGTTCAATTTCTGTAGTATGCTGTTAGCGGAATACTTACTTGCATGAACAACTTAAATCACTTTTATTTGAATATTTTTTCTAATGTGTTTGTCCAATTGCTTGTTCTTTGCTTTATTGCATTATTGACAGCAATATTTTTACTTCCATTAGTTATCCAAGTATTCTGTTGTGGTATAGACATATGGCCTGCTCATAATAGTGTTAAATAACAGTTATTACAGTATTGACCAAAATAATTGTGAGGACTGTTGCCATTATCGAACAGCCCTACTTTAAACAATTTTGCTTGGCAGGAATTTTGTATGAATCAAAATCCTGGGGCTAACATTTAGCAACTAATTATAAACTTATTACATGCAGGTATGTTGAATTTCAACACAGTGGGCTTTGATACAGTGGGCCAAGACTTGAACGCAACATCTGGAGACCACACAGATCAAAAGAATGTCTTCTACAGAAAAAAAAACACTTATTGAAGCACAATACTTCACTTGCAGAAGGGAGAACCCCCCCCCCCCCCCAAAAAAAAAACACTACTATTTTCTTAATCTGTTCACGTCTTTAAAAAAAAAAAAAATCTAAATTTAATTTAAAACTAATCTAAAAACCTGCCAGAGGACCAAGACCAAGCACAAGCACTAGTGCTTTTTAATTACACTGAAATAACAAATATCATACTGCAAGACATAAAACAACAAAAGAACAAACCCAAATCCATTACAAGGATTAGAAACCACACAATACCATGTGTCTGACATTGATCAAACTTGTCACTGTGTCACTGTACAGATCAAACTTGTTCCCCGATCAGAAGCACAGGAGGAGTGCTGGCACGGGGGCACCTGGAAGTGAATCAGGATAACGCGAGAGGAGAACAGCATTCATAAATCATAGAAAGAATGTGCTCTCGTTTCCTCCACCCGTCCTGCTCCTCTTCATAGAGGTATAGGTTGTCTGGTTCAAGGCAGCCAGGACAATGTTTTTCTCATAAGACTGTTGGGTTAGGGTGGGGTAGCTGATCTGAAATCGGCACAGTAGGGGAGCTTTTATTAGGAGCAGGCTAAACCTTACAAATATAATGATAAAGTCAAGCAATGTGGCCCATGGCACAGCTCCACCGTGAGGCCCACCACAGAGATCCACAGCTAGGCTGAGGATACAGTGCGTTCAGGTTCAGATAGTGTTGGGTTGGGCCAGCAAGTGTAATTACGTCCATTCTTGTATTTTAAATTACATTACACAGAATATATATATAAACCAAGCTATAGATTGTGAAATATAAAAATTCATGTTCTTTGGGTTTTCTTCAAAATACTTTTTTTAATAGAGGGAGACAGCTGGGGAAGATTTCCATTTGTATGTCAAATCTTTGGAATTAAGAGATAAACTAAAAATCAAAAAAATCAAAGTAACACAAAACAAAAACAAAAAATGTATTGCAGCTTAATGGACTACACAGACCACAAGATAAATTTACTCTTACCATAGAAATGCCCATGATTTAACATAATTGCCTTTTTTTTTTATGCATCTGTAAATGTCAATTTAAAAATTCCTTATTCTTAATCTGTGAGTGTGACAGACCTCTGACAGAAGAGGGTGAGCAAAAATATTCTGAAAGTGTGACAAATGTAAGCCAAAATAGAGTTGTTTCGAGGCTGGCTAGCATGATACTGCATTAAGACTGAACACTCAAATGAGCCATTTCAAAGGCAAAGCTTTCCTTGAAAATGCAGAAAGGGAAACCATGCAAGCTGTCAAACACTGAGAAAAATGTCTTTTGAAGAAAAAAATATTTCCTTAATGGAAAAACCCATGACAACATCTGAAACTGTATATTCAAGAGCCAATGTCAGACCTCAAAAGGCATAAACATCTAACCAATCACATTTCATTAACTGCCTCTTACTAGAAAGGGCTGGTTGAGTTTATCAAGGCAATTTCAGAGTTAACAGGCCACAGAAGTGCATTAAGTAATAGACTGAGCTGATAACATGGACCATTTCCATTGGACCATCTCTTATTTCAAGCCAGAGCCAGCAGACAGACTAGAAAGAGCCCATTGAGGAACAAAGTTTGCTAAACATATGGCTGTACGGCTGGAAGAGGTCCAGATGCTTTTACCACTTTACCGTTATCATAAGTACCCCACACATCTCTATGAGAAATGTTTATCCACTCTATCAGGCCGATGAGAGTGAGACATTGTAGAGGTGACGCAAACTCAACAGTCTGATGTCAGAAACGGTAGGAAAAGGTTGGGGAAGATGGGGATGAGAGAGAGTGCATGTCTCTTATTCTCCATGTAATCTTATCATCTCCCTCCTCTGAGATGATCGCCATCCAGATGGGCCAGCAGTCTCAAAAAGCCATTTGTCTTCATTAGATCTAAGAAAATGAATAAACAGACTCTGCCGTCTGTTTTCCCTGTGCAGACTGTGGGCAAAAAGGAACCAGGTGCACAGTAGCAAACGCCTGCACTTAATAACAGATACGATACACGTTGACACCTACCACGTTTCAACTTATGTCAATGACATAAGTCCCCCTGATATATATATATCTATATCTCTATCTCTATCTCTCTCTATATATATCTATATATATATCTATATATATATCTATATATATATATATATATATATATATATATATATATATATATATATATATATATTAGGGCTGTCAATCGATTAAAATTTTTAATCTAATTAATTACATACTCTGTAATTAATTAATCTAAATTAATCGCATACACAATCTTACAATGTTTACATGGTACAATTTCTGGTAAGCTACGTTTTTATTATTATTGCTTGACACAAATTTCACGATTTCAATTTAATTTAATTATTGTGATTTGATGCAATATTGACTCATTTGGATAAATATTAGGTACACAAGATAGGCATTCATTTTTCTCAAGAAAAAAAAAATCTCACCCAATGCTGTAAAAATACAGAGAGCCATATCAGCTGGTAGTATTTAAGGTTAAAAATAGCTCAAATTAAATATAATGCGTGTTTATTACAAATAACAACTTTGATATAAGTAAAAATATAATACATACGTAATATACTAGTAGGCTACATAAATTTTGAAAAATACTCTCTATAGCTCTTTTTTTTATAGCCAACTATAACATGCTATATGGTCATGAAATGGCTTTCCTGAGGTAACTTAGGGCTAAATTTATGTGACATAATTGTTCTCCAGCTGTTTTATTTCGCGGTTGAAAAACACTGATTGATCGAGGAATATACATTTCGGTAAGTTTTAGGCTGCCCTACTGTATCTTTCAACATTGGTCATTCGTGTTTATTTACTATTAGCTAGAGATGATCGGTTCACGTGCCGCTATAGGAATCTGTCATGTCACATTTACAAGCGCCAGAACGGTATTGTTTGATTTTCGAAAAAATTAACAGAATCTGAGAGCTGAGATTTGTTTAATATCATAACGTGCTCTGTCTTGTCTGTTTCCGTGTCCTCTCTTTGGTGCGCGATTTTTCTGTGCGTGAGAAAATGGTTGTGTGACGTGAGAGCGCGTGAAAAGTTACAACACACACACAAGCGCGCTTTCTCTCAGACACACTCACCGACTCACACACACACTCCTGGATGCTTTGCATTGATGTGGTACTTTAGAGTTTGACGAACTCCGTTTGTTATAAGTAAATGTTCCAAACAATGATCCAAGCAGCGCGTTCTTGTCTCCCTCCTTTTTACATGAATGCTAGAACGGCTCCGCAAAGGTCAAAACGGAATGGATTAATCTGCGTTATTTTTTTAACGCGTTATTTCTTCTCAGATTAATTAATCGAAATTAACGCGTTATTTTGACAGCCCTAATATATATATATATATATATTAGGGCTGTCAAAATAACGCGTTAATATATATATATATATATATATATACACACACATCTATCTATCTATCTATCTATCTATCTATCTATCTATCTATACATCTATCTATCTATCTATCTATACATCTATCTATCTATCTATCTATACATCTATCTATCTATACATTATCTATACATCTATCTATACATCTATCTATACATCTATATATACATCTATATATACATCTATATATACATCTATATATACATCTATATATACATCTATATATACATCTATCTATACATCTATCTATACATCTATCTATCTATCTATCTATCTATCTATCTATCTATCTATCTATCTATCTATCTATCTATCTATCTATTTATATTTCATGTGCCAAGCTCTCTGAAATGTACCATTTATATTCATGTTTTTTTTTATTTGGTTTTTAAAACCTTTTTCAAGAAAGATTTAAATTAGGGGTGTCGCAACAATGGTAACCGTGATTTTTTAAAAATGAAATACCAATATCATGTCAATACACACGATGATAATATAGTAAATCCTGTGCCAGTAACTTTCTGGTTCAGCACAGTAACGCTGATTGCCACCAGTCAGAAAACAGCGAAAGACCACAACGATGCAGTGTGCAACTACCGCCGAACAATCATGTCAAAAGGAGATGACAAACAAAAGTGTCACACTATAACTGCACCCTAACAAAAATTCACCAGTGTCGGAGGTTTTTGGAATCCAGAAAAAAACATGGAGTTTTTGACGTCTGCATGAATGGCCAATCAACAGTAAATAATTGTATACACTTTTGTAAAGTTTTTGATTTTTTTGTACAGTTGTACAAACTTCTCTGCCTTCTTACACATTTTGAGTGTGATTCACTTCACAAAAACAATGCGAAAACAAATTAAAGTTAAATAAAGGATAATTTTCAATCTAATTTCTATAATCACAGTTATGTCGTAAACGATAATAGTTAACTTCAAGGGCTACAAATGTCATAACTAAAAAACATTTTCCGTAGCGTTATTACTGACCCACATTCAATAGACTAGCATGTTTCATTTGAGAACCACAACACATCACTTGTCACTTAAAATCTCTACAAATTTAAACATGGCAGTGACTGGCAGCACGCACAAAGAGGTAGTCCCAGAGTACAGCTCAGACTCAGAGACATTCGCAAAACGGAAAGCCTGCATTGTCCTTAAATCTATCAACAGCTAGTCATCAGTTCCCCTAAAACTCTAACTGGAGACAGAGGGAGTAGAAGGTGGTGGTGGGGTTTGGGGTGGGGGGGGGGGGGGTGCTATATTACATTTCCACCGAAGTGAGGGAGAGCAATTTCAGTGGATGAAATTCAAGACAGTATCTTCTAAGTTTAAAGTAGGGCTGCATGACATTGAAGAAAAATGCGATCTCATTAAATAATGCGATAGGCCTATTCAATATGCATACGATAATGCTTAAAGTGTGTAAAACAAACTTAAATTATCTTTAAAATAAAATTAAAATTAAATGTGTTTCACATTCTTTTTGTGACAAGAAAACATCCCTACAACTTCTGAAAGTGAACAGCAGTGTTTTACTGTAGCATAAGAAGTGTTATTTTAAGATCAGAGTAAACCATGGGGTTTAGGGTCTCAGGTAGGCCTACTTTAGGTTTATTTAACAACAGAAACTGAATAATCAAATGTATATATATATATATATATATATATATATATATATATATATATATATATATTCAGCCAAGAGCAGTGAGTGATTTTCTCTTTGTCTTTTGTTCATGACCCCCGTTATTGCAAGCCGCTGCGATATGCATATTGCGATATACACATTTGCGATATTCAGATAATTTCAATATATTGTGCAGCCCTAGTTTAAAGCATCTTGCACGTGAGCTAGGCTGAATGAAGCAAAAACACAAAAAAAGAGTGAAAGATGAGGGGAGGGAAGGGAAAGTGATGAAAGAAGTGCTCAGACATTTGCTCAGATAAATAAGAAAGGTAACATGGAGGAAAGCTTGAGCAAATTCCAGGGCTGATAGCTGGGAAATTGCACCGTCTGCTCAAAACAGCTGATGTAAAGTAATGACTCTGTTCATAAAACTGCTGATGCATTGATATTCATCTGTTATTAAAAAAGTGTTATTCACACTCATGTCATTGTAGATTTTGTACAACATTGAAGACAAAAATAAAAATATTGTAATCATAAAAGTGGACCACAATTCACTCGTGTTTTATATTCCAGAACTTTTGTAATCACATGCAAGCTTTGTGCGAGTTCATTATTCAAACTTAGTTCATTATTCACTGCACATCTTGATATCCTCCCTTGATCTTTACAAAATCATGATAGAAATAGAGTTGTACAGTTTGTGAACGAATGGTTGTTTTAAATCAAATCTGTTGGTTTAGTTCATAAAGATGGTCTGAACGCTTCACAAATTGGACTGACACAGTTCTTGAGTTCAACCCAAAGATAGCCCTTTTCCACAATAGTTAGAGTTTGAAGCCAGAGCCTGTTCTCAGCCAGGCGAACTGAAGCCTGTTGCGGACTGGCCACGTGTTTCCACAGACTTGAAGTAAGAACAGTGATGTAACGCTGCTGATAACGTGTCGTTTCCCTGACTGCAAACGGTCTAATAATCAAATTATGCCCGTCCCGGTGTTTGTGCAGAAAGTGTGGCACTGCTGTTTTGCTATTCACCATACCAGGAGTGATTCAAGCCAAAAAACAGAGTATACAGTGCTTTGGCCTTTAAACAGATACATATTTTACAATGGCGTTAGAGTACATCTGTCCAATGAAGGACAGAATGCCTACAAACTTAGAAAACTGGACAGCAGGGCATTTCACAAGTTTTCGGAACAGAGATGTTTTTGCTGTCGCTCGTGTCGGTCTTAATCTTAAGACACTCATATCCTGACGAAGCACCTTTCAAAGTCAGACAGTCTCCTCTGAATCGGTCCGTCTCTTTCTCACTCTACAGTAGAACAGGGGTTTCTTTCAGTGCTCTGAGGAAAGGTAGAACGGTCAGACGAAAAGCCTTTTGAGAACCCTCCCCAGATCACTGGACACACACTGGTGCTCATTGTCCAATGTGGTCCTGATTGGGAAAGGAGAACTGTGGGAATAGACACTGCAAACCCTACTGTCTGCGGTCTAGACACTAACCTGATGCTGATGTACAACTAATGCTTGTATTCATTCAGCTGAACTCTCATCTGCTGTTTTGAGTGCTGCCAAAGACTTTAGATATACAAAGACGGTGCACTCGTATTACTATGAATGGGAGGCGGAATATGCAATATGGCGGAATAAGTCCCGCCTTGTTCTAAGTAAAAGAGCCAATCGTCGATTGATAGTCATTGCGTCACTGCAGTTGCCGTTAGAAGCTCCAGTTGTTATAGAAACAATCATTGTTCTGAGATGCAAGCTTATGACGGCACATGCGCATTGGCTGGTCCAGGCTGAAAAATTCAGTTTTTTGTCATGATTTCAGCTTTTAATAACCTACATTTATGAGACCGTTGTTGTCAGATTTCATTGGGGATTTCAAAAATGAAATTTAATCATAAGCTTGGTGAACGGCTTTGGAGAATTTTATGTATCCCCATTCAGAGAGAAAGGAGCTGCCCTTGCATGACTGAAATAGCTGCCTGAGAGGCATTTCAAAGATGGCCTCTGAGTGAAATTACTTGCCTGAAAGGGATTTTGGTGCGTCGGATTCTGGTTGTGTACTCAACAAATGCTCTAGAGATCAGCAGTTCCAGAGAAGAGGAACCATACAATGACTATGTAGACATAAACACAACGCTTCATTAAATTCTTGCTTTAATGAAAACAGACAATTTGGAGAATCTCAGAGTTCCTCCACATCCTGTGGTCAAGCCCAATCAAATCCATTCATCACTGATCTTGGCCCCAAGTGGCCTGTTGGGATTGAAGCAGAGCCCAAGTCAGACTGATGGCCTCTACACAGATACTCTACTTTTACCTCACATAGTTGTTTTTTTCATGGTTTTGTTCAATCTGTTCATTTGTCTATTTTGGCTAGTTTCTATTAAATTACATGAATTTTATACATCTCTAAAATGTCAAGAACAGCCTGCAAGTTGAGATACGTTGATCTACGAAACAGCATACAAAAAAAAGTCCTTACTACCCCTAAGCCCATCTTTTTTTTGTTGACAAGTTCTCAATACAAGTTTGTGAAAATGGTCAGCTTCTGTTGCGTTCCCAAATAAACAAACTGTGAGAAGACTCAAGCACGTCTCATAACAACCTGAACCTACAGAACTCCATCCTCCAGCCCAAAGTCTTAAAAGATCAGAAATTAAAAAAGTAAATGTTAAAATGTCAGTGTAGAATAACTCCACAGCAAATAAAATAACATCAAGCAACAAACTCAACCTTGAAGGTCTACTTTGAGGGTTCAATTGAATTGAAAACTTGGAGTAATGGACTCAAGTCTAAAATAAAATCATGCATTTTATAATTGAGATATCAACTGAAAAAAAATCAACTCAGAACGCCTTGAACCAGTGGATTTGCTCAAAATAAAATGGCAATTCACTACCTCTCCAGTGTTTCTCAAGTGTAATCAGACCATTTTCTCAGAGGAAGCGAAGGTACCACAGATTCCCATGTTGATTACAAAGCCGTGAAGTCCCACAGGAAATCAAGAGCACATCAAGTGTTGGGGGCCTGGTTGCCATGGTAACTGTGGTGTGCATACAGGTGTCAGATGTGTCTTATCTAGTCAGAAATAAGAGCGTGCCAGAGGACCATAGGTGTGGGATCTTGGCGTGTTTTCATTCTGCTTTGTGAAAAATGTGGCATCAAATGAGAAATCAGTCAAAGATGTGACGCCTACATTTTCTGTCCGATTGCATTTTTTCAGGTAAAAATGGGTTTAAATGCATGAAAAGATACTGTATATTTGCAGTACCTCTCCCATCTATGTACCACTTTAACTTTTCAAAAACCTTTAGTTATTTGTAATTGCTTTGTTATTTAAAGTGTCAAAATATCATGTGGTGCGACCATCCAGCCATAACTTCTGTTTTGGAAACGTCTTTGAAATTGCTCTAAATTTATTCAAATTTATTTTCTGCACTATTTGGTATGATTTCCAAGGTGTTTTGTAATCCTGTAAAAAAAAGGATTTTTATTTTTATTTCCATCATATTCATAATTTACAAAAACTTTTTCCGATGATGTCCATTATTTGAAATATCATGTGGTGCGACCATCAAAGAACTACCATTTTGGGAAATTTATGTTGAAAACTATTCAAACACAGGAAGTTACATCATAAACAAATTTACCAAGGACCCATGGAAGCAGCAAACAGGATTGTATATATATATTTTTATTATACATTTTATAGTTACCTTTTGTGGTAACCTAGCTTGTTTTGTTTAGGTGGCCAATTCTGTGCCTGTAAATTTTGACTGAATTTGAAAATATCATGTGGTGCGACCAAATATCATGTGGTGCGACCACTGCAGACTGTTTACCATGATAGATATGTCCTAGATTGGCAGTTTTTGTGCTTTTATATTCAATTGACGGTTTATATACAAAAGGTACTTTAATTTAGTATCATTTGGAATAGATTATGCAATTTGGGATTTTTTTTTTAATATTTCAGACGGTTTATGTTTACTCTTTGTACAATATGAGAAAAATGCAACAGCAAAAAAACATAGAGCATGTAATTTCAGTTTAGTATTTATACATTTATTAGTAATGTATTTATTATTGCCCATTTATTTATTTAAAACTATTTTCATTTATTTTACCAGATGCCACTGCCAAGCGAAGTAAAAATTCTGACCCTGCAGCAAGAGCGGAGTAACTTGCTAGGAGAAGAGTGAAATATTATTACAGTTTAAAATAGCTGTTTTCTATTTGAATATATAGTAAACTGTAATTTATTCCTGTGATCAAAGTTGAATTTTCAGCATTGTTACTCCAGTGTTCAGTCACATTATCCTTCAGAAACCATTCTAATATAATGACTTGCTGCTCAAAACACATTTCTGATTATTATCAGTTCATATTTTTGTGGAAACTGTGATACATTTTATATGTCAGGATTATTTGATGAATAGAAACTTTAAAAAAAACAGCATTTATTTGAAATAGAATCTTTTGTAACATTATAGCCTAAATAGCTTTACTGTCACTTTTTCAATTTATTGTGTCCTCGATTAATAAAAGCATTAATTACTTTAAAAAAAAAAAACGATTGACCCCAAATGTTACCTGTATACAATACTTGTATTTATATTTATAACATTATTTTTTGTTAGAAAGAAATGTCTAAGTCAAGTTAAATGAAATGGTGCACTTATGTTTCGATGTGATTTTTCTAAAAAAAATGTTTGTGTGTTCAGGAAAATTCTGTGAAATTTGTATAAAATCTGGTTTAAATCAATTTTTTGTATAAAATGTATTGTTCATTGATCTCTGATAGATTTTTTTAACTATACAAGGTCTTCGTGCCCTTTGGACCGACCACTCATGTGGTGTGACCAATAAAAGCAATTACTGTATTAAATTTCAAATAAAATATATTTCTGTGGCTGAAATATGAATCAGTGATACAGTATGCTTAAGTGAATTATATTTTTAAAACATTTTTTATCAGTTTTATGGGTCCCACTTTATATTAAGTGGCTTTAACTACTATGTACTAACATTGAAATTAATAATTTGATACAATGGACTTATTGTGTACATGCATGTGTTTACAATGTACTTATATTTTAAAAATACCTGTATGTAATTACAGCTGTAATTAATGTATGCAATTACATTTGTAATTACACTGTTGACCATTCCCTTACACCTTAACCCACCCTTA
The DNA here is from genome assembly GCF_051911475.1 of Siphateles boraxobius. Taxonomy (NCBI): domain Eukaryota; kingdom Metazoa; phylum Chordata; class Actinopteri; order Cypriniformes; family Leuciscidae; genus Siphateles; species Siphateles boraxobius. The sequence goes on along the minus strand of NW_027508777.1, from coordinate 9,960,190 downwards.
AACCAACCCATACCACCACACCTGACCCTAATCTTAAGACCCAGTATCACACCTCAACAGCAGTACAAGTGTTTTAGCTAAATGCGTTCTCGCATTTAGCTCCTAAACTCTGGAATAGCCTTCCTGATATTGTTCGAGACTCAGACTCGCTGTCCCAGTTTAAAACTAGATTAAAGACGCATCTCTTTAACCAAGCATTCACTTAATGCTTAACCTTTAATACTACTGCTGAATCAGTTCGAATGCATTAACATTATGAACATCAGCTATGCTAATTATTTCCCATCTGCCCTTCTTCTGTTATCTCGGGACGCTAGTCCCGAGGTAAATAGCGTTCGTCAGCTCCAGTTTGTATCCAGCCTCTCACGGAGACTTCAGATGCCCCAACGCCTGTGAAGAGACGACTCGACGCCTGTCAAGAGACGGCTCAAAGCCGGCAATATGTTATGCCATAAATTAATACATGATTAACTAACTGTATTTTTCTATGTACATTTCCGAAATGCACTTTCTGTAAAGCTGCTTTGAGACAATGTGTATTGTGAAAAGCGCTAAACAAATAAATTTGAATTGAATTGAATTTTACAATACAACATGAAGACAATAAGTACATAGTACTTAAAGCCACTTAATATAAAGTGGGACCATTAATGGATTTTACAATAAATCATGGTTGCACCACATGACATTTTTTAAGGCTACGGCCAATTCATCTAGATGAAGAAACACTAAAATGACTTTAATTAAAATTTTAATATGAATTTATGTGTACACAACATCCTTAATGTTTTGCATTTTAAAATTGGCCTGTCGAAAATCCTTATACATCATTGACCCAGCTACGTTTAAATGGACACCTTTTGTTTCAATCGGATATAATTCGAGTGTTTACATGAAAGCTGAATAAAGTTATCGGGTTGATGCGTACATTTATATGCCACAAGCTACTAATCGGAACCGACTGAGTTTCTCGCTATTTGTGCATACTATTCTCCTCCTATATCGTTTCTTTTCTGTTTTAAAGAGTAGACTTGATATTTATTTCGGATCCTAATTAGGAGACAAGCACAAGCTTTGTGCCGTGCTGGTGACTTTTTCCAAGCCTTAAAATCACCCATTCCTGTGCCCAAAACAAGGCATCTGTGGATGAGAGTACGAAACGAGGACTGGTGGGACGTTGTCCTGCTCAAATTCACAGACAATGAGTGGAAGGAAAAGTTTAGAATGACACGACAGTCATTTATGACACTTCATTCAACAACAACAGCAGCTCATTCCTCCCAAACATGCATCGTCAAACCATTTCTATGTCACTGCACATTTTCAGAAATGCAAGCTTCACATTTCATTGCAGAACTTTCCAGTTTCGGTTTTCAATATCCTTTCGATCAGATTAGAAAAGGTTTAAACCACCCCTTACAATTCAAATGAAATTAACCGGATTTGGTCAATTCATTCCGACTGACGTTATTACATGTGACTGCTATTCCGAATGTGCTAGTAGTCCGATTGCAATTGGATTATTAGGGTAAATATAAAGTTCTTGTGGCTTTCTTATCTGAAAGTGTTCTGAGGGACAAAATGTCACAGTCAAGCTTCATATTCAGTCTAAGATATGAAGGGAACGCATATTGAAGACTTTTAGTATATAGTATACCAACTGTACATTATCTACATTATGTCCATTGAGCACAATACAGTAGTATAATCTTTCATTGCATATTTTTCCACTGCTGAAACTTGTGTAAGTTGGTGTGGAAAATATTAAACAATAACAACACTAGCCTAACATGATTTCATTCAATAAAATTGCAATGGGTAAAATCCAAGCTAACATTTCCTACTGAATATTAATTTTCCTCAAAAACTTAGATACTGAAGGACTGTGAAACTTCATTTTTAGCAATTGCTCCTGTCAGCACACTAGCATATGTTTCTAACATAAGTTCAAGAGAGAGAGAATCCCCAGTTTTGAAAAAATGGCATCCAGTGGTGAACACACAGTGACCTTTATACTATAGCAGTGAGAGATGATGTGAAGGTGCTGCAGTTAAGAGCAAAGTTGACATGAGTCTCTCAGCAAGCCACGTACAGACTTCCCAAACAGTGACCGCCAGGCCTGAAGGATAAGACAGTGGCCAGAGCTCACGAGAGAAAAAGATCACCAAAACATAATGGCTCCTGGAACAAAGAGGTGTGTGGGGGAAGTTCCACCATTAACATACCAAAAAGCCCCTTAACATTCACTTTTAAAAGAACACTAGCAGTGAAATGCCCTCTCTGCTAAGTACTGGAAAATAATTGTGCTAGAGGCATTGACTGTATCAAAACTAATGAGCTCCCTACCTAGACAAGGTTATGATAGCAAAATCTCAGTTTCTTCAATTCAAAAATTTCTCAATTCTAGATGTAAATGGACCCTTTTTACTTTCCTGGTCATTGGTCCAACAGCAAAAGATAAAATAGCAAAAGATACAAATCCAGATAGCATTTTCATGACCTAAAAAAAAAAAGTAGTAGCCTATTGAGAGATCGATAACATTGGTCAGAAGAGAGAAAAATATCAAATTTGCCATCACTCCCTCAGCTGTTATACAAGAAACACTCAAGTAGCAGCATTAACTAGGTTTCTGCTATTTAAAGCAAAGGTAATATCACAAATTATAGTGTTATAAATAGTGCATAATATTTTTAAACAAAAAAAACTTGTTAGATTTACAATATTAACAATTGTGGAAATATGTGAAAGGTCCATATGCTATTGAACAAGTTATTCATTTAAATATTTATTAATAGACAAATGTACATAAAATTACATATAAAAAAAAAGGAAAAGAAAAAGCTCTTTGGCTACATTTAAATTTAAAATCATATGCACAGTCATAGACGACGATTGATCATTCTGCCGGTGGGTTATGTTGTAACGCTAAATATAAAAAGTAGAATTGTGTGCATTACAACCCGCCAGGACCCGATGTGACATCCACCAATCAGAGAGGTTCCAGAATCTCTATTGATTTTTTTAATTAATATTAAACAATGGAGAATCTCATAAGCACTGAACTGATGTTTGCATAGATAAAACTGATATATTTTTACAAGTTTCAGTTTTTACCCACCTTCTAGAACTCCAACTGAGCCCAATTTAAAAATACAATTAAAGTAAAATAAAATCAGAACCTTTGACATTCCAACTAAACAGGATTTTAGGCATCATAGGCACATTATTTGTAGTGCCAAACAAAATGTTCTTACGATGCCACAAAAAAAACAAAAAAAAAGCCAGCAACTCACTAGGCTGAGAAACAGCTTCTGTATATACATGAGCAAAACACAGCAAAGCAGTCTGGCTTACAGCAGAATGAACAACAGCTATCCAGACGGCGAGGACAACAGAGGATTGGCAGGTCAGCAAACAAACAGACACGTGCCTGCACGCACATGCCTCTCGTTGGATAAGACGGAGGAAACACTGGCAAACGCCTGCACCACACAAACTTTACCTATGGAGCGCAGCCAGCAAAACACCAAATCGCACACACACACACATCTTTTCTCAAGGCTTCAGGGAGACAAAAGAGGTAGTGGGTGCGCCCGAGGGCAGTGGAAAGACTCTGGAAAAGCTTAGCAGAGCAGCAGGGTTTATGCTACGCTGTTATCTCAGGCTCTGCAGAGAGACAGCCTTTGATGTGCTGAGCCACAGACTACAGGCGAGAGGAAACAGACTGGTTAAGTAAATGTAGGCAGACACACACACACATACAGCACATACAGGAACACAAAGATGCCAGTTAGCATATATCCCAAGGCCAACTCTCCAGCTAGGCAAACACCAGTTTGATTCATGGTTTGAAAGAGAAAAAATGATGCCACACAAACATTAGAGACTGGTTTTGCCTATGGCTTCTGTGGGGGGAAGGAACACTGTCTAAGGTATGTGCTGTATTTCAACAATCAAGCATCTGTTGCAACTGCATTCAAGAGGATAAATGGGAAGGATGATTGTTATTGTCTGCATTCAAAGGGTGGCAGACAGATATAATTAAAGGTAAAAAAAATAAGCTACATTTGTATGCCTTACTAAGATGCAACATGTTAGTATCTAGTAAGATTTGCCATTTTGTTTACATGGCTGACATAAGAGGATTTAACATATTATCCTACTTATTACACAATTACTTCATTCTGAAACTGGCAGTGCATATATGCATTTGATGGTTGAACATTTAAAAAATTAAGTAATTAAGCAGTATTGTAAATATCACTTGAAGTGTTCCAGTTGACCTAAATTATTTTATTGAATACCTGATTGTCTATTTTACAGTACAATAGTATTACTATTTCTTTCTCTTTTTTTGTTGTTAAATATTTGTATTCAATAATTACAATAAAAATCACTTTTTTTGACACATTATATTAATAAAATAAGAATGTGGCCTTTGAAATCTCAAACAGAAAGAGTTTTTTTAACTGTTGCTGAATGAGGTTTGAGCTGGTTCTTGTAAAGAGTAAAACTCAAGTGTGAACAGATTTTATCCAAATCATTTATCCAAGGATGGTTTGGGCCCAGAAAGTAAAACGACAGTTTTCAACTTTCTATGTAGAAGCACTCCCAATTATTCTGAAATAATTCTTTCCAAATATTACCAAGTCATCAGGTGACACAATATCACATAATCACAATGTCAGTTTTTTTTCCCAATATGTTGCAGCCCTATGAAATTTTTACTTTACATTTAACAAGACAAATGCTGCAACGATACAAAATAAAATGTATATATTATTAATATATATTTTTTCTGCAAGACAACCTGGGATTAGTTGACCGGATGAGCAGATATATAGACATTTGGAGGAGCAGCAATTCTAAGAATTTGACCGCAGATTGATGAATCAGAATCATGTGACTAGTGTAATGAAACAGGATTATTGTATTAACAATAGTAACGATAAATGTTAACTGCAGTTTCCACTGTCAAAATGAAAGGTATGCCTGACAGCAGAGAGCTAAGAAACAAGGACAAATTTGCTGTATTCCCATTTTTTATCAAAAACTTCAAAGACAATTTTTTTGCCATACTAATAAACCACATAAATCTGAAAAGAATTTCAAAAATAAACCACAAAACATGAAGACAGAAAGTGAGAGGGAGAATGTGACTGTCTTTCTGTAGGGCTTTGTGGCTCAACTTCCTGTCTCTATAGGATTATCCTCACTAATAGTCCTTAAGTCAGTCTGAGTGAGCCACCAGATGCCCATTACTCTGCATACAGCCACATCTCCTCAGACATATGGACCCAACACATGGAAAGAGCTTTAAAGGGGGCTTATTCTACATGTGGCATTCAATTCTTCCACTGAAGTTCACCTTTAAGACTTCTACACTGTTTAAAAAAAAATAAAAAATAAAAAGACTGTTGCATTTAGTTATCACAACATAATTTAGGTGTTAGAATAACTTCCCTTGATTGAACTTGAGAACTCAAATATCCAAATTGTCAGTTAATACAGCTTCATATTTTAAAAGAAAACTAGTAATAGACATTGAGCTAAAACAATAATAAAAAAAATCTTCATTAGAGTGCACTCTTAAAAGTAAAGGTTTTTTATTGGCATTGATGGTTCCATCTTTAACATCCATGGAAGCTTTCCATTGCTCAAAAGGTTCTTTATAGTGGAAAGTTATCTAGATTATTAAAATGTTCTTCACACTAATAAAAAAAAATGGTCACTGGAAGGTTCTTTAGAGAACCTAAAATTGCTCTGTTGCATCACTACAAAAACACACCTTTTGGAACCCGTGTGATGATGAATGACCCATGTTGTGATTGGCTAATTTCCATAAGCCAAAGTAGTTCATGCTGGTCAGAGTGGGTCAAGTTGCTAATCATTGTGCAGGTGTTGTGGCTGGTGGCTGGTCATGTTAAAATGTTCATTGCTGTAAAGCAGTGTTACTATTTTCTACAGCACCATGCCAAAATAAATCAGATATTTAACCAGTTGTGAATTTGAGTTTGCAGTCGGAACTGAAAATGACAAGAAAAGTCTGTAACATAAAACGATGACGAAAACATGTCTTCATATAGAGCTGTTCATGGAAGCAGTGCACAATAAAAAGTTCTTATAGCACGACAAGTGTAGTCCAATTCATGAGCAAATGACTTATGAACATTTTTCTTCTTGAACGATTCATTAAAAGAACCAAATAACTTTAGCAGTTTAAATCAGTCTGACGATTCCTTCACAGAATTAGTCCAGTTTGAATCAGTCCTTCAATAAATCATAGTGATTATTGAATCAACTTCTGACTGTTTACTGACTGATTGGCAAGTCAGTATAGTAGTGTAGTTAATGATACACATTTAGATTTTATTTCAAGATTTCACATAAAAAGAAAGCATTAAAACGTTTAATAAATGGTCCGTATAAACAGGAGTTTGGTGTTGTAAAATGTTACCCTATATGACAAGACATGATTTCTTCAACCATGTACAAGGATACCAACTCAATCTATACAACAAGCCCCAATCCTTATAGACAAGCACTTCAATTTCTGTTCCTGATGACAGAGACTGAGGGACAAGTTTATTCAGTGCCCTGGTGCAAAGAAAGGGGGGCCTGTGGCTACATGTAACAAAAAGTTTGATGGGCCTGTCTGTTCTGTAGAGAGACACATGCAGTCTGATCTCCAGCACCTGAGAGTTCTGATGCATACAGTAAATAATTCAGTGTCAATGGGTTAGAAAGAAGATGTGAATGTGGGCCAACGAAAAAACAGACGTTCAGAGAAGCACCTCTAGGGGTGAATTTTTCAGGAAAAACTGTTTTTGGACAATCTGTTAATTCAAGGAAGGTTGGAATCCAAAAGATGAAGTTCCTCCAAAGCAGTGAAAGGTTGTTTTACATGAGCTCTGAGAACTGTGCTAAAGGCGAGAGGCTCCTTCAAGAATTCTAAATTATGCAAGATTTGGCACATGTGAGTTTATTACAAAGCACAACAGGCTTTGGCTTCAAGGAGAGAAACATTCTTCGAAACTTGTCAGAATGACAGAAAACATCCAGAGTTTGACGTACAGTTAGAGACCCAAAAGAGTTTACAAAGCAAGTGTGTTGCAGATGGTTGGCTTGATTGAATCGGAATCGTCCTGCAGTGCCAGTGGAGGATGCTGGGATGCCACTGACCACAATTCCCCAAAGATCCATTCATACAGCCAGGTGTTACCATGGAAACTGCTCTTCACTGGGGGGCCCCTTCTTCTGAAAGAAGCGTCCTGCATCACAGCAGTCAGTGTAAAGATTTTGTTGGGCAGGAGATGGGGGTGTAAGACCTTCCTCTGAGAACCAAACGACCGAAATGTGTTGGAATAAGAGAACTAAGACAGCTCACTCTATAGGCCATTTCATATGACTTGCATCAATGTTCCACAATGTGTTAAAACCTATGGAACGAAACATGAGCTAGGGTTAACCAAGTATCACTCAAAGTTCATTCAGTTTCAACTGCTTTTAAATTTCAATTGCAGACCACTCGAAGCTCAGCCAATGATTACCTAGTCTCAGCCTAAGACGTCACGCTCACAAACCATTCGCTGAACGTCTGATGCATAAGGCACACAAAATGGGAAACACTTCAGGAGTTTTGAAGTCGTCATCTTATTGAAGTCTACAGGATTTCCGGGATATGCGTGTGTGTCGCGATCTTTAACGGTCTGACTGGAAACAAAGCCAATGTGACAGCAAACCCCTAGTGGAAGCAGAAAGCTGTCATGTTTACAACTGTGGCAATGAGCACTTATATCAGGATCAACAAAACACTGGATTTTCAAAAGTATGCAAAGTTCTTGAACATATCGTATCATTAATTAGATGAACGCCGGCCGGTTAACGTAGGAACATCGACTTCACATTTTCAAGATCCTAAACACGACGTGAAACAAAAACTGTGATTGGTTGCTTTACATGCCGGTCAAATGGCCTCTTGGGCGCTTCTTGGCCCATGAAAGCTACAATGGAGTCCATACTTTCTGTTGTCAGTCTAAAGGTCTGGATACGAGAGACTGATAACCAGACAAATCATATAAAATAAAGGTTCCAAGAGGGTTTTTTTGCAGCAATGCAAAGAAGAATCCTTTTAGATTCCCCAAATACCCTTTCAGTGAACCGGATGTTAAAGGTTATTCATGGAACCATAGCTGTCAAAAAATATACTTTATTTTTAAGAGCTTTTGCAATGACATCTAATTTCGCACCCAAGTTTGTAGCTCTCACACATGGTTTATAGTACAAAGCAACAAGAAATATTAAAAAGGTCTTCTAAAGCAAACATCTACCTTGTTGCTTTAATGCTGTCCTCCTTTCATACATCTGATTAAGGTTTTTTCCCTTTACACCACTTTCATTAAAAAGCAGAAGCTGAAACTGAAGTTGTGAAGCTGTTTTCCTTTCTAAAACATAAATAGTTATGACCTGCATCAGCTGATCCATTTGGCCAAATAGGCCCACTGTCAATTCCTAATTTTACTGACAGCTTTGTCAATTAATAGTACTTTTTTTTTTTAAACATCCATTTTATTTTGTGTAAATGGTGGGTAAATAAGTTTTCCCCATTTCAGCAAATCCCATTTACTGTCTTTGAACAGTATTATGCATATTGGCCACCCAACATTTTAATTGGTAGAAAAAGAAAAAAACACATGGGTCGACCACTAGAACCACTGTTTTTACTGTTACGGTTTTTAAAAATGTAAAACATTTTCACTATATCGTATACACTTTCTGCTTTTTCGCGATCTAGCATTTTTATAATATCTGCACTCCTATGATAATACTTGCAGCACTTTTCGTATGGAACTCAAAGCAGCCGTGTCTCATTAAGGCCCTGACGAAAGTCATATGAAAGGGCACTTAAGACGAAGGCAGACTTTTTCCTGAAGTGGACGAGGGGTTCCCACGTGAAATCCTGATAATTCTTTTGTCATCCAAAACTGATGTGAAACTGATAAATCTCACATTTGTTGATCATAGTTCATGTGAAGTATTGTGAAATCACTTGGTCTCATGGAATACAGGGCCAAGCGAATGAACTGGATTTTCTTTTTTTTTTTTTCATGCTGATGTTCGGGGGAGTTGGTGGGGGGCAGGGCAGCTGTTGGGTCCCAGGGTGAAACCACAAAGACACAGAGGACACAAAGAGCTCAAGACAATGCTGAGGGCTACCCTTTCAAAACCTCTCACAAGCCATATTGAGAGCTAAAGCAAAATACCCTGGTGGCGGTAATCCTTTTATATTTTGAGAGAGTGAGTTGATACAGCAGAATGCACGGAGAGATGGAGAAAAAGCTTTTCTGTAATGCTCGAACACTTTCCAGGACACAATCCAAAGTATTCACAAATCAAAATATACACAAACAGACATTATCCAGAATCGACAGTCAAGCGACTTTCAGTAATGCAGCATCAGCACCAATGCTGTAAGGGATGTGTTGTAGTAGTGGAACGGTACGCGATGTGCTAGTTTATGATCAAATCAGAAAGAAAAAAAAGAGAAAATTCTCGAGAGAGAAAATCGCAGATCATAAGCATACTTAAGACACTGCAGAGACATTAAATGTCACGTGCATTTACGGGATGTGTGTGAACGCACGCACTGATTCCAGAAAATCGCTGGCATTGTGAATGAACCAAAATCAAATGATCCAAGACAAATCCCGGGACAGAGTATTTTCCAGAATCTCAGTGTGAAAGTGGCTTTAAAGAGATAGTTTATGAAATGTTTCATTGACTCTCATGACATTCCAAGCCTGCAGAACACAAAATATATATATTTTGAAGAATGTAAAATTGTTGATGATTAAGGATGAAAAATCACTGGACGCCACTGACTTGCATTGCATGGAAAATATATTCTTTAATGTTCCACATAAGAAAACAGTCCATGTATTGCCTGGAATGACATGAGGGTGAGTAAATGACAAATGTTCTTTCTTGGGTGAATTCTCTCACTTATGAAAAAGCAAGCAAGTCTAATGTCTTGTTCTCAAAGTGTTCCATTGATTCTGCGTTCCAGACAAGTTGGAAATACAATCTGAAAACTCCAAGTTGCCGAATATAGCTAAAAAAAAAAACTGAACATAGCTTATGTAGGAAGAGGCGTGTTGTTTGGAAACATTGTGGAAACACTAAATGGGGAAAATGTAACATCAGAAAATGTAAGAGTCAAAAGAATGAAACGTCATAATGACGAGTTGTGTGAAGATGAGCTTATAGAATAAATCTATAATATCTATATATAAAGATCAGTATGTGGAACATTTTTTTGTTGTGATTCCATCTATAAATATGTTATAGAAATGCATAATTTTCAATTCAGATGTAGATATTTTTGTTTATTGTCACCATATAATTTAATCTTGTTTAGGCCACGTTACGTTTTAGGCTTGAACGGGTCAAGTAAGGAATAATTGACAACAGCCCGTTGAATTATTAGAAAAATAATGCACACCCGAGGTGGTAATGCGGTCACGACGCAAAGCGGAGTGGCCGTTACACCTCGGTGTGCATTATTTTTCTAATAATTCAACAGCCTGAAGTCAATTATTCCGCTTACACTACAGTTACCACACATCGAAACATTGTTCAAATGATGTATTTCAAGACGTTTGTAAAGTTTTTGTCATTAAAACGCTCTTGTATGTAGGACTAATTTATTGCGCATCTAATCCCATGCCTCCGTTGCTAATTCCAAAACGTCATTTTAGAGTTAGTAACGGAGGTTTGAGCCACTGATAGCAAACTAATGCTGGACATACTTAACAACTGGCTGAAAAATTCTGTTTCCATCGACTGCAGCAGATTTTAAACACAGACTGAACGCGCTGAACACGCGTTTGGGCATGATCAATCATAACAAAGTATCAAATTACATTCATAACCGGCCTTACAATAAGTGTGTCCCCAGCTTTATGCAGTTATTAGAGAGAGAGAGAGAGAGAGAGAGAGAGAGAGAGAGAGAGAGAGAGAGAGAGAGAGAGAGACATGTGCTTCAATGTTATTATTTATTAATTAATTCAATTCAGTGTCCTATAATTCAATTCCTATTAACAAGTAGGCTATAGGCCTATCAATAATTATTTATTTGTTATAGCCTATTAAGTGAGTGATATGGAACTGTAACTACGTTAGCCGTGCGTTTCCCTGAAAATAATTGCACACCTTAGAACGTTCTCAACCAATCAGAATCAAGCATTCAACAGCCCTGTAGTATAAGTTGTAATAATGAACTTGAGATTCACAGGTGCACTTGACTGCATAAGCTTCGCGCCTATTGACTGAACACATAATATGCATGCGCATAACATCACAGTTTTTAAAATTCACGTTTTTGAAGTTTACACGGAGACTATAATGGCATCGTTTTCAAAAACGTGCACTTTGAAACCAGTTTTCAAATGTTTGCACTTTCAGGTCCCCAAAACACTGCTGTCATGTAAGTGACCGGCCAAAACACATACGTTTTTTTGAAAATGGTGTGGCCCTGTGGTAATTATTTGATACTTAGCTAACTGGCAAACTCCAGTAGTAATGATACAATCTATTTTGAATTCTTTCATGGAAACTAACGGGTATAAACCTTAATTTAACAATTAAATAGCCTAATAAATCATAAAGAAACTTAACACCTATAGGATTCCGCTGTTATTACAGTGCATTGTGAGATTGAATGAGTGCACTCAATGTCCACTATGGATTAGGACACCACTACAAATGGTGGCATCCCTTATTTAGGTGTAGCAATTCCCAAGGAGAAATCTTAGTTTTCCAGACCACATGGAAAACAAAAGTAAATCTGCAACTGGCTGGTTAGAAATTATGCTTCAGCAAGTAAACCAGGTGTGAAGGATATCACTTCACCTTTTTCTGGATGTTGTGGTACATGTAATGTTCTCCCAGCTTCCTATGATCTCTTAAAACCCCTTCATGCAAATCAGAGCCAAGGGCTGGATGGCAAAGCTCTGAATTATTGACATTGCCCTTGCTTACAGTGTCCAGAACCTCTGCACATACAATCTCTGAGGACCAGAGCAAAGCTGAAATTGGGCCATAAAGAATGATGGAATTGAGGGAGGTAAAAACATTCTAAACTTTAAAGCTGAAGTGTATAATTTGAGATGTTAAAATGCTTTCTAACCCAGCCTAACATGCAACAATAACTATAATCCATCTGCAGGTTGATTTCCTTGTAAAATGGAAATTTGCGAGTTCAAGTTTGACATCAACAAACGTAAACACGTGGCGCAAGTGCGTTCTGAAGCTCACGCGAGAAGTCTTCTCGCCACAAGCTTCACAACGTAGAAGACATTAATTCATCAACTGGGGTCATATGGTTTACTAAGCATGCTCAGAACATGCTTTTCGGCACCCATCCCCAAACACTGAAAGCCGTATCAGCTGATACCGATCACCAAAATAAATAGTACATATCTTGTCATTTGGCCATTATTAACATCAATATATAAATTAAGTATCAAAATTAAGAGACAAGAAAGTATCATAAATTGACAACTCATTTATTAGCAAGCAACATATTCCATTCCTCTCATAGAGGTAATTAGAAACAGCTTGGAGCTTGACATATAACTTTCCTGTGAAATAAGAATAAAAAATAAAAAAAAGAATAAACAGTCAGGAAGTAGGCTAATCAAATGTAAAACAGCACTCCATTGTCTTCACTGTATACTTTAGTAGGAATAAACTAATTCTAAAAGAGCAGCGAGTTCTAGATAAACACTATTTTAATTATCTTATCATTTACTCACTGCTGACCTGTATGAATTTAATTCTTTTGCTGAACACAAAAGATGATACAGATATTTTGAAGAATGACGGTGGCCAAACAGTTGATGGGACATACTGACTTCCAAAGTATTTTTTTTCCCCATACTATGGAAATAAATGGGAGCCATCAACTGTTTGGCCACCGACATTCTCCAAACTGTCTTGTGTTGTTAAGCAGAGGAAGAAAAAATGCATACAGGTTTAGAACAACTTGGTGGTGACTGGTGAGTAAATGAAAAGACAATCTTATGAATCACCTTCAAAGGGATGGATTATTTGTCTAAAAAAATCATAGTTGCTGTTCATCTGGAGTTTTTGCTCCTAACACGATCGTTTTCTCATTTTATTTTGGCCGATCTCTATTCCGGATTTGCGCACAAACTGCATTACAATCATTTCCCAAAATGTAATTTGTGTGGAAATATTAACTCTGCAAACAGGACGTTAACAGAGGTCAGAGACAGAACACCCTGAGGATGGACACAAAGAGGAGAACAGACACGCCAACAGAGAAATTACTGTGGCAGTCACACTCACAAGTATATAAATATATATAAAATTGCGGTTTATATGAATGTATCTCTAAAGGGAACAGACTGTCTTCAGAAAAGCTTTGATTGCATTACCTTTACTTCTTACCTCCGTATAATGTCCGTTTAGAAGCGCAGCACTGCTTTGTGTACAGCGATAAATGGAAACACTATTTCGCTGTTGTTCCATAAGCGCCACATACTGTCTGAGAGTGAATTTAAAATTTCATTCAATCTGTCTGCACTGCAGTTTTTGTTTTGTGCAGGTGTATCTTTTATGTAGCTTAATTTCCCTAATCAAAAGACAGACCATTTTGTTTTTGCTTTATATCATAACTATACAACCTTATTTAGAGACCCCCTGTGGTGAAAATCAAGTTTTTAATGTTGTTTATATGTCTATGTGGTGCTTTTAATATGCTTTAAGACAAACAATGTGCAAGTCGACACCATTATGCAGAGTTTTTCTCCTTAAATCATCAGTGAAAAAAAGACAGTCTCAAAAACAGTTTGAATTCGCCAGTGTTTCTTACATCACAAACTACTTAGTAACCAATCACTTAAAAATGCAGGCGGCCTTTAGCATACCATTAACTGCTGCGTAGCAGAAAACACCTGTTTTGGAGTTGCAGTTTCAGTTGAATTTGGGGAAACCACATGAAACATTTGTTGTGAAGCTATTTCGATTACTTTTGTTTGATGTGTTCATTGTAAACAGCTGAAAGTTGTAAATTTTGCCAATAAACATGATTTGCAATGGGGGTTGAATAATTTCAATTACAACTGTATGCTTTTCTCCACTGACTTTCTTTGATGTTCAAAGTGTTTCAAAGGATGATGATTTTTAGAAGGCAGACTGAGATGGCAAATGGGAACATGGTTTGTGTAACATTACCAACACATTATAAGCTGTTTGATAACGTAATCAAGCCAAAGGCTAATAATTAATTACCGTTATGTTTGCGAAGTTGTAGAGAGTGATACATAAAACGCGTTACCATTCTGATACATCTGATAGTTGTAGACGAGCCTGTACGAGTATACTAAATACTAAATGAAGCAAGGGTATAGAGCTACATTCGAGCTATTTTGAGGCATGAATTTAAATGTGCCATTTTGGTGATCAAAAATAAGTAAAGGGATAAAATTGACTACAGGGGGATTTTAATTAAAAACAATAGCATATTTGGATCGTGATTAAATTCAGTGGTTGTCTCTAATATCGGCCCCTTTCACACAGAGATTCCAGAAAATACACTGATAAAGTGACCCGGGATTTGACCCGGGTTCGTTTGATTTTGGTTCATTCACACTGGAAATGATTTTCCGGAATCAGAGAGTCCGTTCACACACAAACCGTAAAAATGTCCCAGCAGCGTCTATAGTTTGATTATGACCTGCGATTTCTTTCTGGAGAAACCACACTTGTGCATTTTTTTCTCTGATTCGATCATAAACTAGCACATTACGTACCGTTTCACTCCTGCTTTCACTACAGCGTCATCATTACGACACGGCATTGTTTACGGCTTTTGTTCACATAGCGCGCGTTCCGGGACTGATCCCGGCAATGTTACTAGGTCCCCAACCTGGCATCAATCCCGGGTCGTGTTTACGTTCACACAGAAGGCGTTCTGGCAATTTCCCGGCAATTTCCCGGGATCAACGCACTGTGTGAAAGGGGCTTATCAGAATCAGCCAATTTGCTTGTAAAAAATGTTTAAATCTGCAATGAAAAATCTAAATTGCATCCCTAAAATAGAAAATCATGTCATTAACCCAATTCCATTTGAAACTACACACTTCAGCTTTAAATGCTTGAGAAGAGATCTAATGAAAAGAGCGGTGCAGTGCAATAAGACCAGGTGTGAGGATTAGATCTATATTCACAGATTACCTGTGACGAGACAAGCTCTTCCTGGATAAAGTTTTTAGAGGAGATCACTACAGAACAAGACAAATCTGATTTCCTAATTTCTACACAGCCATGTTAGATGTTTGTGAGGCTGGACTAACAGCGCAAGTCATCCGTGGGGATTGAATAGAGGATGGAATCTGTCAAGTGACTCGTCACATGATTGGCCTGCTGTGACACACCTGCACATACAGGAAAGAGAAATAACTGAACAAAGTGAAAGCGAAGAAACACCATGCACTCTTTCATCACCAGACAGTGCGTTTAAAACAACTTAAATAAACAGCAGTTAACGCTAAATACACAGATACTGTCGATGCTCAAAAGACTTTTGGCACAGCAACAGGTGGAATAAGGGTAGGGTGACCACCATTAAACAAACCAAATGTTATATGTTATATAATATAACATTATATATGTTAGAAATGTTATATAATGTTTATCTAACTTAATAAAAACATTTGTGTTCTGCCTTTCAGCTGATAAAAATTATTTGTTCTTTAGTCCCTTCCAGAAAACACCATTACATCACAAAGTAACATAACATGTCTTTATTTTACATGACATTTAAAGTCAACATCACTGAACCCAAAGGCAGCAGGTATCATGCAGATAACTAGTTTTGAAACAATTCTGACCAATGGAACGAATCACCGCTCAACATTTTGATTGACAGCTGTCACAACCTACTAGTGACCATGTTTACTCCTGTCCTTTCAACCATTGGATAGGATTTTAAAAACGGCTGTATTTGTACCTCTAATGAAGGACTGTTAAATATAACTAGGTGAAAAACTATGCTGCAAAAAGAATAAACAAAATGCTTTCTTAAAGGCAAAAGAATGCATGCACGTTTTCTTAATATCACAATTAAAAACCAACAGACTGTTGAAAATGCGGGACATTTTCTCAATATGTGACGTGCGGGACAAGGGGTGAAAATGCTGTGCGGTACAACGCAAAGCGGGACGGGTGGTCACCCTAAATAAGGGAGATCCATATTAATCATTGTTGTTAATAGCACAAAAGAAGTTCTGTTTCCTCAACAAATTAAGCCTAAATTTCTTGAAAAGAGAGTGCTGCAACTCTAGAGACACGCAAAACCTAATGACTGAGGTGGCAAAAATTTCTCAGTCTGCAAAGAACCAATGGAAACAGTGAAGGAAAATATTGAGAAAGTAAAGAGCTCATTACAGCAAAGCAAATAAACACTCCATAATTCATCAGAAGTGGGACAGGGGGGCAGTGTGTTCACAAGTGTGATTCACAGAGCAACACAAGAATTCACCACCCATACAGCAAGGGCATTCACCCAAGACTTACATTTTTTTTCCAAAAAGAGATAAACAGAGCAAAAATAATCTCTCCAAATGTTTCCGAAGGAACTGAGGCCTGTACCATGATGGTAGCTGAACAAACTCAGGGTTACAGGATTAGTTTAGAGTTGACAAAACCAAACCAATCCAACCAGGCTTTGTTGGTACCCTGATGCTGATCATCAACTTTCTCTGTCAACTCAGGCTTTGATCATGAGTTTAGGAGTTTAGGTGTGACATCAGTAGCGAACAGCCAATCACACGTTGAGAAAGAGTGAAACTGAGATTAATTTCTCGCGAGAGAAGCAGCGAAATTCACTTATTAAATAAAAGTATTAAAATAGTAAGAATTTAAACAAATTTACACAGCAAGAAGAAACAGCTGTCTATGAAAGAGGACAACTAAAAGAAAAAGTCTCGCTACTGTATATCAGTGCAAGTAAAAGTTGTGAAGTTATTTTATACAGCTGATAAAGGTATAGAGAGAATTGAACATTTAAGCTCACATGTAGTCATTTTATAGCTTCATCTATTGATGCTAAAGCGTATTTATATTACCTTTATATACTTATTCAATTAAACTGCGTAATAATAATTGATGAACTAAAATTCTACATGTGTGATTGATAAAGGGTATAATAATTACATAAATAATATCTAAATCATACAAATTTATTATTCTAAATAAGAATCACTAAAAACCAGACGATTTTGTCTTAAAAAATCATTTGCTATGTAGTGACCTTTAATTTGGAGTAGAAACAGGTGGAGTGACTTTATCGCATCAGACATGTGTCACTTTGCTCACAGCTGATTGGTCCAAGTTCAGTTTGCAACCTCTTACCTAGAACATAACCTGCCCCGGACACAGGTTAGCCGTGTAGCGTAAGTTACTATGGCGATGAACACTGCTAAAAGCCAAACCACTTTCATGGTCCCTAAAACCCAGGGTTGATGCAAACTAAACTGAAACATAGCAGGCTAGCCACCTAAACCGGCTTCATGGTATAGGACCCTGAAGAGACATTTGTGGAGAAATTAAGCCTTATTTTGCAGTGATTTGTTTTGAATGTCAACCAAACTTTGTTTTGGCCAAAGTAATAGGAACATAAGAGTCAGGAAGTAAAATTATTAGTCATGATCTGATCAGTTTTATTATACTAACATCAATATTTCTCTCTGTGAATATTTCACAATGCTTTAGAAAACAGAAAGTGTTTGAAGTGTCTGAAAAGTCAAGTGTTTGTGAGCAGAGCTCTCAAAAACTATCCAGACACTTACTTTAAACTAGTCACAGGCCAGGGTGGTCACCTACTCATCCAACAACCCATCACTATAACGGCCAAATGAAGAAGAAAAAAACAAGTTTGACTGTCCAGCTGTGTGCTAACGGTATTACCCTAAGCCAAGCATCCAATTAGTAGCTCGCTAAACAACCAAAAATAGTTTAAGCAGCCATGTTTTCACACGATTACTGTTATGGTTGCGTTTGAATGTATTATATTCAACAATACATTAAGACAAATCAATCAGGTAACATTAAAGCGCATTGTTCAGCATCCGAGATCCACATAACTTTTGCGCCAAACTGGACTGGAGCCAGTACTGAGGCTGCAGGTTATAGACATTTAGTCCATTTATCTGCTGAAACTAGTCTGTTAGTTACCCTACTAAAGGAATGTTTTTAGGGCACAAAGCACATGTGTCTTTATGGGGGTAGGCCTATATGTACATCAAGTATCAGTATGAGGCTTAAAAATATTTTTTGGTAACACTTTATAAGGTCTCATTTCTTAACATTAGTTAATGCATTAGATAAGCGTTTATTAACCCTTGTTAATGTTAGTCAATAAAAATACAGTTGAACATATTAGTCATTAGGGATGGGACGATTACCGGTTTCACTATAAACCACGATAAAATTTCCTGCGGTTAGTAATATCGTTTAAAATTCAATTATCATTAAAACCGTGTTTGATTATCACGATTTTAATAACTCACTATAAATCCTGTCCAGCCAGCAACAGTCTGATGCATGCGCGCAATGTTGTGGTTTTTCTTTTTATTCGAGAAGGAATGGCGGAAGTGTTCGGGAGATTTTCGGGAGTTTCGTGTTCGGGAGATTTTTCAGCCTTTTAAGAGGACCAAAACTGAGGTGTGGTCATATTTTGGCATTTACAAAAATCCTGAGGGAAACTTAATCGAGGATGGTTACTCTGTCTGCAGAACATGCACAAAAAAAGTCGCTGTGATAGGGGTAAACACTTCAAATTCAAGTCGTCCTGGGTGACCATCATCCACTGTTGTAGCGAACGCAAGGCAAGTTAACTTTGATCTCAATACTAAAAATACGTCTGGGAAATAATTGGGCACAAAATGTTGTTTTGAGTTGAAATATTTTATCTCACTCACTTGAGATAAACTTGAAGCTTCCGCGAAGAAAAAAGTTTGCAGCAATAAGTGGCTTTGAGCTAAAGACGAACGAACAAGTTCAATCAAGACTATTAAGAGTGACATTTGAGAGATAATAATGTATATTCATTGTACTCTTATTACACCGATTTTTTTTACCACTTAATTACGGGGACATATTGAATAGAGATTAATTTCTCTATTCTTACCTGTTAAATCCATTTTGTACAGCGTACAAAACTCATCCAGACAAGATGATCACAACAATATTATCAAATTCTGTGAACAATAAATCATCTCTGATTTCATTTTCAATACAATCAAAGACGGAGACGCAAGATGACAAGTTGTATTAGAATTAAATGAGAGCGCGTTTCCGTTGTGATGCATGGATGTGCACTGAGCTATAATGCGTTGCTATTGATGACGGTCATTATAGGGAAGGAAATGCCACAGAATAGAATCTTGCTTTAAAAAGTGCATATAGCTGCTCGTTTTATTTGTTGTTTGTTGATTCTCAAATATAAAACTTGTTGAAATGTCTTCAGTGTGAGCATCAGTTCTTTTTTAACACTTTCATCTTTTTAACAAAACCGTGATGATATTGATAATCACGATAATTTCGGTCACTATAATCGTGAAATGAAATTTTCATACCGTCCCATCCCTATTAGTCATGCGCAAGACAAACTTTCACTAACTGATGTTAACAAATTTACAAATTAAGAACATTTCATTTAAAAAATGTATTAGTAAATGTAGAAATGTAAATTAAGATTTAAGTACTTTTCATTATTAGTTCATGTTAGATAATTTAGTTAACAAACGTTAAACGAATAACGAAACCTTATTGAAAAATATTGAACTAATTTTTCTCTACAAATAAACTAACTTCAACACAAACCATGTGAAAATTCAACACCAGTACTGAGTATTTTCTCTTTAAAACTGCAGTGAAAAAAGACTCAATATAAGCCAGGTTATCAAAGTAAATTTTTCTATTGATATGAAAAATCGTATATATTTAGCAATATATTGGGTGAATTGTGTATGACGAGTATTAAGATGTTATGATGAATTAGATGTCTTTCTCCACTGAGGTTCTAAGTTGTTCTAAGCGTTTCTAAGGATACTGATTTGTAGAAGGCAGCCGCCTGACTCTGAGGTGGTGAATGGGAACATGGTTTGTTTACACATTATAAGCCATTTGATAACGTAGCCAAGCCAAAGGCTAATCATATAAATTACCGTTATGTGTCCGGCATTGTAAAGAGTGATACATAAAACACTATTGAGTGAAGCCGGGGCTCATTTGCATATTCATGGGTCCACATATACTAAATGAAGCAAGGGTGTAGAGTTACATTTAAGGCATGAATAAAAAAAAAATCACAGGAAAAACATTCAAATATCCCATTCTGGTGATCAAAGATGAGTTTTTTGGATACAATTATTGGCTACAGGGCGAGAACTGATTTCACCAAACTCCCTGAGAAATTCACTCCTGAGAGATCCTCCATCCTCTGCTTGTGTCTAATTGTTGTGAGAGCGCATGAAAAAGCAGTAACACTCCCTGGCAACTCACACCTCCATTAAAGCAGAAGACATGACAGTCACGTGACCATTGCCTTTTTTATTCCCCAGCACAACAAGTGAAAAGAGAACCATTCAAAAACGTATAAGATATTGAGTGCACAAAGATTAAAGGGATAGTTAACCCAAAAATGAAAACCCTGTCAACATTTGCTCATCCTCATGTCCTTCCAAACCTATATCACTGTATTTCCTCTGTGGAACACAAAAGATGATATTTTAAGAAATGTTCTGTCAATACAGTGGCAGGTTACCAATATTCTTCAATTTATCATCTGTTGTGTTACACAGAAGAAGAAGAAACAAAAAAAGTGTTAAAAGTTTGAAGTCACGTGAGGGTGAATAAAAAACAGATTTTGCAACCATGGTGCATCACGAAGCTCAACCAAACAACACCAATTACATCCGAGTCTGATCCTTTGTGTAGCTAACACTTTCCAATAAAGTTCCATTTGTTAACATGAACAAATGATATCAAGTGTTACCATTTTTTTTATTAATATTAAATAGACCAGACAGAGTAGGTTAAAACTTACAATGAACAGTTTTTATTAACTTGCATTAAGAAAGTAATAAAGACTGTAATAAACGATTTAATCATGAATTAATTTTAACTTATTGAACCTTATAGTAACGCATTATCTATTTTTGGTTGTGATAAATATGCAAAAATGTGAAATGTTCACACCAAGAACTATAAAAAAAAAGGTTGCAATCATTGCTCTAATTCTGTGAGAATAGAGAAGTCAACAGAACAACTATAACAAAAGCAACATGACGCAACAATATTGTTGGAATTACATTAAAAAAAATCAGCTGATGAAAGATAAAAACCTTTGACAGATTGTAAAGACCTTGAGAACTTAAAGTGAAATACAACATATCCAAATTTAAACAGAACATTATTAGAGATCCATGATATATCGATATAAAGCCGATAAATAATGGATTTTTTCCTTCAGCTGAGACATTTCAAAACCCATGAAGTGTTCACCATGTTGGTTTTGAATTGCTTGAAATATGATTGGAATCACTTCAAAAAAGGAAGATACAGTTCAGTGCAACATGTGCAACACAAGTTTGTCATATGGGCTACAAATAATAACAAGAACATTATAATTTTGTGCTTGGGACATGACTTTTAATGGTGAGACTTTTGTTTTTGCAATCAGGCTTTCAAATTAAATAAAAAATTGGATTTAGATTTATCAGCCAATATATCAGTTATGGGCTTTTAAATATAAATAAAATATTGGTTATCCGTATCGGCCAAAATGTTCATATCGGTGCATGCATCCCTAAACATTATCATCATTTGGTGTGGAAGTCAATACTTATCGTTTTTTGTGGGCTGACATTGGCTACTGAACTTTTATTTGTAGATGAGTAACCAGCTAAAATATGTACAAACGTGTAATAAACAAATTAAGAAAAGATGTTCCAAATCAGCAGAAATAAGCAAAGCTAGCTACAGAGTTCTATGCTTCAGTCTTTTAGTATGCACTTGCCCAAAGCAAAAATGCACAGTTAAGTGAATTAAGAGCTGATTTATCAGCAGACAAGAAGATTTCCTAGTATTGGAAGACTTGGATAAGCCCTTTTACTCTCAAATTCATGAACGTATAGCAGACCTTTCAACTGAGCAACAGAATCAATCATCTTCCATCACCGGAGAAGCAGAATGCGAGTGAACTTCAAGAAAACTCACTGGTAGTGAACACCTGGAGGAGTCCAGAGAATACAAAGGGAGTCGGCAGTGAAAGGCTGCTGATTTCTGCAACCCTTTTAAACCAAGACTATCTTTAAATCAAAACCACACAGCAGACCTGCTCTTATTTTAGCTTAGTGCCATTAAGAAGTGGTTGGCCTGAAAAAAATATTCTGTTCAAAGAGCCACTCATCAGATGACCCGGTTCCTTTCTCTCATCTCCCAATCCGGTCATGCCTTCTTGTATGCTCTCTTTGTGTCGTGTCAAAACATTAAGGCCATTCAGCAAGTCACAAAGATCCATACGGGAGATGCAAAAGACTAAACCTTGTCTGCTTTCTTAGTGTAAAGGCCACAGTGTAATGCTTCACCCACCCCTATAGTGCAGGAGGGAGATTCTGGCATTTCTCACATGGAAATGGATGTTGTGGAAAGGGTGTGAGAGGACGAAAGAGCTTGCACACTATCCTCTGTGTTTCCTGTTTTTTTCTTTCCCCTCTCTCCCTTCCTTCCAATTTTATCAAACCATTTCCATTGTATCCCAGAGTGACCTACAAAATGTATAAACTTAAAAACCAAACCTAGCAAACCTAAAGGGTCTGTGCATCACCGTCCTGATGCTTTAACTTTACAACAGGTGATAACTACTAAAACTAGAGGCACATTGCTTGGAGACAGTTTTTAAACTTGCAAACTGACCTCTGTCTGTTCTCTAGAGTAACCTCCCTAGGCTCCCTCCTCCCAAACAAAACTTTATTTGACAACAGATATTACATAAACACATGGAGCAATAGATGGCATTACAAACCCTGTAAAACAAGTTACATAATATTACAAATTATGCTGAAACTTTCAAACCTAAGACCCTGAACTTAAATAGCAGCCCAAATCTCTTAGGTTTATAAATTATTATAAAAGGAAAGCATTTGCCTATAAATAAAAAATAAATAAAAGTTTTGTATAGCCATGTGATCATACGGTGTAGTTGTTTTCATTTGTTCAAATCACCTGAGGTTGCAGAGATGGATGAAAAGTTCTGTTATTAATAATATTTTGTGTACGCTGTATTTGAAATAAACTTCCTGAAGAGTTTGAGAGAGAGAAAAAACTATCCTTTGAAAAACTTGGATCGGCTGTAGTCAGTGCTAACATGTGCTTGTCTCGCGACCTGCACGCGCTGCACACAAATCTGTACATTTTAATAATTGCACACTCACAACGTGCCATCAAGTTTAATATTTCCCGAAAATGCCTATTCAAAACCGAAAACTCTGTGCGGATATTGGCGGGTACTTCACGTGGATTTAAAGCCCTTCTGGGAGGCGGCAGTGGCAAAGGCTGAACGTCGATTGTTAGCTAGCTAAGCTAACGTGCTAGGTTAACAGCTATGAGATGTTTCAGCTGCCTTTGGTGACACGGGTACAAAATGGAGCACTTTATATTAGAAATGCCATTCTATAGGAAAATCGGGGAAACATTTATAAACCACATCGTCTTTCGATTGTCCAGCTGTGGGTGCGCTAAAAGTGTTAGCTTAAGCTAAACCTCTTGTCGCTAACCGGCTAAACAAGAGAAAAACAGAATGAATACTACTATTACTTATGGGTTTATTGATCTTTACTAATCTAAAACACCAAACGATCTCAGATATATATATATATATATAAACACACCGTATAAACGGTGTAGTAGATCATCCAATACATTTAGAGGGCAACAACAACATCTATCTGCTGTGAAGAGAAAATGGTTTAATTTATAAAATCTGAAGTGCGAGTTAAATCTGTATGAGCAAACCAGCAGAAAAGCAAAACGACAGTTTCTCAAGCTTTTCTATATTAGGTTTGTTTTATGCAGCTACACAACTACTAAACACTGTATTTAGTGTACGTCCTATTTCTTGGGTTAAATAGTTTAACTGTTAAAGTTGCTTACAATAACAACAGTTGCGAAATAGTGCATGCGAGTGATTTCTATTATTATTATTATTATTATTATTATTATAAGTGAAACACTGCAGTTTTAAATACCAAACCTGCTTCAACAGACCAGATAGGCACTCTGAACAGAAGCACATCATAAGCAGCGGTACATATACTAAATATTATATACACGAGAAAAGGCCATGCAGTCAGCTTCATATGTCCACTGCATGACGTTGTGTATTGAAGCTGATCACATGGCCCTTTACTCCAACAATTTCAGCCTTGCATGGTCAAGTTTGCGTTTCTGCACAACACTGCCTTTAAACAAGATGTTCTATTAGACAAATGCATGTATTTACCCTGGAAACTGATGGAAAGACGAACAAAAAAGCTCCTGTGTTATAGGAGGTCAGTTAGTTCCCCCAGATATCTTATCCAGAGTCCAGTTACGGTCACCGGTCTCTCCTCTTCTCCTCTCCGGTGTGCCAGAAAGAAAGATGAAACGATCCTCTGAAAACGAGTTGAAGTTTTACAAGCACAAACCAAACATTTTCATCCGATGAAATAAAGTAGGAGCGTTACGCGCACCCTTCCAGTCCATGAACCAGGGAGAGCTTTTATCAATTATTTATCTTCCGAAAAAAATAAAATCCCCCTGTAATAATACGTGACCGATCTGAAGAACGCTATGGATACGACACACAACTCCGATGCTTCTCCGTTAAAGCGCGATCGCCTTTATCCAACCGATTCCTGTACGACTCCCTGTCAACCGATGATGGCGTCACCGTGTGGTCCAGGAACGTCATCGTGTCGCTTAATTAAGACGTAATTACGTTGCAAATGCCTGTGGATTGCGGACTGTTAGGGGCCGAATACCTTGTTGGATTACAATGGTTTCGTTTTAAAACACGATTTTGGTAAAACCTTCAGGTAAAAAAAAATTATAATATGATGTTCTCTTACTCATTCAAAAGTTACTGTAGTTCTTCTCTCTTTACAGTGCACAGACAAACAAGACATGTGTTTTTACCTTTACTTCGTTTTTTTAACGTCATCATTGTTTCTTTGTCACTAACACTTCTTAATTAATGATTATTAATGTAATTATTTAGATAATTATTCATCGTTATTTTATTTTATTTAAAAAAAATATTAGCCTATTGATTTATGTTGTGTTGCCCATTTTTCGAAAGAGAGTCTGTCAGATAAAATAGGCTACTTTACATAGCTCAACAGTAAAAATGAATAAATAAATAAAACCCTAATAGTGCAACAGGGAGATAAGCGGCCAAAACACTGCAATCTAAAAGCACAACAAATATAAACTGTTTTAGATTGGTAATAACTAACAAAGAAATCTGTAATCATTAATACACGAGTACAGGTCAACACATTCAAAACCTTACTGTATCTGCACGCATGACCCTGATCAACAGGGGTTTAAATCCAAACAGATCAGACAAGACTGGAGAAGGAACAATCTAATGAGTTCCATCTGGTGTTGTTTTCCACCACTGTTACACTGAAAGTGCAACGGTTCTGCTGGACCGCATGACAGTCAGCAAGACTGCACTTGCCTAAAAGGTAAAAGGTTTCACTCAAAGATAAATAATGTTCTTTCATAATCCCATAGTATTCGAGACCTTTGGCATTAGAGAATGCACTCAGATGTAGAAGAAAAAGTTCACTGTATTGAATAAGTGCAGCATGAAATATACCTATGCTCATTTGTAGATAAGATTATGGTTTATTTGGGTAAACAAGGTGTTCAGTGTATTCATTCCTATAGTCTACTGAAATTACCAATTCATTTACTGTCTTATTTAGATCCAGTATTATGATAAAATGGTACATAAATACAAATATATTTTAAATAACTGCTGTTCTTTTGAACTTTCTATTGATCAAAAATAATGGAGGAAAATTATGGTGGTTTGGATAAAAATATTAAGCAGCACAGCTGTTTTAAACTGTGATAAAAAAATAAGAAGTTTTACTTAAGCACCAAATCATCATATTAGAATGATTTCTGAAGGATCATGTGACACTATTGACTGCTGGAAATTCAGCTTTTAGATCAGAGAAATTAATTACATTTGTAAATATGTTGAAATAGAGGACAGTTATTTTAAATTGTAATAGTTCACAGTATTACTGGTTTTACTTTAATTTTGATCAAATAAAAGCAGACGTGAGAATTCTCTCAAAAATATTACCGGCCGTATGTGCATGTAATGAGAACAACACACATGAACAAGCAAGAACAACGATAACAGAAATTCCTTTTTAATATATATATACATTTCTTTTTTTTAAAAATATGAAAAGTGTTGGTGTTTTCTCAAGAACTAGTGATTTATATGGCAATATTTAAATTGTAAACATACACTGCATACTGCATAATGTAAAAAAAAAAATACATCAAATGTAATAAAATGTACAAAGGTTAAAAGTATAAAATATTTATAATTTAAATGGAATGATGAAATGCATCTGAATATTCAAAGTTCTGTGACAAAATCATTATTACATGATACAAACAAAACAAAATGTTTATAATTTTGCTGTACTCCATCAAAAAGTGGTGAAAAAATCAATATCAAATGTACAGAGAGGAACATGCAGCTTCCATTAGAACTGTTGTATTCCGTTCAGTGCAACAGACAGAAAAAAAACATTTGTGTTTATTTCCTTTTTTAGTGCTGTCAAACCGATTAATCGCGATTAATCACATCTAACATGTAAGTTTGTAAATATATAATATATATATATATGTGCGTGTATGTATACATACTGTACACACACACACACACACACACACACATATATATATATATATATATATATATATATATATATATATATATATAAAAAGCAAACTTAGAATTAATCGCAAATAATCGTTTTGAAAGTACTAGATTTTTCTGATCCAAACACTGATATTCTTCACACAGCAATCTTTAGTATTTTACGAATATGTTTTAACACAAAGTTATAGCATTATGAAACATAATATAAAATCAGTTCCCTTATAAGGAACCAACTGTACCTAACTCAACATGTAAAGCCTACACTGTACAACATTGGATATGAGGAAACATGAGGACGCTGCTGAAAACAGCATCAGGTCCAAAGCAGGTACCTGTAAAACAAGTGAGGGAAAAATGGATTAATAAAAATATTTACCAAACTGACTATGTTTCTGTTGACATTTGTAGACAAATCTATAGACCTTTGTGCATTTGTGTATTGTACAGAGTCTTCAACAATGCTGTATTATTCCATTTAAAGTCGGCATGAAACGGAAGTTGCGATCATCTGTTCTTCCTCATTTTCTTGCTAACGTTTGTTCGAACGAGAAAAAAAAAGTAGGGCAGGACTTGATTTTGTCCATAGAGAATTGATCGGATCGTTGGATCGTTGTGGTTTGCTATTCCTGTGATGTCATGTGATTGACAGGTTGTCCCGCCCTTGTGCCAGTGAACACATCTTTTTGATGAACGATTATGAGGGCATGAATTTAAAAAATAATAATAGTGTGCACGGATAAATAATTTATAATAATAAATACTGTAATATTCCATAAAATATCTCATAGTGACTAAGAATTTCGGTTTCAAGATCAGATCAGTTTTCTTTTGAACTCAATTCAGCATAAAAAGAGCTGTGCCCTTACTCCTGTGCTGATGTGGCCTCAGATATTATCCGTTTATGTTTATATAAACATTAATTTGTCATTCTTGACATCACCTAGCCTTTGTGTAGCTTGCTCCCCCATAGCGCTTGATACCAATCCGATCCTGGGAAAAACACAGTCTGCATGACGTAAGCTTACATTCCTGGCTTGTGGACTCTGACCCTCTGGTGTTCCCAGGGAGAGCGAGACAGAGAGTACGCAAGAGGGGGAAAAAGAGGCCCTCCTCATCTCTTGCCCGGTCTGAGCCGTGCTTCCACGCATGCCTGCTGTAATGACTACCAGATGTCCATGCTGGCAGCACCGACCCGAGGGTCAGAAGTCAGCAGTCACAGCTATTCTGTTCCTCGTACGCAGACTCATCAAAACAAACTTGACAGAATGACATAGTCTGTGTTTGTGTCTGCATTAGTAAGCAAGTGAATGTCTTTGGGTGTTTGTGTAAGTGCCGTTCGCACCTCTGTGCTGATTATATGGAGGTCAACAGACAATGTTTCTGTTTATTATTCTGTTAGACTGCCACTTCAAAACTATTTGACAATCTAGTCACTTGACAAGAGTCAACGTATCACAAAGAGTAATCATGTCTTGACTTTTCAGTGTTTTTAGAAAAAGCAAAACACTGTAAAAAAAAAAACTTGCTAACTTAAAGTTTTAAGTACAATCAACTTATGTGTGTCATTTACTTGAATTACATTAAACTGACTAAAAACGAGTTGAATCTTATATAACTTAAAAAAATAACGTTTTTAAAATGGCGTAACTTATTTTGATGAGTTGAAGAAACATTTGAAGAAACATGTTCATTTCACTTCAAAAAGTATAGGGATGCACAAACTTGATGCCACAATATGTAGAGGCCTACTGTTATTAGGTTTTTAATTAATTAATTATTTAAATAATTTAATTATGAATTATGTCAAATAAATGCAGTTCTTTTTAACTTTATATTCGTCAAAGAATCCTGAAAAAAAAGTGTCATGGTTTCGACAAAAAATATTAAGCAGCTGTTTTCAACATTGATAATAAGAAAAGTTTTTGAGCATTACATCATATATAGAATGATTTCGGATGGATCATGTGACACTGAAGACTGTGGTAATGGCTGATAATAATAATAATTATTATTATATTCACATTTATTGACTTCCAAAAACAGTGTGAATGTGAACTGAAAAACGTTTCGGTTACACTTTATTTTGATGGTCCACTTTAGACATTTTGCTAAATATAGGTAACTTAACAATGTCAACTGACTCTCATTAAAATATTAGTAGACTGTTATATAGACTGGAGGTTAGGTGTTAGGGTTCGGATTAGTAGAATAAGTTGACGTACTTGCAAAGTTACTTATAGTCAGTAGAATGTCTGTTCGGGGAGCATCAAAATAAAGTGACAGCAGATATTAAGCAGACAGTCTACTAGTTGACATGTAGTTGCAAAGTTAGTTCAAGCTGCAAATGTTATGACAAAATAATTGAAATATGCAGTCGTAATAAACGGTAAAAAGGTTGCATAGGGAATGCTGTTGTGTACAGTAGCTCTTGACTAGACTCTGAGGGGCATTCCACTGGAAAGTAAAGTAAGAGGTAACCTTATGTCATTTCACAGTTCCAGGAAATGATACCTTACACATTACATTACAGGGTGTGACACACACAAACACATTTCTTCATGCGTTGTCTTGCACCACTGCTCTGTTTCTCACATATAAAAATGGGCACACTTCTGTGGACCCCTATTATTTTTCAAATATCTGTTTGGAAAAAAAAACCTCCACAGCGTCCAAGAGAACAAGCAAAGTTTCATGTTACTGATGAACCCAACGGCTGCTCTGTGGATTTTGCATATACTGTACTTTTTTAAATGTTATTACAACCATTTATATGACTCTTCTTCATTACTTGGAAATGATCTGAATTCAGGATGAAATGCAGTAAAATATGATGTGTGAATGTAAATAATCAAGTAATGCACAACATCTGTCACAGATCTGTCCTGAAAATTAAATATTTGCATGCTAGTACAATGGCTTTCCTGTTACTAACCACTAGACAGCTGTCCAAGCCAAAACTGTACTGCAAATATGCTCCGACTTTGTTCTAAAAAAAAAATGTGTAGCTTTCCCAGGTTTGGACTACATCTTGCATAAAGGAGGGAATAATAAGTCTAGTGTACTCACTGAAAAGCTATTCATTATATTTGGCCAGTGTCCACTTTCTTGCCTCCATCTGCAAGCAAGCAATGAAAAAACACAGATTTTTATGTTAAACACATTCAACAAAATATGTTCCACTTCTTATTTTTCTTATCATATAGAAATAGATCATACATTTGAATAACTACATCACTTCACATACTTTAACAGCATTGTGCACAGTACAAACAACTTCTAACCTATAAATACAGTATATTTGTATGTAGGATGTTTTGAACCTTAATGTTGAAGTTTGTGTGGGGGAAAAAATGGGTTGTTTTAATGTGAGTAAGTTGAAGAACACTGCCTAAAGAGCAACTTTCATGCAGCTGAGGAACTTTCTTTGAGCATTTGAATGTTTTTAATGCAATTGCTCCCCCTGCTGGTCAAAGCACAAACTTACTGCATTCACTAAAACTGAAGCATGTTGAAATTCAAGTTCAAATGAATGTAATACACTCAGTGTAATAATGCTGGGGGGGGGGGGGGCACAAAACACACCATTTTATCAGGATGTTGATAAATCTCGAGTGTCAGTAAAAGGGTGAATTCCGAAACCAGCATGTGTGTTTTATTAGAACACCAGATTGTGATTCTCTCCAGCACCTGTGGTTCGGATTAATCACTATAAATGTGCAATATCTGAAACACGCCAAGGCCCACATATGGACCGTGACTCAGAGTTAGAGGACGTTACTAATAGACGTTTTAGTGGTCACCTTTTGATATCCAGTTTTCTAGATCTTCCATTTCCAGCTCCATCACTGACGGGATATCATCCTCAAACATCGGCCTGAGGATCAAGAAAAGAAGAACACAAGCATTTGTGGGCTGTTTATTATGAGGAGGAAGTTGATTTTGGCTGATGTGGCAGATTTGTATCTTTAAAGAGGAACTAACTAACCATGAACAGCTTTTGTGGAACATTGTGAAACATTCACAGTGAACCATGCACTTTTTTTCAAAGTACATGGTTCGAATATGCACTTCAGATGAAAACTAAATAATGAGATTACTAAATGAATTACTAAATAAACACACAGGGAAATTGTGAAGTTATTTGAAGTTATCAAAATTGAATTGCTAAATTGTTGAAAATAAATAAGTACACCGTCATTATATATTTAGAACCATACTACTTCTGAATAGGATGTCTACTTCATAAACTGTATGAAAAATATGGAAATACATGGTTCAGATCACTCAAAACATATGAAAATGGAGGCGCCCTTATATGGTCAGTAAGGGAGCTTGGCTGTGCATCTAGTGAAAAAGTTTGGTATTGCGCCAAATGAAATCTCATTTTCTGAGACATAAACCTAAAATTTGGAACACAACCTGTTCAGATTTTTGGCTTTCATTTTCTTGCAGTTTTAGATAAAATTTTAATAATTATATTTTTACATTGTACATTTTCATAAACTCAAACTTATATA
Source organism: Siphateles boraxobius (assembly GCF_051911475.1). NCBI lineage: Eukaryota > Metazoa > Chordata > Actinopteri > Cypriniformes > Leuciscidae > Siphateles > Siphateles boraxobius. The sequence goes on along the minus strand of NW_027508777.1, from coordinate 9,928,626 downwards.
GGCTAACCCTTTTTCTGTTTCACTTTCATAATTTATATCACTTCTACAATAATATGACATAATGTCTTCTTTAAAACAAACCCAACCATAAGTCTATTATTCCAAAGCATTCTTGAATTACAACCATTTAAGTTCGGATAGTGATGTTCATGTCTGTGCGAAAAAGGGTTAAAGACAATATTATCCGAAAACTATGAAATGCAATCATGTAATGCTTAAAATCTATTTTAAGTTTTGAAAGAATTTTTTTTTTTAATGTTTTTTTGTTCTCGAGGTCTGATAACACACAGTTTTGCACCACTGGTTAGCAAAATATTCACTCGGATCATAAAAGCAGTCTATGTAGGGTCAGACAGCTCTCGGATTTCATCAAAAATATCTTCATTTGTCTTTCAGAAGATGAATGAAAGTCTTACATGAGGGTGAGTAATTAAAGAAAGACATTTTCATTTTGGGTGAACTAACCCTTTAAAGTGTGTACTTACATTGGCACCTTTTCATGGTCTTCATGATCCAAATAAGGATCTTCTTTTGTGTCTACATAAGAAAAGAAAAAAGATGACAAAGATGTTAAACATTACACAGTAATTTTCTTAATTTACAAGACTTCGGTTATTAGACAGTTTCAATTGCCTTCAAAGGAACTGATATGAAACTGTAAAAATGTAAGGAGAAAGGGAAGAAACACTTTTTTAGTCTTAGAGTGATAGATGGCAAAAATTATGTTGCAAAAATGTAATTCAATTTGAAATTATTAAGTGTTAACATTTTTTATTTGTGAAATGAATCCAGAGTTTACAAATGCCGCCCATTGGGTTTAAACTACTGTGCGTCCATTCAGATTCTAACGCCCCGTTTATCATATTTACCATCCGGTTTCATCTACCATTGGATGATTCGAAGGAAGAGTAAATATTTGTGTCTTCCAGATAGCCTAAATATGTAAACACATGTAAACACCCCCTAACTGATGCATTTAGCTGGTTATTTGTAGGCTATTAGTCCGTTTGAATGTATCCTACATACCAGCATCTTGCATTCTCCCCCTGCGGTAGACCATGACTACACACACGACCACAGCGATGATGACGAGTGTGAGAACCAGGGGTATGATGATCATGACGAGATCCTCTGTGCCTGCGTTTGTATCTGACTTAGTAGCCGTCTCTATTTCCTCGTTATTAACAGGGTCACTGTTTGTTGTGGAGCCTAAATCCAAGGTACATGCAATTGCATATGATTTAAGTAAAGGATGATTTCCTGAACCTGAAAGTCACAGTAGGCTATAAGTTGACCAGATAAAGTTAAAAGCATGTGTCAAGCATGTGAAAAGTGCAATTCGTACCCTGGTTGTCCCCATCTGCAGATCCTTCCACATGAATCTCTATAAAGAAATCAATTAATCATGAAAATACAAGTAAACAAACATCTACACTTAAAACAGTGTATACATTTTGTCTCTGTTAATGACTTATATGGCTTATGAACTGCACAATAGGCCTAATTTCTAACGGCCAGTACTTTACAGTGAAACTACAGCACAGCTGTAAAATGAAAAGACTGATAAATTGTGGTAAATGGCTAGAACCAATTCTGCCAGTATCACTGTAAATTTACAAGTACAATTTGTACTGTTAATTTAGCTTAACCAAACAGGTTAACACATAGGGTTCACAAAATGTGAGAGAAAAGAAAAAGATTTTACGAAATGGCTGATTTATACAAAATTTTAGGGTTGTCAAAGTTAACATAAAAATGCTTTAGAATGATATTTATTGTGAAAAGATAATTACAAATAAATCTGTTTCAGTTTCGTTTCAGTTTTATATACTGTTTCTAACATTAATAGTGGGTAGAAAATACTATATGCTTAATAAATATTTTCCAGATAATATTGTAATAATTGGCTTTAGTGGAGTAAAAATAAAAAGGCTATTATTTAATATTATAACATACATTAATGTTCAAAAGTTTGGGGGATATTTTTGTAAAAATGTAATATTTTTGAAAGAAGTCTCTTGTGTTCACCAAGGCTGCATTTATTCGATCATAAGTACAGTAAAAACAGTAATATTGTAAAATATTATTACAATTTAAAATAACTTTTTTCAATTTTAATATATTTTAAAATGTAATTTATTCCTGTGATGCAAAGTTCAGTTTTCAGCATCATTACGGCAGTCTTCAGAGTCACATGATCCTTCAGAAATCATTTTGTTTTGCTGATTTGCTGCTCAAGAAACGTTTCCAATTGTTACACATGTTGAAAACAGTTGTGCTGCTTAAATTTGTTTTGTGGAAACACATTTTTTTCCCCACACAAGTTCAAAATAAGAGCATTTATTTGTAACATGTCGTTGCTTTCACTTTTCCGTCAATTTAATGCATCCTTGCTGAATAAAATGATTAATCTCTTTCAAAAAAAATAAAAAAATAAATTCTTCCTGACCCTAAACTTTTGAACAGTAGTGTATACATTATAAATAGGTTTTTTGAACATGAAAATATAATACCTTTATATCATATTTACTGATGCGTCAAATGTAATTACCACCAATTCTTACCTGGGAGTTCTTCACCTTCTGCTGGAGTTTGTGTAGTTGTTACTACAACCGCAAAATGTATAAACAGATCAGATTCATTTATGAGAGGATGTGAGTGCTCATCCCCCACAACACTTTTTCGATAAACCCATTCTAGACAAAGTACAAAATATTGCTTCACATGCAAATTCATTTTTAGTTTAAATAAAAAACAAATGTAGGTGTTCTAAAGCAGATACTCACATTCATCTTCTTTGTCCTCTTCACACTGAACTGTAATGACATGAAACGAAATTACTTTACACATTTAAGAACGGACTGTATAGAACCTTCATTTGATTTTTACATTGAGGATTAGTTCAGACCCGTTGCAGTTCAGAAGAAAGACTTTATCTGAGCATCATTCTCTGAATTTACCTGAGAGAGATTAGAAACATTCCTTGTCCTTCCTCATGAAATTCATCCATTTTTTTCTTTTAAAAAGGCTTTTTTTTTTAAAAAAAAACACCCTTTAAGTTTCTGCTAATAGCCAGGTACAAAAACGTTTAATAGGCGGGTATAGGACCATTTAAATACATGTAATGCATATAATGTTCATTTAAAATATATAAAACATATGTATATACAGGTGCATTGTTAATTCATGTTTGTTCATTATACATTAACTTATGTATAATGAAAGAACATGGATTAGCATAATATATAGTTATATACAAATATATATTTAAAATATGTGCATATATATATTCACATATATGTATAGATGTAAAATGTTTAAAATATGTTAGCAAATTAGCCTAGAGTATGTAGAGACTAAAATTCACCAAGGTTAATAATTGCTGTAAAACTATTGTTTATTTCAAAGCTATTGGATTCAATAAAGTTAACACATAAAACTTCACTGTAAAGTTATCAAATTCATCTTAACTACAACATAATTCTTAATTTAAAAAATATAAAAATTATAGAGGAAACTAATAATCAGTTACAAGGAAATTAATGCCATAAAACCACAAGAAAGATACATTTGACCTGTATCAACATTATCTTTGTTCGTCAACAGAGACGAGCTGTTTTTTGTTTTGCATGAAACTAAGAGTAACAAAATGAGTCAAAGAACTATTTATAAGGTACTGTGACCATTCTGTCCTCAACTTTATCATTGTCCATTGTGGTCAAAAGATACGACGGGTCATTTGAATGCACTCTTAATGCCCACATGACTCCACAAGTGTTGTGGCCAATTACATTGCAAAATGATTTCAGAGGACCCTGACGAAGAGAGGAGAAAGGGCAGCGGAGAGTTACTAGATGAATGAATCTAAAACAGAAAAATGGAAAGAGAGAGAGATAGGACTCTACAGAAAAAAAAAGATCTACTACCGTGAGTACCTACCAAGTCCAGTCCGGCTAGCTGTCAATGCCAAAAGCAGGAATAGTATCAGATTCATTTCCCAGACTCCTCGGTGAATCCACTGGCCCACACTATGGATAGACAGAGACACAGACTCATTGCATAGTGACTGGTGTCTAACACGCCTTCATGACATCCTGCTTCCTCTTTCAGACCTGATTCACCTAGCTACAAAAAAAAAAAAAAAAAACACCACCCTCTCGTTCTCTCCCTCGGATGTGATGCAATCAAACAGTGAGCTTGTTACCACAAGCCGAGCTGTTCCTCAGTTAGCTGTGAAAACACATTCCTGCATATATGGTATGTGACCTAACCAAAAACCAGAGAAAAAAAAAGAGAAGTGCCAAAAGAGCTGAGTAAACAGAAGTAGCTTTAAGCTCAAAGACTTTAAACAGACTGAAGTAGGAAGAGATTGCAAAGAGTTTGTCTACACTGCTACAGCTGTCTTTGTCAAAACAGTTATGTATACTTTCTTAGCAATTCAAATGGAATTACAAAAAGAACTGTGACTGTGCACAGTATAAATATAGTTTATTTATTTATTAGCATTTGGATGTCAAACATGATGTCAGAAATCATTTTTTATTATTACAAAATGTTAAAATAAGTTATCTAGCCTACCTTTCTAAACCCTAAACAGGGTGTGGCAGTGGCTGGGCGGAAGCCCTTTCTGTTGCGATACCCATTTCAAGTAAAACAGGTGAAACAAAGGCTGCTACTGCCACAACATTGTTTTGATGTCATTCAGGGGGATCAAGCCGTCATTAGGTGGGGGGTAGCAGGGTTACAAATGCTGCAAAACGAATACACACCATTTACATAAAAACAAAAAACATCAGTTTGACATCTTGGCTAACATCAACATATTCTGTTTCACTGACATTTGCTTATTTTTTAGTTTCAGGCTCTTGCCAAATATGTATATGGAGAAGCAAATGTTCTTAGTATCTTTATCATGGCAATCACTGTGCATGGTTATTAAGCCTCTTAAAACAATCATTAATATTCAGTAGGCTAATAATAATAAAAATAAAACAATATTGTGCTTTAATTAAATACTTGATGAAGAGGGGAGGTATCATATAAGGGTAGCTCTGCTCAACCTCCTGGAAAACCTTGCAAACATAGAAGCAAAATATATTGGGACCTTTGACTTTTCCACTGATACTAGGCTACTCTCAGTAACGTTACACTCTTAAAATCATAAAACCTGATGTCGTTGGTGCATGAGACAAACATAAAGTCATGGCAACGTAGTCATTGAATTATTAAGAGAGAAGTTATATAGGGTCAACTAAAAAGATAATATTTGTAGTGCTATTCCAAACTAAAGTACATTTTGTGCGATTTTTTTCTACCACCATTTCCCAAGCTCAGAAATCCAATAGTATCCGCTGCGCATGCGCAGTTCTACACTCTAGCAACACGCACGCGCAGTGAGTTCCCCTTCCTTCACATCTCGCGCCAAACTCAAGCTTGTGGAAGTGTTTAACATGGTAAGAACATGAGTTATTGCACTTAATAATTGTATTACTTAGAAAACTGTTTAGAAAAAGTTGCTTATATGAATAAACTGCACTAAGGTTTGCAGAACTTTGTTAAAAATGTCGAATAATTCTATATTGTGTTGAGATCTCTTTGATTTGTGAATAAATTTGTCAAAATGTTTTTATGACATCCAAAATAGAGTTTTGTTTTTGGGCAGTTGCATCAAGGTTAAGTTTGTTAGATCCTTTTTTGACGAATGTTAATGCTTTTGGATGAAAGTTTATAACATTATCATTTCTCGTAACGTAACGTTACTCTAATTCGAAGCCACTAATATGATGACTGAGCATTCACATCGCTAGGATGCTATTAACACAAACAATTTGATTTAATCAAATTTATAATATTACATTGCCACTCACTACCCAAATAAACACCTGTCTTCAGTCCATAAGTCATTATTGAATAATCAATATGTTTCTTGAACGGAAGGATGAGGTAAATTAATTAATTATTTTTTACTTTTGCAATCTTTTTTTAAAATTTAATTTAACTCTGTCATGTTAATTAAAACTGATAAAATCACATAATATTAAAGTCAGACTTCATCCTGAAGGCCCCCCCCCCCTCCCAAATATTTTCAGACAGTTTAACAAATGATGTGTTGAACATTCTTGAACAGAGATAAATCAGTTTTCGAACCAATTCTTTGAAAGAATCAATTGGCAGAGATTTGTCAGATTTTTTCACCGCTAGTTCCACTTGTGTCAGAAACATGTTTTATTTTTTTCTTAAAGATAAAGGTACTGAAAGGGTTAATTACAAATAAAAACAGCACATCTGTTCAATAATGATAGCTGGCTTTTTTATGTTATTTATTTAATACAGAAAAAATTCAGAACTGTGTTCACTTTATTGATACAAAGGCTTTATCTTTTATAATCCACAGTCTAAAAAGAAAGGACTTAGCTTGGAAGAAAAAAGAAGTCGTATGATGGAAATATTTTTTGAAACCGTAAGTAGGCAAGATTTCACATTCTCATTTGAATATGAATTCATTACGATTATAAATGTTTGATTGTGTGTCCATGTCTGACACAGTTCTCTAATGCTTCTCAAACTGTGGAATATGATGTTAATTCATTTTTTTTTTTCCCCTTCCAGAAAGATGTGTTTCAGCTGAAAGATATAGAAAAAATCGCTCCCAAATCCAAAGGAATCAGTAAGTTTTATCAATCTGTAATATAATCTTTAGTTTATGTTCCTGGCATTGATAAGTCCATGTCACAGATAGAGGGAGCTCCAAGTGAATCCTGCACATTTATTTTGAACGCACGTAATGGTAATCATCAGAAAACTGATCCTTACCTGCTTGATTTGGATTGAAAGCAGAGGATTTCCACAGGAGGTGCCCAATGTGATTTACCTAGTTGTAGAAATGCCCAGGAAGGAAATTCAGGAAACGTTCTGCCATAGAGATTTAGAAGTATCTTGTTATGCTGCTGAACCACATTTACATTGTCATTTAGCAGACGTATGAAAGTAAAATAATGCCAAATGTTTTTGAAACAAAAAAGTCTTTCGAATTGTACTACTTGAAAAAAAAATGCATTGCATTAAGCATGCTTGTGTTTTAATGCACTGTATTTTTAGGGCTTGCATTTTTATGGGCTGAAATTTAGCATGGTTGAATATTTAAGCTATGAATATTTAAATTCAAAACATTTCAAACACATTTTCTTTAGTAAAATTTCAATAATCCATGTTCACCTTCCATATTTCACTTCCAAAATATTCAAACTGATTAAAAATACAACCTATTGTATTCAACAGGCAGTTTTCGGTCCATTTTATTTCGCTTTGCAAATTCAGTTACACATATTCACTGCTGCAGTGATGGCACATTTGTTTCATTGGCTTTTTTGGGTTATTATTATAGCTCTGTATCCAACAAAAGTTTATAATTCTTACACAACACGTTTTGTTCATCATTATAACTTTTATGAATTTTGAAGCCTAAATACAATCACCAGAAGTAAAAAACTACACCACGGTGAATTCAGTGACACCACCTTTTAGCTTCTGACAACTCTTTTAGTCTTTATTATTTCAAAAAAAAAAAAAGTGAGTCAAAAAAGTTTGAATGAGTGATAGGCTACTCAGTTTGAGCTACATTATTACAATGAAACCTGAAGTGGTAAAATGGAAGAAATTATACAGCTTTATTGTAATATTAAACAGTTATATAAAGCAAAACAGAATTGATTTCGACAAAGCCTCATCCATGTTAGCCTTATTATCTTGGTGACAAATCTGCAGATTTCGCAATGTTGCCATGACGTAGAAAACATCAAAGAAAACCAAATGCTTATGTTTGCAAGGCTTAAAAATGATTGTACAAGATAAGTTAAATTATCTCAAACTTTTAAGTGGCAATGCAGCCACTGGCCCGAAAGGACAAGTGACAGTACATGGGCAGAATTTTTACTGGAGATTTTGTTTAATCTTTTTCTTTAGCTCCTATGTCAGTGAAAGACGTGTTGCAGAGTCTGGTGGACGATAACATGGTGGACACCGAGAGGGTGGGCACCTCCAACTATTACTGGGCGTTCCCCAGTAAAGCCTTACATGCACGTAAACACAGATTAGAGGAACTGGAGAGACAAGTAAGGCCATCTCACTCTCATTAATCTGCACTGCTGCTTTTCTGCTAGTTAACATGTACACTGGAAAAACATACTTACATTTATAGTAGAATTCATAGTAAAATTTACTATAAAAAGGCAGCTGTGGTTGTGACCTTTTTTACTCTAACAATTATCAACTGTTTTCTATTTTAATGAGAGCGTGCGAAACTTGTCACTTGAAAGCGAAAAACAGTGTTTGAGATTCGTCGCAGCAGATTCAAGAAGCTGTAGTTATGTACTTGTGTTTGTGCTAGAAAAATATGTAAGACATATGTGAGAAAATATTCTACAAGTGTGCAACTCTCATTGGATGAATTCACATACTGATTTGCAGATGAGCAACATTTTTCCGTGACATTTTTTGATGCGGGTGTGTAAATGTGTTTTTGCACCATATTCACTGCAGCAACTGTAGCAAAAATGCGAGCGTACGAGTTTCCTAATTTGTGATTTGTAGAATAGGATTTGTGCACCTGCAATGAAGAATTTGAGAAGGTGTAACTGTTGTGTTGTGTTTGTGGAAGAGAAAAAAAAAGTCTACAAATTTGCAACTCTTAAAACAGTGATGAACTGAAATGAAAATTCTGAGCCGAAACCGAAAATTTAGGATGCACTTGGCCGAAAACCAAAACTTAAGCCGAAAATGGCTTCTTTTAAAAACTTATACTAATATATATATATATATATTTACAGTACAAAACCTATAAGATATTTTTAACAATAAATATAAATAATAATACCAAATAATATTATTCTTCAAGTTTTATGTTCCATCAAATAAAATAGTTTTTTAACAGTTGTACAAAAAAGATCCACAATTATCTGAATAACTGCACACAAAATCACAGAATGGCAGTGGGCCTCAAATCTGCTGCTGCATGTAAATAATTTTTTACTCACATTTTAAATTGCTGTGCAAAACAACAGTGCAAAAACAGCATTAGAACTTAATCCAAACTCAAACTGTAAACAACATGTAAGCCTATGTAGCCTACGCAAATTGTAATGTAACTGCTATACACAGAAAATTGGACTGGGGGTCTTACATGCGCTTCATGTGGCACACTAGCACACACACGCAAGGTCTCTCGCTCTCTCTCTCCCTGTCTTGCGTGCGCGCGCTACACGGTTTGGAGCACGAGCTCTTGCTCGCTCGCTCGCTCTTTCGGAGATTTGAACTAATTTGCGGGCATCAGGGAGCTGCTATCAATATGCGGGAGACATGATCAGACATCCCTATCTTTGATAGGCAGACTCGTGATAACAGCTTGACCGTGAGTGAAACCTAAGCGCTTGGGCACGGATGGGAGGGGCGGGTGACATTCATATTCGGTTTACGTTTTCGGCTGTTTTTTTTATTTCTGCCCGAAACCGATAATGCCATTTTCGGCCGAACATTTTCGGTGCCCGAAATTTCGGTGCACCCCTATCTTAAAACATTTCTCTCTGTGACTATTCTCTACAACTACAAATTGCACTGTCACAGGCATTCAGTTGATTTGCACCAAATATACCTTCATAGTTCTGAACGCGCTATTCCCACATTAACGCACTGAAACACGGCAACTGAACCCAGAGAATTCACAACGTTTTATTACAATAGTATTCTCATTATAATGGCATGTAAATGACTGTCCCAATCATAGTTATTCATGTGCATTGCTGTTTGAGCTGCGCATGCAAAAGATAAAGATAATCACTGGTAAAATTAAACGCTTTACTGCATCGTTTATTAACTCAACCAAGCGCATCCTATATTAGATTAATCATATTTACACAAAATAAACAAATTACAACTTACAATGGCACAAGATGCTGCGAGTGCTCGAGAACTTGTCTGTGGCGTGCTTGTCATGAAGGCTTAACTCCATAGACACGCTCATTTCGCCACAACGCACTCGACGCGCTGAAACAGTGGCGAACACGATCTCACAACATGAATTACAGGCGTGCTCTTATTATAATGTTGTGAAGCCTATGTGACAGATTTGTGCTGCACTGAACTACCTTCCTTTTCGAAGTTATTCCAATCATTCAAAACCATCATGGCGAACAGCGCGCATCTCTCAACTGAAGTAAATAATCTATTATCTATCGGCTATGATATATCGGGTCTAATTTTCTTATCGGATTGATAACGATAACATCAAAAATGACCATTTATCGGCCGATATCGATATGTGGTCGATATATCGTGCATCCCTACATGCAACACAAAACAACCTAATGTAGCCTACATTACTGTTGACAAAAATAAGCAGATAAGTAATGTCCTTTTACTGTTCACTGTAAATTACATGGTAATTCATAATTTTTATATTCCATAAATATGACCATGTTTTAGAGTAAAATTACATATAATGTGATGTTATACCATAATTTTTCATCATATTAAGGCAACTCAATTTAACCAATTAACAGGTTTTTACTGTACCATATTTTTTTAGAATTCTGTAAAATTACAAACATTTTTACAGTGTATGCTTTAATATTATGCCATTGATGTAGATCTTGGTTAAATCATTTTGTTCTGAAATAGAGATTTTTTGCAGAAGTGTAATGTATTGATTTCTTTTTTTTGTCTGAGTAGCATGAAGAGGGAAATCAGCGTAAAAAAAACCTTCAGCAAGCAGTTGACAAAGCCAAAGTGGGACGTGAAGTTAATGTGCGTTCACCTCTGTCTCTTTTGACTATATTACTACATTGTGTAATGTTTGTGGGCTGTGTCTGACTACTGTTTTTGTGTGCGTTTAGGATGAGAGAGAGGATCTCCAGAAGGAACTTGCGGCATTGAAAAATCAGAGAGATCATCTGAAGGTTGAACTGGAGAAGTATAAAGAATGTGATCCAGAGGTGGTGGAGGAGATCCGTGAGTAATATTTATCAATATTAAGCATGGTTGAAACTTAGAAATCTTAGAAAAAAAGAGATTTGTCTTGGCAACTAACTGAAATAAGTTCGAGTACTGAAATTTCTAACTGGAATAAAACTAAAAATGAAATAAAAAATAAATGAATACTATTTAGAAATATATATTAACATTTTTTAAAAATGACAAATGAAATTAAAGTGACATTAAAACAAAAACGGAAACTATAACAAATCACGGTTGGGCTTTGCACTCGGGGCGAGAACTGATTGTTTTTGCACTTGATTCAAATTGAGCAGTTTGTGTGGTTAAAACACCCTATTTTCAAATGATTGTTGGAGTTTAACACTTCTTTATATTTCCATTATTACACACAAATATGATCATCACAGATCCCGAGCATCATGGTCATCATGACTCTCACTACACCGGATGCAAGCGGCACGACAGCGGGTCAAAAGCAAATAGTACCCCATTATCTTCCCTACTGCCGTAGCAGTTTCAAATAATGTAAAACTAAGACGTTTGCAATGTTTACACATTTTGCCCATGAGGTCTGTTTTCTTACCTGCAGATATGAAGTGTCTGCATAATCTTCCTTATTGACTAGTGCTGACTATATGAAAATTCATAATTCGTGATACTCTCTACACTGGACGCGCGACACAAAGATTCACTGACAGTAAACGGATGCCCGTTTTACTTCTGAAGTAGGCGGCTATACTACACCCAATTACAAGGAGGGCAAATTATTTGCACATTCACTTTGTCGAGTCACAGCCACGCACGGGGTAGACACGATGTAAGAAATGGCAAAGTGGATGATTTTGTCTTTTAAAGCCCAATCGCAAAAAGCTATAGGACATGCATATTATGTAGAATACCAAATGAGCCCAAATGATGATCAGTGATATAACAATGTGATCCTCAGCATCAGCGTGTAGTGGATAATGCAATGCTGACAAATACATCTTTGCATTTATTTTGGATGCAAGTAACTTTACCATCAAAAACTTTTTCTCTTGCATTTTCAAAGGCTCATAAAAATGTGTCTTGGCTTGATCTGGTCTAATTCTAATGGTCTAATTCTAACAAAATCCAAATTTTAAACATCTTTTACTATGGCAATGTTATGGGCCTTAGCCTTACACTTCCTATGTTAGCCAATGCAGATGAATGAGCATAGTTATTTCAGGGCAAGACCGCTCTGATTGTAAAAACCAAACCTTTGATTGGTTGTAGCGAGAACGTGCTACGATTGGTCAGCTCAATGTGGCCGTTATCTGATTGGCTTGAGTAAACTGTGGGTGGAGTCCACCTATTTGTGGATTTGCTTGTATGTAGATGCTTGCTTGTTTCAAAATCCACAGATGCGTGAGGAGATTTACAAATGCAGAAGAAGAGATTCACAAATGTGTGCAGCGATTTACAAATGCACAGGAAGAGATTCACAAATAAATGCCAGGTAGAGTTGTGTTTGTGACATAAAACACATTTGTAAATATTTTTATTTTATTTGCAAATCTCATTTTATTTATTTGTAATCTTTTTTTTTTTTTTGAAACTTTACATTTAATTGTGGATCCTAATCTATTATTTGTGAATTTGATAACATTTTTTTGAATCTCTTATGCCTGGCTCACACTACAGGAGTTTTAGGCCGATTTATGCCCGATTTCCCCTTCCCGAGAATCGGAGAAAATATCTTGTCGAGGACCTTGATCGGTTCCGATGTTCGGCTCAGATTATCTGGTAATGTGAGGCGTTCACAGATCGAATCTTGCACCTCCCGATCTGCTCTCACACAAATCGGGCTCGCCCCGATCATATCAAACATGTTTGATATTTATCGGGATGAGCAAGATTGTGATTACGTCAGTACTGTCACAATAGCCAATAAGAAACAAGTAGGGCTGTCGTGGTGAAGGAATGAGGTAATTTTGAGTGGCTTATCAGCTTGATATGTGCATAGACTGTAAAAAAGGATATGCGGTATTATCTTTATTTATTATCTTTAATTATTTATTTATTTATTGCTAAATAAAAGTGTTACACTGTTGTCAGCAGGCACGAAGACTAGTACATGTTCAGTAATGAAACCGAAACAAAAGAAAGTGGAGTAAACAGAAGATACAGTGTCAAAATAAGGGTCCACATAGTATAACAGAACATAAACCTGACACAAGCTTGTAAGATCATTGTTATATAACAGTTAGTTACGATCCTGTAATCTCACCAAACAAGAGGCTTTCTGCTGATATTTCACCAGTATCGTCATTGCTCGTCTCTGCGTGTTATAGACAGGCTGTCACTCAGTCCAGTTACAGAATTAGGCCACTAGGTGGCGGCAAGAGACTGCCTTTGAGTGAGTCATACACTTCCGTTGAATTAACAAAGAAATTCGGATTCATTCTAATATATATGTAATGAAGCAAGCTGTTAATTATTTTAACATTTAATTTTAACTTTGAGCTCCACTTTATAAGGCTCAGCTGCCCATTCCGGCGCATGGGCAAGGCAACGCTGAAGCTGACACGTCACCTTATAGAGATGACGCCATTCATTAGAAATATCCTTAAATGTTAAAAGGATGATTTTTTTTTTATAAAGATTTCGCTTTCCTTGGTCACGGCATATGTTTCAAATATAACTTGATCTGAAGGACAGATATTTAGTTTACATCCACTTTTCCGCTTCCGATCTGTTGCGTGAGATCACGTGATCATGGTGGAATCATATCTGGCATGATAATCTTATTAACATTTTGTAGTGTGTGATGCGCCACGATTTTCAAATCTTGTAGTGTGAGCATGTTTAAGATTTGAGGGAAGAAAATCTGCAAAGATTCTCCTTAAGTGTGTGGTGCAACCAGATTTCAAAATCGGTTAGGATTTTAAAACTCCTGTAGTGTGAGCCAGGCATTAGCATTTGTTTGTGAATCTCAATCTATTTATTTGGAATAATGCAACAATTCTATCCCCACATAAATCTACCCTGATACAACCGCACTAGGGCTGGACCCGAATATTCGTTCGGTGGGTTGGTATTTGATTTCGGTTCTCATGTGCGCTTGAAAATGTTTACACTATAAAATCTGCCGAAATACAGTACTCTATATATCTTAGCTCAGCCGTTTTTATTACGATGGACAGTTGAAGGAACCCAAACTTGTTATATAATATATTTGCTTATTCTTAGCCTACTAAAGTGTTCCCTGCACCAGAAGTATTCTCGGTCTTAAGCGCACAATTGCAGCTTGTTTTTTGGGTTAAGCTGCGTTGCTTTGACATTGTGGAAAATAGAATGTGGAAAACAGAATAATAGAATCAAAATGTATTAGCCTTTTTACTCGTTATTTAGGGCTGTGCTGGTAAACTTGACAACGCACCACCGCGGCTGAGTAGCACCGGCGGTGGTCCGCAAAAACAATTCTGTAACAATTTTACTTTATTTGTAAATTTTACAAATAAAGTTAAATTCATTTACTTTTTGCACCGTTTCCAGCGGTACAGCTCGCCACCACACGTGGGAGACCGAAACATTGCAGAATGGAGGACGAAGACTACTAGAAGTGAATGTGCTTCACTTTAAATGAATCACACACAGTAAACAAACCCTTAACAAAAAAAAAACGTTGCAATTTAGACGCGCAAACTGGGTGCCGGATGCTCGGGCAGATTCGGCTTGAAGTCGTTCATCCTCGGTTGTGGCGCCGCGCGCGCTGTTACAAAAGAAGCCGTGCACACAGCCAAGCGAAATGGGGTCTTGCCGGTCTTGCCCACCCAACGCGTCATTTTTGCCGCGCGCACCTTCGCGCTCGTGCGGATGCGTCGAGTTTCAACAAGTCTTTACTCCGTGTCAGCGCGCGCTCTGATCGGTAAAGGGGCACAGACCTCTCCCTAATCATCTCCAGCAGTAGCAGCCTCCGAAGCACCACTAACTCCGCCTACGTTTCCCTCGTAAGCTGATATTAGTATTTAAACATTCTCTATGATAGAAAATGTTTGTAAAAAACATTTTAATAACATGTTTTTGGCGGTTATAGAGTTTTAATGACGATGTTCAAATACATAACATTAGACTAACGTTAGCCAGCTTATAGTATCATGATTCAGTAAACTAGTTTTTATTTGAGATACATTATGTTTTTTTATTAATCGAGCAGCAGAAAAATGTGTCGTTAGATTAGTCGACTAATCGATAAAATAATCGCCCAACTAATCGTTTAGTTAATAATCGTTTACCCCAGCCCTAGTATTTAACAATATGGAATCTCTCGTTTCTTTTCCCAAATCTTCACTCACGTCCCACCCATTTTTGCAGAGGATTATAATCTAATAATTTTGAATTTGCAGTGCAAATTCAAACATAGCCTAAATGTCTTGACACTGAGGAAGATAAAATTCACTCTTTTACAACAAGTTGAAAACATGAAGATATTAGAAAAGAGATGGTCTCTTTCCTGCTCGTGTCCCACATCCCTGATCCCTCTCAAAGCGCAGAGCGGTAGGCTTAGGCTATATCATGCGTCTCTGTATGGAAATATAAAACGAATTTAAAAAAAATAACTTTATTATTTAATTTAAGTAACCATTATTTACTGATATTTATTTGCAGAGGTGTCAACTCCATAACTCCATAGTGTAATCAAATTCCCCTAAACTTCTGCCTCGCCCCCCTAAAAATGTGTGATTAAGTGTAAGCTACACAAATTCGTGTTCGCTTCAGTCTTGTTATAATCAGATTCAGCGCGTTAATCTTCAATCCGCAGCGGCGCGCGAGCAGAGTGCACGTCAGAAAAAGAGGGCAGGGGGTGTGTGAGTGTGTGTGTGTTCATCTTAGCCTCATTGGTCTGTCACTGCTCGTCAATGTCAGAATATTTGAGATGACCAATCAAAAAGGCGGGCTTTATGTCACAGAAGCTGCTTAGCGCGAATTTTAGCAGAGTGACTGACGCTTCAGTTTATGGTCAAGTGCGAGATAAGATGTAAGTAGCTAAACTAAACATTTCATATTTTACAGTTTTTTAAGGTCATAAATGTTAAACGAATGACAAAAATAATCAGGCAAACTAATATACTGAAAATAGGCTTATGTAACGTGATTCATGTAATGTAATAATTAGTTTACTGTCATTGTGAGGTGACAAGAAACATTAACAAAGCCGTTTGCTTCATAGCCGTTTGGGCACAAGATTAATAATGAATGTGTACATGTTGAGAATTAATATAATACAATTTGTAGCCTTCAGTAAATTAAAAAAGTTCATTTTTCGGAGGGGAAGAGACAGGGCAAAATGAAGAGACTGAGAGAAAAAGAAAGAGTAATGGAGATGAGAGAGCAGGTATTGACAATCTACTGCCACTGACATGGTTTTAAAGCTATTTCTTATCCTTTTTTGGCCTTCAAATGTCTTGAAATGCACATATCAGAGAAATAAAAAATTTGAACCCCCTGACAACCTTAAATTTAAGACCTCTTTGATAATAAAGCTCTGTCTACGGCCCTGTGTTAGGAATAAGATCAATAATGAATGTGTATATTGTGAATGAATTTAATAAACTTAGTTAGGCTACCTAGCTTTCCTAGTAGCTTTCAGTAAATGAATGCTTCTGAGAAAATTATTCATAAATCAACCTATCAGTTGACCCTATGTTTACTTTCTTCACTGACATAAGGAAAATAATCAGCTCCATGACATGTTTTTAAAGTTATTGTTATCCAATTTTTTGGGATATGTAGATCAGAGAAATAAAAATTTTCTCACCCCCCCCCCTAACTAGCCTACCTCACATCCGGGATCTCAGTAATTATAAAACCCTGCCATCTGCATGTTAATGAAACTAGTTAATAGTGAGCATTAGACACAAAACTAAAGTGTTAACTTTTTTTAGTCATAACCTCATTGGGGGCTGAGCCACAGACTGATTCATGTTCCATACTGGTCACACAAATTTCAGTTCAGTTAGAACCAGATGCATATTTGTATGGATGATTCTAATTTGATTATTTTATATCCAATTGTTGATATTTGTGTTTTGAAAAAGTTTTTGAATGATGTTTGACTCCTAACCAATTTTCAACATAAAAATTTTCTTTTTATCTGGGCTAGTAAAATCCATTTCGGCTACCAAAAACTGAAGAGTACCTGCCCGAAGGGCTACCATCGATTTTCAAATTTTGTGAGCCCTGGTGTATTGTTTAATTGACGCAAGTGCTCAAATAAATACGCATGTCTGTTACGAAATGGATGTTTGAGCCTCGTTTATTATTTTTTATTTCCCTCTGAAGCTTTGAATATTCGATGTTGATTACTACGGAAGCTTCGAAGCTCAAAAAATGGTATTCGGACCTGGCCTAAACCGCACCCAATACCACTTTAAGGGGAATAAAAACGCTTGGAAAGCATGGCCACACCACTTTCTCCTTCTTTCCACAAGTGCTTGTGCTCCTGTGGCATCTGTCATTGCTATACAACCATGAAGATAGGTGCGCCTACATTTGAAATAACGAATTTGCAGGCGCAAAAAAACGCGATATGTGAACGGCCCCTTATGGCAACGTGACAACAGCCTAACCAAGACACTAAGGAATGTCAGCCGTTTGGAGATATTTTAAGATGAGCGATGATGATAAAAGTAGAGCAGACTGCAAACTATGCTCTGTCAAATTGTCAAGAGGAGGGGTGAGAAATAGCTCCTTTAACACAAGCAATTTGTTTATACAAGTTGTATATTTACTTTGTTAGTCAGAAAGTTAGTCAGAACTTTAATGGTCACATTAAAGGTACCGTAGGTGATTCTCTGCAGAAACATTTTTTGGTATACTGGTTGAAAGTCTCCTCATAACCTGATAGCGATTACTCTGTTAAGTGGTCTAAATGTATTTTTATAAATATATTTCATCTGTGGAAGGCGTAGGACCATAGAACGTACATTCAATCGTATCGTTCAGTTCAAACTTGTGTGTTTGCATACCACTGCGCAGGCTGTTCACGCAGACATAATAAGTCATCAGCACGTTCACATACGCTGTGTAGATAGAGCGAGAATGGCAGGCAAGCAGCAACAAGCAGACTCTCATCGTGGAACCCCTAGCATGCAAGAAATATTAATACACCGATAAGTTTTGCTAGCTAAATAAAAACTTGCTGCATCTAATTCAGTTTTTAATTAGTTGTTTACGTTTTGTACTGTAGTACTGTTACTAACTGTACTATAACGTTTTCTCACCGGTGAATGACACGTGATTAATTGGTGTAACGTTGTCTCTGGTCTTCTTGGCTGTGCGCTTTGGTGCTTTCAGGAGGCGTGGCTTTGGACAGTGATTTGCAGGGAGGGTGGGACATATGCTTTTAGTCTTATCAGGCTAAAGTTAGAATTTTCCCAGATGTCCTACTGCACCTTAAGTACTCATATCGGTACTTGTATTAGGGCTGGGCGATATGGCCAAAAATCATATCTCGAAATTTTTTGGTTAAATGGCGATATACGATATATATCTCGGTACTTTCTACGTTTTTCTATTTGGATAAAGAAAATGTATTTATTAAAAAAAAATGTTATTTCACATCCTGCTCAATGATATCCAAACCATGTTGATATTGAAGGATATGGAAACAAATAGGGAATGTAATGTAGACTATGCAATATATTATGTGCAAAAAGGTGGTTAAAATCACATTACATTCTAACTTTGTAAAATTACAAACTAAAAACAAAAATAATGCTTTTGTTTTTAAGAATGACTAAAGGCTAAACTAAAAATGAAAATAAAAACAAAAGCACAAACTAATTATATTAGCCTGCATTTGATTACCCCATTATAATGGTCACTTTCATAAAAATATACTTGTAGGTTTAAAATTCCACATATGGCACATTTATTGTCTCCAACAACAAATATTTTAGTAATATGTATTTTAGTCAGAATTATTGCGCTACTGTTCTACTGTGCTCGTCTGTTTGGCGTGCGGCGGCGCTCATTCACGGAAACTTGAATTTTAGCGGAGATTCATTTGCAGAAGCTCGTCCTCTCCTGACAGTGAAATGGACATATTTTTTTGATTTGTTTGAACATTTGAAGAATGGAGAATATACCTGTGAAATGTAAGTTAAGCACTGAGGAAAACACCACGTCTCAAACGCATTAAACAGCGCCAGTATTTATCTTTCAGTCACTAACAGTAGGCTATGTGTCCGAGCATCTGACAGGGCAAGCTGCTTTAAACTTGTTAACTATCTTACCAGTTATTTTGAAGTGCTTAATAAGCTTGAGTCATGTTTAGGACAAATTGTACTGTTCTTTCACTGCAGGAGCTCTCCACTATTTTTCAGATGTGCTAATATCAAACTACTGTATCAATATAAACGGTATTGCCTCATTCCATATCGTGGGGAAAAAAAATATCGATATATTGTACAAACTCGATATACTGCCCAGCCATAACTTGTATCGGCAAGTACCCAAATGTAAGTACTTGTACTTGGTCTGAATAAAAGTGATTTCGTGCATCCCTATCTTATACAGTCCTTACAAATGGAAATCGAAGAGTCGTAGAAAAAAGGGGGTCAATGCGTGTAAGACCTGATGCTTGTCTTAAACTTTGCCCTGTCTTAAAAGAGGAAGTTCTGATATTTCTTAATGTTATCAATCTTAAATTGATTTCACAATTAAATCCCCATGACACTCAAAATTTCTTAAAAACATCAGCACAGACTGCTTTGTCCTCCTATAAGCATGACCTGTGTTTGTCTACATTCTCTCATTGAGTTGCTGTGCAAAGAGCCCAGAGAGGATGTCACTGGTACATTAAGTTTGTCCATTGTAAAGATCCTCTTTTGTAGCTGATTGCATTTTTTCTACTGTGACTTTTTGTAAAGCAATCTTCTGCTGTATTCTGACTGAACACTTAAAAGCATGTAGCACAATAAAGAATCAGCTACAGACTGTCTGCAGAATTCTGCATAATAACGGGAACATTGCTTACAAGAAGTCTAAAATCTGACAGGGAATGTCTGAATTTACTGTTGAAGGCAGCAAATTTGTAGTGGTGTTTTGATGACTGTAGTGACAGTGCTTTAAAGGAGATGATTTAAGAGACATAGAGGGTTAAAAAAAGTTAAAAATGTTCTCCATTTACTCAATTATTTGAGAATTGTGTATTTCTTTAAATGCACCTCCAATAACAATTTAAAGCTCTCTAGTCAAGCGCACTAATCAACGTTTTTTTGTTGTTGTACAGCCGGTTTTATTCAGCACCTGGCAGTTTCTCAATGCACACATACAAAATCAACTGATTTTGTCACCACCACAGTGTTCCCGTGGGTCCTTAAAAAGTTTCAAAATGTCTTAAATTGTTTTATCAAATTTAATGTGATACAATTCTTAAATACCTTAAATGGTATGAACAAAAGTCTTAAAGAGATAGTTCACCCAAAAATGAAAATTAGCCCATGATTTACTCACCCTCAAGTCATCCTAGGTGTGTATGACATTCTTCTTTCAGACAAATACAATCAGAGTTATATTAAAGGGGTCATGAACTGAGAAATCAAAATTTCCTTGAGGTTTTGACATATAAGAGGACATCGTATTCAGGGTGGGAAATTAGCACCCGCCACCAGCCAATGGCTGGTACTTTTTCAAGTATATAGTTGGTGACTTTTCCTTGTATACCAGCCACAGTGGCGGGTGAATTGTAAAAGATATTTTTATTGGTTACTATTTAAAACATTCCTTGTAACGGTTTGGAAATCTTTTGTCAAAGAATGCTGTTGCTAAGTAAAAATAATGCACTTTTGTTGAGTAACTAATTTGATTGGTTTTCAGCGCTGTGTGTCACGGACACAGCGCACGGACACGGCACTGAACGTACCGTGACACATAGGCTATAGCTGAGCTGAGGTACAGATGAAAGGAAAATTTAAAAAATGTGGCAACATATACCCGGTGTTAAGAGGCCCGCCGCGGAGTCAGCAGTATATGAATGTACAACCTGTTGAGGGCGAAGTAAATAAAAAGTGAAGGTACTTTTCGAACAAGTGGCGCATTGATGACGAAGGGAAAACGAGGGAATGGTTAGCCTACCTTCCCGTCGAACAGTTCATGCACTGTACTTACTGTCGAACCTATGCGTCGTCCGAAAATGCAAACAATTTGTTCTTTAGAGGAACAACTAACCTTAAAATAGAGTCAATAATGAATATGACCAATTCTATTCAGAAACGTCCATGCGATCGGCAAAAAGGGCAGGCCTTTTCGGGACTACGTTTGGATGTGCAAGTAAATTAATAACTTGAAGTTGTGTTTTGTGATGGCTAGATAGCTATCGTTTTTTTAGTTTAGCGATTTAGTTTTAGCGTAGTTTTAGCGTTTTTAGTTTTAGCAGCCGCGAGGATAGGAGCCGATACCGTGTCAGTTAAACTTTTCATCTCCAATCCTATCTGTATTTGTGAGAAGTGGTGCTGTCCTGAGTTGAAAGATAGCCTACTTTACGGCTTTATTATCGAGTTAACCCTCTGGGGTCGAAAAACGCGCTGGCGCGTTTTGCTGGATTTTTTTCAAATAGCAGCAAAATACATTTAAATACTCCATCATTTATGGTCATACAGACTTAACTAATATTAAAAAATAAACTGTAAAATAACCATGCATAAAATTCTCTCAAAAATACAAACATGTACATACATGTTGCTTACATATTATGGTAGCCCTGTTTGTGCTAATAGTGCTTTTTTTTTTTTTTTTTTTAAAGGGCCTGCGCCCGTGAGCATCCACGGAGGAAAACATAAATTAGCTCCTGAGTGCAGCATAACTCATATTGTTAAATGGATAAAACGAATTACATATTTGTAATGGACGTCAATGTTATCAAAGACACAGTTCTCATTCATAAATTTGAATTCCAGAAAAAGTGGCTGGTAAAAAATACAAGTGGCTGGTAAAATTGGGCATCCACCAGCCACTGTGGCTGGTGGGCAAAAAAGTTAATTTCCCACCCTGATCATATTATAAAAATATCCTGAAAGTTTCAGAACTGAAAACTTCCTTGTTAGTCCAAAATTAGCTTTCATTGTTACCAGGTCCAGCGAACGACTCGTCCTGGAATGTGCCTCTTTATGACGTAATAAGGTAGTTAAAGACTGCCTCTGCAGAAGAAAATTAGAAAAAGAATTAGTCTGTGTGGAAAACACTGGACTGTTACCATGCTCTCTGTTTGATTATTAATGCGCATCACGCCAGTTGGACACAATAGAGGAAAAGGTTAAACGTTCAGTACAGCCTTGATTTTGCATCGTCATTAGTAGTGTTAAAAGTTGTAAAGAGTACCAAATTGAACAAAATAATATAACTGCAAAATTTTAATTTATGAATATCTAACGGTATTCTCGGTATCGCAAAATCCATATCATCGTACAATATAATACCGGTAGTCACGTTCATACCGGTATAGCGCCCACCCCTATCCGACGGATGACCGTACGCATCGATTTACGGCGAAAGAATAACCCTTGACCTGACACACAACCTAATGATGAACGTGGAAGCTCAGAGGATAGGGCAAAACAAAACACCAGTCATGAATTAGAAGTCTAAAACGACAATTTTTAAAGAGAAATGTCAGAGGAGCTTGAGTTTGTTGCCCAGCCCTGTTTGTTTGAACCGCGAGAGGCGTCAAAGCTAATGCTACTCCTACATCCTACGTCAGAAATCGCCAAGTGTTACTCTTTTGGCGTAAGTCGACTTGCGTACAGCCGTCTGCCAGAAGCTAGTTATTTTATTCGATAAAGTAGTTTTAAATATGGATATTTTTCTTACACGAACGCATCGCTTCACTTCAGAAGGCCTTTATTAAGCCCCCAGAGCTGTCTGAGGCACTTTTATCATGAATGGATGCCCTTTGATGGACTTATATAAACATATAAAGCCATTCACTGCCATTTTAAAGCTGGGAAGAGCCAGGACATTTTTTAATATAACTCAGATTCTATTAATCTGAAAGAAGAATGTCATATACACGTTGGATGATTTGAGGGTGAGTAAATCATGGGCTAATTAAAAATTTTGGGGGAACTATCCCTTTAATTGTCATTTTATCAAAAATCGTGAAATGAATAATGTCATTATTAAACTTCAAAAAGCTTTGATTGAATTAAATGTGAGGGCTGAACATATCGAATTAAAAATTACACTGTTGTACGTTCTACAGGCTGCTGGTTTCATGATTCATGATTTAGTCCATGCGATTGCTTATGATCTACTGTTGCAGACATTTTACAGACTTCTGGTTTTCAGGCTTGTTTATTATTAAAAGTTCCACATTATGCCTACAATTTTTTCTAGATATTATTGTCATTTTCTTACACAAAAAGCTGAATCTGCCATTTAATTAGATGTAATCGCTTGAGATATCCTGTCACAGAATGGAAAGGCTAAAAACATAATTTGACACATTCAATATATATTTATTGGCATTTCAAGCAAAAATAATATTCGAAGATCGCTGGGTATTGTTAGATTTTTATTTGAAAATCGCACCCCTCCCCCACATGCACGCACACATGCATATATAGGCTACACACCAGAGCATGGGAGCGGAGCGGTGTGACGCTTAAATTTTACTTAAAAAACTTAAACATACGTTTCATATTTATGTTTAAATAATATAATGTTATTTTTTTAATTTCATCTATGTTGATTATATGGAAAGGGAACCGCATGAGATGAGTAAGATAGGATCATAAGATGCCCAATATATCGGGAGACATTTGGAGTGGGTCATACATGATTTTGACGACTTAAGTTTTGTTTCGTAAAAGGCTTTTCTTTAAAGTGAATTTCGTTTGGCATAAATTGTATCTTCATTTTAATCAAGGGTCTAATAAATGAACCGAAACTCAGCAAATAATCTACTTGCCTCACAGACCTGAGAAATATATCTATAGAAAGCTTGAAATGTTTACTTTTAAACAAAACAATTCAAAACGAAAAGAAATGGGCTGCTCTCTGCTTATGTAGGCTAATTTGTATGAAGTGTGCTTTTCTCTCTATAGGTGCGTTCACTTCTGCGAAGATGAGATCGTCAGCATCGTCAATTTTATCTTTGCAGCCGGCACTGACACAGAACACTAGTTTATTAATAAACAATCATGCATAATCATTACTTTTGCAGGTTCTTTGTGGCAAGCTTTATGCGTGCGCTTGAGATGCGGAATATGCAATATATTACGAAAACCCTCATTATGGTTTTTATTCTCTCCCATATATATATTTAAAGGGTTAGTTCACCCAAAAATAAAAATTCTGTCAGTAATTACTCACATTCATGTTGTTCCAACCCCGTAAGACTTCTTTCGACTCAAGATTTCTTTGCTGATTTTCACTTTTGTTGTCGCATGTTTTCTCAGCGAGCTCCCCCTACAGCTGTGAGGCGTATATTTCACAACAATGTCATAAAAAAACTCACTTGCGGCACCTTCCTCCCGCTTTCTACCTCTGTGCATTTGTTATTATCGGAGCCAGCCAACTTCATCGTGTGGAGCTATGTCTACCGAGGTGGGTAATACGCCATACACATTGAGGGAGGCGTGTGTGTTTATGTCGAATTGCCGTAAGCAGTTTGTGTTTCTCGCTCGTTCTCGCTTCTCACGAGACTTCCTATTTCCAACTTACCGGGATGTTAATCCTCATGTTGCAAGGTAGGTTTTCTGCCTAGGAACGCTGGGGGGAGTGGGGAAAGTCACCATTCTCACCGGAACAGGTTATTAAACCATCCAAATGATTTCTAAAGGTTTTATTAAGTTGATATAGTTGCCCCTTTAAATTCGATTTTAAATACTGTAGATACCCTGAAACCAAAACACAGCTAAAGTTCTACACAAATGTTCGATGCCTTGTTATAATATTCCTGACCCATCACTGTGAGTAATTCTCTCTCGCAGGCGCTGGTGGAAATAATGACTGATGTCTCTTGAGTGAAAATATAATTTGTAACCTCTCTTTACATCATCCACTGCGTTCATCCCTGCAGGATCTCTAACAACCCCTCCAGTTTAAATTCTGTGAAAATGTCAGTAGTCCCTGCTGAAATAATCAATGCTTTCTCTGCCTCTGGGGATTTGTTGTTATGTTTATATTTTAATTACATTTAAAATTGGCTTACAGACAGTCTGAACTATTACGTCTCTCTGAGGTGCCATTTTCTAAAACCATGTTTAAAGGGGTCATATGATGTGATTTCTTGTTTTGCTTTTTCTTTAGTGTATTATGTAGCTGTTATTGCAAGTATAAGATCTGCAGAGTTACGAAGCTCAAAGTGTAAAATAAGATAAAAGTTAAGGCTCAGCCACACCTTCCTAAAACGCTTCGTTTAAACACGCTCCCACAAATCTACAGCAGTCTGCGGGGGCAGAGTTTTATAACACTGCCCAAATACGGCAAGAAAAAAGGTGTAAGATTTATTCTCGGTGTAATTATTGTTGCCGCCGGAGCCGCCATGTCGTGGAGACGATGTGTTTTTCGCAGAGGTGTCAAGTAACGAAGTACAAATACTTCGTTACATTACTTAAGAAGAAATTTTGGGTATCGATACTTAACTTGAGTAATTATGTTTCAGCCGACTTTTTACTTCTACTCCTTACATTTTCACGCAATTATCTGTACTTTCTACTCCTTAAATTTTATAAATAGCCTCGTTACTCCCATTTCATTTCGGCTTGTTTTCATTCCGGCTTGTCATCGTTCAAAAAATGGCCAATTACACAAACGTTTAATAGATCTGAGTCCCGCCTCCTGAACACACATCGCTAAACTGATTGGCTTTGTGTTTTCTTTCTAACTTGTGAGAGGCTGTTACATTTGGTTGTGTGAAGCGGCAAAACTCATGCGAAGGAATTAAGAAACCTAGATGCGGTAAGTGACGGAGAAATCAACAGTTTTCTGCTCAAGAATACGGGGCAAATCGCATCAATTATTGATTTGGGGACAGCCGTTTTTACAATAGTACTGTAAGACAATCGCGGGATAAGTGGCAAACATAATCGAGTGTGTGTGTGTGTGTGTGTGAGAGAGAGAGAGAGAGAGAGAGCGTGTGTGTGTGTGTGTGTGTGTGTGTGTGTGTGTGTGTGTGTGTGTGAGAGAGAGAGAAAGAAAGAGAGAGAGAGTGTGTGTGTGTGAGAGAGAGAGAGAGATAAAGAGAGAGAGAGAGTGTGTGTGTGTGTGTGTGTGTGTGTGTAACCCTACATTATAGGATCAAAATATCCCCATAAAGATAGCAATATCCGAAATCCTTGTCGGGATTTTTTATTTATTTTATTTGAAAACGGCTTATAAATCAGACTAAGTGATGTTTTTTGAAAATGCAGAAAGTTATCTGTGACAGGGTTAGTGTAGGGGATTAGAATACACAGTTTGTACAGTATAAAAATCATTGTCTATGGAAAGTCCCCATAAAACATGAAAAAATAACTTGGTCTGTTGAAATGAGAGGCCTGTTTGATCAAGTTGAACCCTTGTCATCCCAGTCTCATCAGCTGGACTGAAAGAAGTTTCAGTGCACTTAGGACGCTGAAAACATGTCTAAGAGCAATGGTCACAAGTGTGACACTTGACAGTGTTGCTGTGTGTCGTGTCCAACAGGACAAACTTGACAGTATTGATGCAAAACATATATGCCAACGGTAAATTTCTATTAAAGGGATAAGTTCACTTATTTAAAAATGAAAATTCTGTCATCATTTACTCACTCTCAAGTTGTTTCAAACCAGATTCTTTCTTCTGCTGAACACAAAAGAAGATATTTTGACGAATGTCGATAACCAAACAGTTGATGATAGCCATTGACTTCCATAGTATTTTTTTTTCCTACAATGGAAGTCAATGGCTACAATCAACTGTTTGGTTATCGACATTCTTCAAAATATCTTCTTTTGTGTTCAGCAGAAGAAAGAAACTGGTTTGAAACAACTTGAGAGTGAGTAGCCTAAATGATTTTCATTTTTGGGTGAACTATATCCTTTTAATGAAAGATGCCGACGTGTTGGGCTTCTTTAAAAAGCAAGGAACAAGACAGTATTGCACTATTGCATTGCACTATAAACGGAGTAAAGTTAAGTCTCTGTTAAACTGACTCCTTGTCTTTATTAGTTACCTGTAACATTACAGAATTAATGAATTGACGTATTTGTTAAGGTCAATATAGACTAAAAACCTTAATACATTATCCTATTAATTTCCTGATTCCTCCACTTCTGTGGATGTCCCCAGTCCCCACCAATCTCAAAATCAAACCTACGCCTTAAAGAGAAGTATAAACATATACCATTTCGATGATAACATGCCTCTGAAGTTTGACTTTTTGCACCATTACAATACTTATAGGCAACTAGTCATCATATCTTCCTCTCCATGAAACACATGTTAATGCTCAGTAGTACACACAAATGGTTCTTTAATGTATTTGCATTTTACTAAAATGGAAAATGGACTGAAATTCATTTTCTATGGGCATATATGCGGCTGAAACAGGTAGTGCATCCCAAATTTTTCAACATTAACATTTTAATATAACGTTATAGTCATGACCTTTAGAAACATGTTGTTTTGAGAAGGTGGTAGTGCCCCTGTGGAGCGGCCTAAGCTTTTGTCCTTAATGGCATTTTTTTTCTTTGCATTACTTTTACTTTTATACAAGTAGTTTTGAAACCAGTTACTTTTACACTTTTACTTGAGTAAAAAGCTTGAGTTGATACTTCAACTTCTACAGAAGTCTTTTTAAACCCTAGTATCTATACTTCTACTTGAGTAACGAATATGAATACTTTTGACACCTCTGGTTTTTCGTTGCGAAAGCCAAACTACTTTCTTTGGCCTTCCAAAAGAGGACACAATTAGGAAACAGTGCATAAGCTTTATTTACAACACTGTTCCAGAACAGTACAACGAAATTTTTCAACTGTGTGCTGCGCATTTTTCTGTGGACCGTTTCCAGAACCTGTGAGAGTACATGGCCGGCTGTGCACAAAGGCTGATTCTAAAAAGTGGGCAATACATCTTTGCAATGTCACGACCTCCCCGTCGAGGGTTAGGAAGGCTGATGACATAAAACAACAACAATTGGATTGAAATATCCATTCTCCTGTCCCAGATCACACACAAGTACCACAAAACGAGATAGTGTCAAAAATAAGCTTCTGTTTATTTACACAGAAATAGAAAAAGCAGGACGCGTGAATCTTCAGGAGGGGTTCAAGCGAATATAACAAACAAAATGAATTCTACCTAAAAAGGAATTAAATGTAGCTTACCTAACAAAAGAAAATTATCCCAAAGAAAGTACAACAGCCTTCCCTTACTCCCTAACTGATCAGTAAACAAGAGAAAACAATTAATAAAGAAAAAAATGGCAACCTCCTCCCTATGGCTTCCAAAATAACTAAATAAAACATTAGTCTAACGATATAAGTCAGCGACAAGATAAATAAACAGATAAAAAAATAAAGACTTTTTTTTCTCTTCTCTAACAAAAGAGAAACGTAAGACATACAAATAAAGAAAAGGTGCCCTCATGATTCGACCGTGAAAACCCCACACAGGGAGAACTCACTTAAAGAACAGCACACCAACGGCTACTGATCTAATAATCTGGGCAAAATGTCTGGGGCAGGAGACGAAGGACAACTCGACAACGGAGCTCTACGACGCGCGTGCAAAAGGAGCTCTGCAGCACTGCTGTCTTTTTCAGCATTTAAACGCTCCCACTCCTCAGCGTAATCTGCCGCAGCTGAACCCAATCAAGCCCTGCACAGAGGGAGAGGGAGAAAAAGAGAGAGACAACGAACTGCACACCATATCAATTCACAACATTAAGAAATCAAAGGAATAACAAATAAAAATAACACATTACGTCCTGGGACGTAACAGCAAGTACAAGTTTGGTTTGAAGACTAAAAACGTACCAAGCACAAGGTTCTCTCACCATTCCTGATTTCTAACACGCACTCACTGCGTTCAGCTTGGTCTGAAATGAAAAGCTGCGGCTCTCCATGTTTTTCCGTGGTCTCCGGGCATGTTCAATATGTAAAATGCGCAAGCTTATTTTGTCTAATAGTTCGAAAGATCTGAAAAATCCCATACATTTATCCGCCCATAGACCCTCTCCTCGAAGGAATCAGGACAGAAGTGGTTGAAAGTGGACAAAAGAGACGGATTAAAACATCAGGTGTAAACGTGTATGTGTCTCCCTCGTCTACCTGTGATTCGATCGACCAAAACGCATTAATACCAGGTGTAAACATGGCCTGGGAAACCGAAGTATCCTAAATACACTACCATTTAAAAGTTTGGAGTTGATAAGATATTAAAAAAATTAAATTAAATTTTCTTTTTCTTTTTTCAAACAATATTTTAAATGTTAAAAAAAGACAAATTAAAAGAACAGGACAAAGAGCAACATATATACTTACATATTTACATACTCGTACTAGAGCTGCATGATTCTGGATAAATTAAACAATTTACCAGTAAGCGAAGTTGTAACATTACCAATAAATTACTGGTATATGCGCTGTGTAAACATGGAATGAAGATTACCGGTATTTTTTATGTACAAGGTCAGAATGCGCGGACTTATGAAGTGATTTGGACCAATCAGAAGCCATTGAAAGAGCAACGGCTCTGGGCCATTCATAAAATTATGACGCGTTTACTCAGCACTGCTTACAAATGTCTTCAAATTGGAGTGATTCCGAAACTAAAGTGTTTCTCCTCGTCTTGGAGGATGAAGAGACTTGTCAACAACAGTTAGCTATAATGTCAGGTATGATAAAATAACTAGCCGCCTTCAGGAACAAGGCATAAACTTCCGGTTAATGACATCATCTCGGAGTTTACTGGTATTTTGGAACTGATGTGTGAATGGTCTGTTACCGATAAAAAAGCAAAACGCTGTTGCTTGTGTGAACAGGGCATTTTTAAATTTATTAAAGTCGTTCTGGCAATTTTCCGGTAATTTAACGGGATTGCTTTGTGGAAGAGGCTTATGACTCAAAAGGTGATTAGTCTATTTTGATCGTTACCATAGACATCAATGTTTAAATATGAACTATAAACTTTTATCTCAGTTCTTCTGTGATGATTTTAATTATTGTAACACAGAAATTACAATACTGTGTGATTGAAAAGGTTTTTGAAGCTGTTTCATACCTATACTGTACATGACAACTGCTCTCTGGTTTACCGGACAGACACAAACACAGATTTCATGGATTAAGAGTCAAGAGAAGAGAAGTTCAAGAGTCCTTTTTAGGCCTTGTTACTACATTACTTTTACATTTGGTCTAACCTAGAAAAAAAACAAAAAAAAAACACCCCAATGTAATCGTTTCATCTATTTTCAACAATTTCCCCCATATGATGAAATTGTATTAGTATATTGTCTTAATGAAAAGGTTAGAGCTTCCATATTGTACACATTATTTACAATTTCTTGCCATTCACATACAGTTGGTGGATAATCTTTGAGCAATTTCCTTGTTGTGGCCTTCTTACTGGTTGACAGTAATATATTAAAAAGGTATACTGTTGTGGTCAGAATTATTGGCACCCCTGCTAAATATGATCAAAAATGACTGTAAAAATAAATCTGCTTTGTTTATCCCTTTGATCTTTCATTCAAATGAATGAAATCACAATTATAAATTGTAAATCACATTATAAAATAAATGCTTTTCTCCAAAACACCCTGGCCATAATTATTGGCTCTATGTTATTAAATACTTTTTGCAACCTCCTTTTGCCAAGATAACAGTTCATGTTGGTGCTGCTTCTCTTCAGTTGACCCAACTCATTTTCTATTGGGTTCAGTTTAGGGGACTGGGACGGTCATGGCAGAAGCTTCATTTTGTACTTAGTTACCCATTTTTGTGTTGATTTTGATGTTTGTTTTGGACCGTTGTCCTGATGGAAAATCCAACTATGGCCCGTAAGATTTCTAGCAGAGGCCGTCAGGTTTTGATTTTTTATCTGTTGGTATTTGCTAGAATCCATAATACCATGTATCTGAACAAGATGACCAGGACCTCCAGCAAAAAAATAGGCCCATAACATATAAGATCCAGCAGCATATTTAACCTTAGACATGGGGTACTTTTTATTCCTTTTTGCACCAAACACATCATAATGTGATTTCCCCCCACTTTCAATTCTTTTAATTCAATGAAAGGTTAGGTTTTTAAAAAAAAATTGAATAAAAGATCAAAAGGATAAACAATGCAGATTTATTTTTTACTGCCATTTTTGATCATATTTACCAGGTGTGCCATTAATTCTGACCACAACTGTATGTCTATCTTTGTAGGAGAAATGGCCAAGAACATTTTTTTAAAGTTAAACTCAAGATTCAATCCCATTATTGCATTTGTCTCTCTGGTAATTTTTTTAATATTTTTGAAAGAAGTTGCTCAAGGCATTTATTTGATCAACAATGCGGTAAAAATACAGTAATATTGCCACATAAAAACTTTTATCTTTTATTATTATCAATGTTGACATTGCACAATCATTTTTTTGTAAAAAGTTTTAATTTTCACTTTTGATCAATTTAATGCATACTTGCTGATTAAAATATTAATTTATTAAAAGAAATCTTTCTGAATTTAAATGATAGTGTAGTTGCTTGTGTTCTCTCTCTCCACAGTCTTTACAATAATGCTAATAATTTCAGTTTAAAATATAGCTTAGAGCAGCAATTATTGGGGTTCAAGCACTTTAAGGCCTTTAAGCCAATGCGTAAAAAGTAGTGCTGTCAGCATTAACACATGTGATTTCAAAATCCTTAATACGTTACAATTAACGCAAATAAATTACAAAAGAATGTGAAGCTGTGCCATTAACTTAAAGGAACACGCCGACTTTTTTGTACTTTAGCTTATTCACCGTATCCCTCAGAGTTAGATAAGTCCATACATACCTTTTTCATCTCCATGCGTGCTGTAACTCTGTGTTTGACGCACCCACCGCTAGCCTAGCTTAGCACAAAGACTGGATGTAAATGGCTACAGCTAGCATACTAATCCCAATAAGTGACAAAATAACGCAAACATTTTCCTATTTACATGTTGTGATTTGTATAGTCACAGAGTGTACAAATAACAAGATCATATGAGACACAGACATCTTTTAACCGTATAAATACTGGGAACTATATTCTCAGAAGGCGAAGCACTGCTACTTGGGCGGAGTGATAACCGCAGCACCTGAGAAACGCACCATTGTTTCTAACGTCAACAAAACCAACGTGACTAAGTTTACCTCTAGCTCCGCTCATTTGTTACTGGGGCGATAGAGCGCGTTCGTGACATCACAATACTAACAGGGGATACATGAAGCCCGGGAACAACTGCAATAGTAGTTACCACCCTATTTATATAATAGTGTCACTAACGTTACATTAGATCTATCTAATAGGACTGTTACAGTAGGCTAGTCATCTAAAAACATAACGGAACACTTACCGCAGCCACAGGTGATCCACTTTGTCCCGTCTGTGCTATCAATGGGATGGCCGTATCCTTCAGCACACGTTTCATGGTCCGTGTGGCAAATTCCATTTTCTCAAAATAGTCGTCCTCAGTGAAATGTACTGAGCAAATACGATGGTCCTTGATGATCTCTTTAGGTGTGTTTGGCTCGATATCCAGAGCAAGTAGCCATTGATTCATCAGATCAGCGTTTTTGATTGGAATTCTATGAAAAATCATGGTATTACCTGCAGGCCTGATAGCGCTCCGGCGCCACGCCGGATTTCCGGCGTACAGACGTGTCTGCGAGAAAAAAAAAAGAAAAGAAAAAAAAGCAACAGCAAAAGAAGCGGAGTTCAGCCAATCATAGCGCTGGGTTCATTCCCCAAATAGCAAGCGGGTATGATTGACAGATGCGTAAGGCCTATCATTAAAAAGAGACTGAAAATCGACATCAATAAAGAATCCCGCTCGATCCCGCTTCCACTCCCGCGGCCGCCTCTGACTGAGTTCATGAGCGAGGACAGTAGGCTACAGTAGTCACGGCACTTCTGACTCCTGAAGGTAAACGTGCTGGGGTGGATGTGGAAAGTTGAAGTATTGTATTGAGTTAACTTAATCTGGATTCTATTATCACACGGAGTGATCGCAATCGCATGGGTTATCTTAAAATACTCTGTCATTCATGTCACTCAGATAAGATGAAAACATCATAGAGCCATGCAAATTATAAAAAGCTTAAGTATTTATGAACAATAAATCTAAATAAAATTAAAATCGCTATGGTTTACTGATTATGAAAGTGCTGTGATTTGTGGATTAATTTACTGATAAGCGCGAGTCTGCAAACAGGCGTTTATTTATTAATTCTCAGTGTTGGGAAACGTAGCCTGCATGTGTTACGTTACGTTATTGTCTTATAATAACTAAAGTACCTAATTATGTTACATAATAATTTTTTATGAAAACTAGCGCGTTCCTTGTGGATAAGAAACCGTTGTATCAGTGCTGCGCTCTCTCTCTCTCTCACAAACAGACCGCGCGCACAGAGAGAGATGATAATTGTAAAATGAAAATTGACGAACTGTTTTGTTCTTGGTTGTGTTTTTTTTCCTGTCAAAATGCCAGAAAGCATTTTTTATTATCCATCCCGTGTTTTTAAAATTCGTTAAATAACGGACGTTTTACTATTAACACAGCCCTATGTCAGATTCTTCTAACATATAGGCTACTTGATATTCTTTTTGGAATAAGTGATTCGTTTTGCTATTATTGGTCCTGTGACAGGACTCCTGTCTATTCATTGTCAACTATTTTCTATAAGTATGTTTGTATTGGCTAACGTTTATTCAGCTAATGCGGGTCCTGTTTAAAATGTGCAATGTTCAAATGCAAAGACAGCACGGCTCAAATAAAAGCCCTTTTTTCTTTTCTTTTTATCAAGTAGGCTATCATATTTGGATATTGGAATAACAAATTAAGTAGAACAATCTTAAATGTACAAATGTTTTTTTTTTTACTGTTTTCTAGGGGTTTCTTAATTTTAGACTAGTTGACCAGCACACATTATTTTGCAATGCAATATTAATCATGAAAAAAATACATTGCAGTGCAGTGCAAGTGAAATTTACGATTTGGATCGAATTAAAAAAACTTTAGAAGTCAAGAATTATGAAGATAGGCATGTGTTTGTGTGTGTCTTGCATTCTCAAAAAATAATGACAAAAATATATGACAACAATATAAGAAGACTAGAAGAACAATCGATCATCACTTTGTGTCAGAAATTAGCGGAGGATAAACTCGCCCTTACGCATCTGTCCCAGGGAAAAAAGTTCAGGCTCAGGATTTTTTTCTACTATCACCCCTGTACCTGGTCTCTCCTGTTTATTGTCGCAGCTCTTTACAATACAGCGAACACCCATGATTGTAACCTATGCTTTTACTATATTGTTATTGTTGACACTCTTACTCCAACTCTGAACGAACTCTCTGCTCCTCAGCACGTTGCGTCTCAGGTGTTGCGGTTATCACTCTGCCCAAGTAGCAGTGCTTCGCTTTCTGAGAATATAGCTGCCAATATTTATACGGTTAAAAGATGTCTGTGCCTCATATGACCTTGTTATTATATAGTAATTATATACCATATAGTAAGCAGGGGAATGTTTAGTCAGTTGTTTTCACAAAATAAACTCCTTCATTGTGATAATAAGTGCTAATCACCCTGTTAGTGTTTAGATTATGTATTAATCTTCACCGCATTGAAAAAGAGAGTTTATATTCAAGGGCAACTTAATTGATCTTGAAGGTTTTATTTTTTTCTCCGCTTTAGTGAGCGAGGGCTCCACGCAAGTTATCAAAAGGTTACTGGTATAAGTCCCAGTTGGGACACCCAGGGGATGTTGAGTCAGTACCAGAGGGCTGCTGAGATTGAGCCTTGAGCGCTACACTTAACCCTGATTAATTCTGAGGTGCTGAACATAGCAGCGCTGCTAATAAAAGCAAATTTATTCGTGCCTTTCATTGAATAACAAACATGATATTCAGATTATAAATCCTTCTTTTAGTTCTTTTGAGAAAGGTTGCTAAATGATGAGTACATCTCAATAATACATAAAACAGATGTTGTGCACTCGATGGTTTGGATTCTTTAAAGGGATGTTTTGCCCTTTTCACAAGATGTAAAATAAGTCTCTGATATCCCCATAGTGTGTTTGTGAAGTTGTAGCGCAAAATACCCCACAGATATTTTTATATAGCATGTTAAAATTGTCACTTTTTGAGGGTGAGCTAAAACGCACAGTTTTTGTGTCTGTCCCTTTAAATGCAAATGGGCTGCTACTCCCGGCACAGGGGGCAGAGCTACAACAGCTTGTGTCCTGGAAATTTCAAAAACTTTTAGCCTTTTATGGTCAAACCAGAGTCAGACAAAGAAGGAGAGATTCAAGAAGTGACAACATTTCTGAATGGTTAGTGTCACGATCCACACACGGGAAACAGGGGTTAAATCCAAAAGCAGTATTTAATAGGGTAATCCATAAATCATAATCCAGTCCAAGCAAAGGTCAAAATCAAAAAGGCAATCCAACACAAGAAACAAAACAAGAAACAGGCATCAGAAGTGTAGTGACATTAAACAAGGACTCTGACACACACTGAAACTGGGTTATATACACATATTTAACAAGACTAACACAGAACAGCTAGGAACAATGATTACGGGGAACAGCTGAGTGCAATGAACTGATGAGTGACAGTGACAGACAGAATGCTGGGAATTGAAGTCAAATGTGAAGGACACCGTTAGAACGAGGACCAACTAGACACTGTGACAGTTAGTTGATGAATTTATGTTGCTGATGTGTAGTTATCTTCTAGTCATTGACTAGCATATTCTGTCATGATAATCTATAAATCCTGTTCCCGGAGGCAGGGTTTATGTCAATTAACCCGGGAGGAATGTTGTGTAGTCCCTACCAGCCGTTTGTTGTAGTCCTTAACCTGTTAGCCTGCAACCCCACTTTTGAAAAATCCCCAGAAATGGCATACCCAAACTAAAACAGATACAGTTCATGAACCCTTTGTACTAAAAGCACAAGTATGATCTCATTTGAAAGCTGAGACCTGGCAGTTTATTGTAAATGTAGAATTAATTATTGTCATAATGAAAAAATAGTTATAAGTAGCTTCAAAGTTTTGTAAAGTTATTAGAAATTTATTTTGTATGAAATATCTTCATAAAAATAATATTGAAGTTGCATTGTATCAATCTATGAATGCACTGCAGCTAAAGCCACATGTCTGACCATGTTAAATTTAAAATCTGTAGATGGCAAGTCTAAGGCCCTGTTTACACGAGAACGATTCTGGGTGAAAACGTAAAAATATTTGATCGGATGTGCCTTTCGTTTACACGGCACCGGCGTTTTGGAGGCTTAAAAACGCAAAAAAGGGGAAACCACCCTCCAGAGTGGAAATCTTAAAAACGATCCAACGTCGCGTTCCCATCTAAAGAGTAAAAACGCAAATCTGCTCACTTTGGCTCTCGGCTCGTACGTGTTTACGTCACAGGCATGCGCCATTACAGGAAAATAACCCCAATATGTCGGATTATTTCCATACGTCGGACCTTCAAATTGCCATAGCAGCTCTGATAAACGTACAAGAGTCTTTTCAGCAGTTGTACAAAATATTCTCAGATATTGGTGTTGTTGTGTCGCAGTGCTTCACATTGCCACCTAGCCGCCTGTAGTGCATGCTACATCGAATTTCACACACTTTTGCGTCATCATATGCACGCGGATTTCCCCCCCGATAACGCTCGTCTAAACACAGAATAAAAAGTGATAACGCAACGCCACTTTTGCGTTTTCTCTTCAGATCGTTTCCGTGTAAACATAGCCTAAAACTCTGTATTTAGTTAAATGTTTTTCAAGATCATGTCATATGACTTTATTTTGATTAGACTCTAAAATGCAAACTGATGTTTATTGTCATCTTCAAAGCATCTATCCAGTCTATTGTCTCTTTTGTTTTGTGGTGCAAACGAGCCCCATTCAGTCTCAGTCTCCCCTGCACACATTCACACCTCTCCGGCCTGGTTATGGCTCTAAATATGTTTTTCTTTTGTCTTCATTATAATTACTAACGACTGGCTATTCACGCTGTTTTAATCCCTAATTTCTTTTTTCAAAGTTCTCAGTTCACATTTGAAACTGTATCAAATGACCTTCTTGAAAAAAGAAACATTTCAGTAAGCATTCCTATTTAGAAAAAATCATAAAAATAACAGCTAGGTGGCAGGTGCACCTAGGCCTAGCTAGCATGTTAGCTTAGCACAACATCAATACACGACAATTTATGAGATTAAAACCATCTTTGTGCTCCAAACTTACTTTATAGCGCAAGTCGAGTGTTTCAAATAACCTTCTGTGATCTGATTTAGCTTCAGATAAATAAATCAGACAGAAAATATATTATTTTATAGTAGTCTGCATAGGGCTGCACGATTAATCGTTAAAAGATCGCAATCTCGATTCAACCCCCCATGCGATCTTAATCCTGCATTTCTACGATTCTGCCAATGATATTCAACGAGATAACCCACTAAGGGTGGAATGGATCGCACTTCGGTTCTGCGGTTCGGCACGCATGTGATTCGCGGATTAACTGCTAAATATAACCATCATAGAGTGAAAGTTTATTATTTGGACATGTATTATCTTGCCAATTTACACATTCAAACAATTTTAATCGCAGAAGAAGAGACGAAAACCGGGACTCGCGCGTTATCAGCCCCCAGCCACACACACTCGAAGCGCAGAGAGAGAGAGAGAGAGAGGCGTGTGTCAGGCAGCGCTCGAATACAGAATTGATTCCTATTTCGCGTTTCCTTGCCCTTGAACAGACACATAAACATGGACGTCTCAACAACATTTCTCTCGTCCATGCCGGCCTTAAAGTGACAGCACACACTTAATATATATACATACACTGTTTTCTGTGTTATTGATATTAATAAAACAAAAAAATACAGCTTTAACAAAGATGAAACTATATTTAATTTATACAGTGAACAAATAGTGTTATTTTACATTTAGGCTTAATGTCTGTACCTGAATACTACTTTGTAAACTTTGTTATTTAGTATTCATCTCTGCTTGTAATTTGTGTATTTGTTCTTATTTTATTAACGACTGTTCACTTGTTTTAAATAATGAGTGAACTTTATCAGTTAGGCTATTCGTTTTTAATGTAGCTATCGAAAAACTTCAATTAAAAGCAAAGTTATATTATAAAACAAAGAAATAGACAAAGAACATTTTTTTGTTACTCCTGCACTTTATTATACTGAATGTCCTGTGTTTTTTGTTGTTGGTTTTTTGTGTGTGTGTTATTGGAGTGCAGTAAATTTTGGTTGAAAAAATGAGAATCGTGTAAGAGAATCGTGATCTCAATTCCCATGGAGAAAAATCATGATTCACATTTTAGCATGAATCGTGCAAGCTCTAATTCTGCACAATGATAAAGTCTATATCGATTATTATTACATTATAAATATAATCTATTATTATGAAAATACCTGACATGGCTCTGTTTTTGATTCACTGAATTAATTTGTTGTATGTTTCCTGCTCTATATTCAGTAGTAGTGTTGCAGTTCACTAGATTATATTACAGTGTTTCTGTTAAGTCAAAAAAAAAGAAAGAAAAAAAGCTCCATTTAAGAAAAAAAGTAATGTAATGACTGTAATTTTTTTGGGGAAAAAAAGAAAGACCTGTAATGACTGAAGCACAACAGGTTTTGGAACGTGCGTTCCAAAACCTGTTGTGCTTCAGTCATTACAGTACTTTCTTTTTTTATTCTTAAATGGAGCTTTTTTTTTCTTTTCTTTTTTCTTTCTTATTTTGCGTTTCCA
Organism: Siphateles boraxobius; assembly: GCF_051911475.1. Taxonomy (NCBI): domain Eukaryota; kingdom Metazoa; phylum Chordata; class Actinopteri; order Cypriniformes; family Leuciscidae; genus Siphateles; species Siphateles boraxobius. The sequence continues at coordinate 9,889,688 of NW_027508777.1, read as the reverse complement.
ACCCTCGTGTTCTTTTGTTATAGAAATGGGTTTATTATTAGGGCTGGGACTCGATTAAAAAAATTAATCGAATTAATTAGAGGCTTTGTAATTAATTAATCGCATTTTAATTGCATAAATATTTGACCTGAGAACAGTGAGAAGTAATTTTTTTCACATGGATTTTTAGTATACCATTTAATAATGACTGAATACATAAGCTTAAGCAACAAAATATTGTTTATTTTTGTTCAACCAAGTCCAGCAGACCAGTGCAATTTTTGCCATTAAGGGTAGCAATAGCATATTTAGAAATATAGTACATTTCAGAAATTCAGGTAGCCTATAGGTCCACGTTAGCTGCTTTATGTTTTGCGTTGAGGTGATACTTGAGGCCCGATGTGCTGCGGTGATATGCGAATTCCTTGTTGCATAACTTGCACACAACCATGCTCCTATCGACGCTTCCAACCACGGGGCCAACCAAAGCGGTCTCGTCAGCTTCTTCGTTTATGTTCACTGTGGTTTGTTGTTGTCTGAAGTCATGAATGCTAGTTGGTGCTCCAGGATAATCGGTCCGCCGAAACTCATCCAGTGAGAAACGTTCCGCGGTGAGGAAAAATGTTGAAAAATGTTTAGCGCGTTTCATCTTAATTAACACGTTAAGAGTCTGTAGTTAATTAATCTTAATTAACGCGTTAAAGTCCCGGCCCTATTTATTATGTCTTATTATAACCCCACTCCCTAGTGTTGTAACTTTTGAGAGCTCTTATATTTATTTAAGCCTTTATATTTATTTACATTCACCACCTGACCTGTTCTATTGCCCTGTTGCTCTGCAGCGTCGTACATCTGCTCCTGTCAAGTCAGTATGCACAGGGAGAACACAAGGCATTAAGACTGCAGATTGATCTGCCTTTTTTCCAGATTGAATTTGACCCAAAGCCTTTGAATGTCTTTTGAGCATTTGTTAATCTAGCTCTGAAATTGAAGTGGCCTGAGCAGCACATTCAGTATGATGGATTACATATCAAAGTGACTCTGCTAACTGTCTTAGAAGAGAATCTATGGAGGGACCAGCTAGCGTGATGTACAACCATCTGCTGCACTTTGAGTTGTTCAGTTTCACAAATCACATGTAGGATTTGCAAAGTCGAAAGTTTTACAAGACACCAAATGCATCTAGCAGATAAGATGTTGTCAATGTCATCAGTGAATTTACTGACAAAGACGTCTGTTAGCCGAGAGTTTTATTTCGCCAATGATAATGAAGACAAGACAAAATGTGAGATTTAGTATTATCTAAAAATACTGTTGATGAAAATTACAAAATCTAAAAAGAATATGATTGTTTTAAATAATCTTATATCACACAGGCAGATATACACATCTTGATATGGCACTCTACTGTTTCCAAACTTTTGACCAGTTATATATATATATTTGTTGACAATATATATATTTAATTTTCACTTTAGGTAATTTTATTTTGTCTACTAAAAATAGGTTTTTATTAAATGTTGATGTTCAAATTATATGTGTGTATGTGTATATATATAGCTAACAGTCAAATCTGACTCTTGGTCATTCTATAGCCATCTCTTGCCCTAAGCGAGAGACTGTCCATGCATTTTCTTGGCGATGATTTTTCTGGGGTAGGTTGCCAGGCCATTGCACGGCTTGGGAATCACACACACGCATTTACACCTACGGTCAGTTTAGACCGTAGTTTAGCAACCTATACTGCATGTTTTTGGATTGTTGGGGAAACCAGAATACCCGAAGGAAATATATATATATATATATATATATATATATATATTATGAACTTCACATGTAACCTGAAAAGTATGGCCTTGCTAACATGTTCATCCTTTTTCTAGGTAAGGCCAACATTACAGCAAAAGAGGCCGTGTCTAGGTGGACGGGTAAGTCATTTGCATTCCTCACACCTCCTGTCAAGTCATGTGATGCGTCCACAGGTTCTGAAATGCAGACCACAGACAATCCTGACAATCCAGTTTTGTCAGAATAAGATATTCTTTATTATTCTAGCACATATAGTTGTCTCAGACTGTTCTTTGTCTAATGAAATAAAATATCACGTGCAGTGTTTTGAAATACGACCGACCATCTTGTCAGCTTGCAGGCGATCACAGTTAGTCGTTCTCAAATATTGGTTTCGTGCAGAAGCGTTGCTCATTTTGATATCGTGGCCCAAAGTCCCAGTCTTATTTGTGGCTGAGTAAAATGAACTTGCATGTTTTATAACTCCTGACTGCAGTACAAACCCTTGGTTATTCCCAGGCATGATTTTTCTGGAATGCAGCAGACACGTCAGGATGGAAATTCCTTTATGCACTCTACAAACGTAACTACAAAATTGGTCTCAGATGAGCAGTGTACAAAAAACTTTTGGTGCGGGCATGTTTCGTAAAACAGCTGACATGCGAAATGGGAAGGGTTTAATGTTCTGTTTACATTTAATAGATCAGATTTCAGCCTAGAGTCAAACACAATGTACACTGTACACTAGGGAATCGCAAACAAATGTAGGCTTTGCTATATTACTGAGTGATCTCATAGATGGAATGGTTTGTATGCAGAAATGATTTACTGTTAGCTTATCCCTAAAACAAACCTGATAATATCAGTAGATTTAATGCAACATACGATTTAACTGAATTATGAGCATTTCAAATCGTGAAAACAACTTCTTATTGAAATGTAATGTCTCTGTATTAAAAGGCAAAATCAGTGCCTGTTCTCTTCACATGTATAGTTACACTTAACTGTCTTGCTGTTCGCACAGTGGACCCTTTTCACATGTCCAGGGTTATCAGAACCGGATGTGGTTATAATTGTGTAAACTTCTATAGTGGTAAATGCGAGATGACAAATATAGCAAATATAATTGTATTCCCATTTGCTCCAATAGCAAAAGAAAAACTCTGTGATAGCGTCGCCATGACTTTCCAAAAGATGGAAAAAATATTGAGAGATTGAATACAGCAAGTCACAAGAGAGAAAGATTTCACTCCCTCAGCCGCTGTATTAGAAACGATTCGAATACATTAATTAATTGTGAGCATTAATCCATTTTTTTTAATACAAAGTATAGCATTATAAATGTATATACCCTTTTTTTATCTAAATATGAACAACTGTTATAGATTTAGATACGCGTCATCACTGTCTGTGAAAAGGGCCCATTAGAAATTCCATTTCTGAGTTTGTTGCACAATGACTAAGATGAGTAGTATTCATAATTTATCTGGATTGGTATTTGTGCCATATGTGTGTCACATTTCACATTCATTCTTTTCCAGATAATGTTTTTGCAATCAAATCCTGGGCAAAGAAGAAGTTTGGCTTCGAGAACACCCACTTGGACAAAGCTTTTGGAATACCAGAGGACTTTGACTATATTAATTGACCAAAAATTCCCAGCCTCTTGGATCTAGTGATTGTTTGATTTGTTCAGCACTGCACAATCAAGCTTTATTCGCTTACATCAGTTTGTTTTACTTTTTGTTCTCGGTTTTGCATGTTCAAGACAAAGCTGTGAGCTATATACATTGTGAAGAGTGCGGTGTAAATTCTCAGGAGTGCCCCACCCTTGAAATTTGAACCTCGTCTAGTCTCAGGCAAACTTCAGGATTGATTTGTCAGCATAAATGGATAAACGATGGTAAAAATGCTGCCGGTGTGTAAGCGGAGAAGGTGTTGTGTTAACCCTTGGCTGCTCAGAGATGCACCCGTAAACCATACTGACTGTTCGGACACATGTTGATAGAGAAATAGAGGATAATGAATTGAGGTGCACATCAAAGGTCAATTCAAGAAAATGAATCACAGGTTAAAGTTAGTTTGAAGTAAGGTAAAATTGTTTATGAAAAAAATTATAATAGCAAAAGCATGCATGTTTGTGTATAAAGTATTCTTGTTCATTTCAATTCAGATGATTTTTTTGTTTGCATTTTGGTTTTATTAGTGGCCACTTTTTCACAGGGTACATTTTTGTATGCTGTAAATATGAAAAATGGTCAATGGCTAATAAATGCACATGTTTAAGCACATTTTGTAATGTCCTATCAATTTGCAACATCATAACTACACTTAGATGCATGAAAACACCACACACACACACACACACACACACACACACACACACACACACACACACACACACACACACACACACACACACACACACACACACACACACACACACACACACACACATTGATATCTGTTCCATTAGTTTCTAAGTTTGTTGAAAATAATTAATGCTTGTTCATTTCAACAGTAATGTTATGTTAAAGTTCAGTTTTAAAATATGAGTGCTTCCTGAATAGGTGTAATCATTTAAAATAATTATGAATCAATACATTATGTTGTTAGAACAATTTTACACGGGGGGGGGGGGGATAATTTCTGTGCTTTTGTTAGGAATGCTTCAAAAATACATGAACATAGTTGGATTTTTTTTAATGTGTATTTTTTAGCTATTTTTGTTTTATTCCAATGACAAAAATATTGGTGGTTTTAAGGGTTTATATTTTTAAACAAGTTTTATTAATCCAATAAAAAAGTATATTTAAACCAAGGCACAAGTTTTGAGTAATTGGTATTTAGGTGTAGATCTGCACCAGCGATTATATTGTTTGTATATTTCAGTGTACTTGTAAGGAATGCTTCAAAAATATATTATAAGGGAAAAAAAAACGTTTTTGTAAAATTACGACATAATTATGACATAAAATATAATTATGATGTCACAATTTTGACTTAAGACAAATGTGACTAGAATTTTCACCATGACTGTATGTCATAATTTTGACTTTTTAAGTCATAATTATAATTTACAAAAACATGTTTTCTTTTTATGTGTGATGGAAATTGGCTTCCATATATTGGTGTAATATTTAACATTGATGTATCGGTTTTGTAAAAAAAATTTCCAATGAACAAAATATTGGATGTCTCATTTATTTGTGAATGTTATAGAAATATAGCAATGTGATTAAACAGTATAAGTCTACCATCTCTCGACATCTACACTGCTAGCGATGCGACTTAACTGTCGGAGTGTCAGTCAACTGTCAGTGTGCCCTGTTGGCGTTGGTCGGGGTTTGCTTTCCCCCAAACGGAATATGTTCAGTCAGCATCATAAAATTGATGTCTGTGTCTGTTGGGCCGGTGTGAACATGACAGTTATTTTTCATAAAATTCTAAATCCAACGGAAAACTTGTTTGTTGGAGTTTGTCTGTGCTGTGTGAGCAGGTCTGTGGAGTGTAGATAGATGGTTGAGTCGCTCGCAGTGTAGATGGCTTTTCTGGCTGTAGTGGGCGACACTCTCACACTCGCATAGGTACTGCTGAGAAAGGAGGGAGGGTGTGAGTGAGTGAAAGAAAGAGAAAGAAGTGAAGCCAGGGAGCTTCAACACAGCCAGCATGGCGAGCCAAAGGGACTTCACACACAGAAAAACATGGATTAATGTCCTTCTGCGACTCCTACAGCTGTTATTGCCGTACATTCGACACGGAGAAGCTCAGTTTCAAGGTGAGGGAGACAGATTCGCCTTATTTAGTTTGTTCACGAATGCAACGCGAGTGTGAAAATGTCGGAGGAACTGCCGAGGGCTGATTTGACAAGTATTCAAGTGCACTCGTTATGCTATAAGGACAGTATTCACCCGAAAGCTGATCTATTTTATTCTAGTTTTATTCGTCTGTCTGTCTGCATAAGGATTTATCTTTTGATTCAAATCTGAAGACAGACTGCTCAAGCGTTGTTGTTTTTTGGCCAGTTATTGGTTTTGTTCGATTTCCTGTGTTAATGCGATATGCTACAAAGCTCATATATCTGCATACATCTGTTATTCAGTGCAGTCTATGGGAACTAAGCGTATATTCGATGTTCGCAAAAGAAAACACAAGCTACGAACAGTATTAATGCACATTTAAATGTGTTTCCAGTGGCATGTATGTGGATTGTTGTCATTGTGTGAGCGGTGGACTAAAATAGATTGTCCGTTCAATTGCAAGCCTTTGTCATCCACTCCAGTTCATATAACGTTACTGCTTACTGTTCAACTACTGCAAACCAAACATAATTAGAAAACGCATGATAAGACAAACACTAGTGTCATTTTCGGATTTCCTGTATTTTTGTGTAGAGACAGGAATTGGCCTGGTGTTTCTTGATCTGTTCGCTTGATGTTCTATATGTTTGTTATCCTTTCTTTCTGAAGCTCTGACTCAAATACCCAGCGTGGTTGAAGTTTGGCAGGAGGACGCAGACTTCTTCATGTCATCGCAGGTATGTGTGCTGGTTTAAAAAAAATATGACGTCATAAGCTGGACGTTTTTATTACAGTGCAACTTCCCTTCATTGTGAGCCGAAAGCACGTGTGAGACATGGTTCAATGTGCTGTTACATTTGCAAATGTGGCAACAACTAAAAAAATCTAAATAACTTAATTCTTTAATTTGGATTTTTCAATTTGATTTAGTATCTATTGATTTTTGCAGTGCATATGGGCAATGCAATTGTTTATTTAGCTTGATGAAATGCGTTTAAATGTGGAGGCGGGAACTGGGAGGCATCTTTCTGTAAGGACTATAGGATCCTTAAAGAACGGAATACATTAATTTTTGCACTATCTCATGTTTTAGTCTCAAATAACAAACAGGCATTAATTCCAGCAGCATATTACGAAATCTATTATGTGATTTTTAAATTATTAAATGGAATTCGTAAAGGTATAGTTAATTCAGGAATGAAAATGTTTGTCATTTACTCGCCCTCATGCCTTTCCAAACTGTTTTACTGACTATTAACTTCCATTGTATGGACAAAAACGCCAAAACATTTCTCAAATTGTATTCTTGAGGGGGAAAAAATTGAAAAGATTTTCAGTTATCGGTTTACTGTCCTTTAAAGTGAAATGTCAAAAAAAAAAATGAAATTAGTAGGCTATTGTTACAAACGTGTACGACTTTCTATCTTCAGTGGCATACAATAGGTGATGAAAATCAACCATGGTTTTACTACAAATAAAAACAAAAAACTTTGGTTATTGTAGTTAAATCGTGGTAACCACAAATAACCATGGTTTTGCTACACTAACAGTAGTTTAACCATGGTAGTTGTAATTTGTAATTAATCCATCCAACAACAACAAAAAAACATGGTTACTAAACTTTTACCATAATAAAACCATGGTTAATGGTTCATTAACTAATTCTGCCTTTTGCTGCCTTTTAAATTTAAAAATGGAAAATATACAAGTAAAAACAAATGTAAAATATTAATAAAAACTACAATAGTATCTAAATGATACTCAAATAAGTTTTCTGAGATCCGGACTTCAAATTGTGGTTAAGCCGGTTGTATGAGATACAATAAAACACCTTACTTTCCCTCCCTGTGATTAAAAAAGTTATTAGATAGTAAGAGTTTTATTGCCAGGTATGATCTTACACAGATTTGCATTTGCTAGATGATTCCTCTTCACAGAGGATTAATATAGTATAGTAGTTAGACAGAACAATGAAATAATACATCTAGGCCTATAGAAAAACACTTGACAGAATAACATGAGTTACTGTAATATGCAGAAGAGGCAATGCATAGGTTGTACGATTAAATGTTAATATGAATGAATGAACATATTGCTAATAGAGCTATGCAAAAGCTGACGCCATTGGCATTTGAGCCCAACACCTGGCATAGTTATGAAAGTGTGCTGTTTTTAGTGGTGGTGGTTTATCATGATCAGGCACACGAGACTGATTAAAGTTTGATAAAGATATTTTTATCATGTTTCCTTTGGGACAGGAAGCTAAAGCCACACAAACATGCACAGAGACTTTTGTTGCTTCAGTTTGACAGACAATTTGCCATTTTTGTGGTTAAGTTACGCAAGAGACCTGTCTTATGGCTTGAGAATGGCTACAAGCAAAGTGAATGGAAAAATCCATTTATAGTTCTCGATTTGTTTAAAGGGGCTTAGTTTGTTGTCTTGACAGTACTAGTGGAGGTGGATGCAATGTTATATCAATCTGTAGATAGAATTTGCTCATTCTAAGGTAATAAAAACATAACGGTTTATTAAGGTAAATACACCACTGAAAACGTAGTTATGATATTTCTGTCAACAGATCCTAAATATTACACAATGCACCTTTGAGTTTTGTCTATTTTTAAAGAAGACACTTGGCAGATTATTCCTGAGATTAAAAAAAGTTTTAAAAGTAAACTTACAGTTAAAAAAAACCTTATAGCAATATGTTTTTGAAAAATTCACACAAATACTACTTTAAATTTATGAAATAGGCCTATAGCCTATATTTTCCAAAACATGTTTTTCTCTAAAATATGTTTTGAAATAAATTCCATAAATCTAAACAAGTTGAGTTTCAAATTTGAGATTGATATCTCAATAAAGTTAATTAAGAGCAGTACCAAACGTTTCCACTAGATGAAATTTGTTTCCCATTCATTTCCAATGCGGCCATTTTTTTCAGGACCATTTAACCTTTTCAAATCATGCCCATGATTTTTATTTTTATTTTTCAAAATAGAAAGTGCCAAAACCTTACCAAGTTTCGTATACCATTCCGATGAAGTAAAAAATTCTTAAAAGATGAAACGTAAAATTTTTCAAGAACACTAGTGTGTTAAATGAGTCTTAAATGAACGTAAAGAGTTGGGAGGAAATCGGATGTGTCAGATCTGAGTTGTGTGTCAGTTCATAAAGTGACAGCTGCCCAATATACCTGCTGCAGTTGGTGTCATTAATGTGAATCAAAGAACAAAAAAAAGAGAAAATCACTCACTTCTCTTTACTGAATAACTGTTGTAGCTTTAATAAGGATTAATCTGTTTTTAATTTTATACAGTGAAGACTGCTGTTTTTTAACATTTGATTACTTTATTCAATATCTGTAGCATATATTATATTAACTTTAAGGGGTGGGTGACGATCCACAGTATATTGTAGCGGCGGTATAAAATGTCTATCGTTAGAGATTTTGCCGTATCGGTATATCACGGTATGTAATATACGGGTAGCACAGCACTATTGACACTTTAGATTGATGAAACACATGAATGAGACAACAAAGAGCAGATGTGCTTGATGTTAAAAAGAGTTAAGTGCGATAAGTCTCAGAAAACAACTCTGTGCGGTGCTCGCTCAGACTGACACACAGCTGAAGCTCATGCCATGCACAGAAATGCACGTCTCAGCATGCGAACGCAAATTTAGTTCTCTTCACGTATTATTGTGCTTGAATGGTCAAATGTAAAAAAAAAACATTGTGTGGAGAGTATTCATGTGATCAATCGGTTATGCTGTAATGTGCTTTCAAAAACTGTAATGTGATCCAAACCGTGAGTTTTGTGATCCGTTCCACCACTAGTACTAAAATAACTAAAACTGAAATAAAAAATCATATATTAAAACCATGTAGACATATAAAAAAATTATAGAAATGACTACAAAAAAAACCTAGTAAAACTTTAACAAAGGAAAAAAATAAAAACTAATTTTAACTATTAATAAAATGTATAATAGTAGTATCTGAATGATGGCTGCTCTTCAAATCGTGGTTAAATGCTTGATGTGGTGATTGATAGAATAGTTAAAAATACACCATCAGTTTGGAGTATCAGGGGAATATTTAAATGAGCTTGCTGTTTAATGGCTGTCAGTATGTTCTGCTGTGGTTCATTATCATTACATAACTGCAAAATAACAGTACAGGAAAGTCACAAGAAAGTTGGTTACACTTCTTTACAGTGTATGAATCATTCTAAAGTTGAAAAGGGCAACCTTATTTCCCTAAGGCTCTCTATAAGATGAAGTCCATGTGATAAATAGCATATACAATAAATTTTTTTCTAATATATTGTTGAGCTGTTTTTGAGTAAATGTGCTTTTTTTAAAAATTAATTAATTATTTTTTATAAATATGTTTAGATTTAATAATAGCTACCATGTTGGATTTTTTTTTAGTTTGTTCTAGCATGACAGGTGTGTCCTAGATATGATTTGCTCATTAATGAATAATCTGGATTTTGATTTCGGAATTGAATAAAATTAATTAAATGAAATTAAAATTAATTATAAAAATGACGGTTACATTCACAAACAGCTTTATATTTTAGAAACACATTATCGGCTTGACAACCGGTTAAAAGCAGAGCCATAAATAGACTTTGATTCATTTGTAGTCTATATAGATGGCAAGAGTGATTGAGTAGACCTGCAGCATTCCATGTAAAGAGAACCACCCTCACCCGAGGATGGATGGATGGATGGATGCTGCTCAGTGCTCGGCATTATAATACTAAAACTCTACAGATTCATTGCATGCTTTCTATTTTGAGCAAGACTCCATACACTGCATATTCATCCAATCATTGTAAAATGTGTACTTACTGACACCAGGAAACCAAGTGGCCTCTATATACACCTATTGTATGTCTGGAGGGCTAAAGTTAGTTCCTATGGATACCCTGCTGTAACACTCATCAGTCATGCTTTCAAGGCTCTCAGTAAAATGGCTATTTCAGAAAATTGCCAATGATGTGTTACTGGTAGTTTATGCAATTGTATGGTTATGTGTCAAAATCGTACAGTGTTCCCTTTCAGTAGTGGTGCTTTCACTTGTGCTCTGAATTTACTGGTTTCTGTTTCCAGTTTTATGTTATTTAGGCAACAATTATATTTGCAATGCTAAGTTAACTACTGTTCACTACTGTTCAAAAGTCTGCATTTATTTGGTCAAACATACAGTAAAAAACAGTATGGTGAAATATGATTACAATTGAACTGTTTTCTATTTCAATATATTTTAGAATGTAATTTATGGCAAATCTGAATTTTCAGCAGCCATTCCTCCAGTCTTAAAGGGTTAATTCACCCATGATTTATTCATCTTCAAGCTATCCTAGTGTACATATGACTTTCTTCTTTCAGCCAAACAAAATATGAGTTACATTAAAACATTGCTCTTCCAAGTTTTATAATGAGAGTGAGTAACGCCTGAGATTTTGAAGCCCAAAAAAGCACATACATCCATCATAAAAGTAATCCATACGGCTCCAGGATGTTAATAAAAGCCCTGTTTTAGACTTCTAATTCGTGACCGGTGTTTTGTTTTGCTTTATCCTCTGCGCTTGCGCGTTTGTCAGTACCTAATGCGTCGGGTCAGAGGTCACTCTCCCGCCGGAACTAGACTCGCATACAGCCTTTGGCGGAAGCCAGTGATTTTAGTTTATAAAGTTAAAAATATGGATATTTTTCTTACAAAAACGCATCGCTTTACTTCAGAAGGCCTTTATTAACCCTCTTGGGCCGTATGGATTACTTTTATGATGGATGGATGTGCTTTTTTTGGGCTTCAGAATCTCTGGTGCTACTCACTCCCATTATAAAGCTTGGAAGAGCTAGGATACTTTGTAATATACTGTAACTCTGATTGTGTTTGGCTGAAAGAAGAAAGTCATATACATATAAATACAAAAAACATATACATTGTTGAGGGTGAGTAAATTATTGGATAATTTTCATTTTTGGGTGAACTAGCCTAACCCTTTAAGTGTCACATGATCCTTCAGAATCCTTCAAGATCCTTCCTTATTCTAATCAATTTGAAAACAGTTGTGCTGCTTAACTTTTTTTTGAGGGGGGGCTGTGATTCTGTGCTTTTTATACCTTTTTTTTTTTTTGATGGATGGAGAATCCAAAAGAACAGTATTTATTTGAAAACTTTTGTAAAATTAGAAAATGTGTTTATCACTTTTGATCAGTTTTATGCCTTTTTTCTGGATATTTTTTTTTTCTTCAAATAAATAAAACAATCATACTGACCCCAAACTTTTAAACATTGTGTGTTATTCTATTATTTTATTCTAAACCTCATTAGAAACTCGTTATATTTATTCAAATTATAACTGTACCCATGTAATATGCTGTTATGTAATCTATATAACAAATATATATTTTTTCCCTTCCAGGCAGAGGAGCAGCACAGTGAGAATGTTCCTCGAGAGGAGAGGTGAGAATCTCTCTCTACCACAATCCCTTTGAGACTTTAATACAGTAGCCTATTTGCATTTTTTTGGTATCTTTGCTTCAGGTATGGTTAGTACAAATATGTTGTTGTAAACCCACTATTTGATATATATAACGTAATTTATAAAATTCTCATGTCCAAAACTGGAAGAACAAAAGTTTTACCTTTTTAGCATCACAAAATAAGTTTCTGGGGGTCTATTGTGTACGTCCACTAAACATTTATATGAAGGCGGAGCTGGCTTGTTTCAACAGTGCATGGCATGGAAAACTAAGCCTCTTTAGGACACCAGCTTTCTGTTCAATTTACATTTGCATTCATGTGACTGGCATGACCTAAGTGAACACGCACTGTTTTATTAACTGCATTTCAATAGAAAGATATGAGCCCAGTATGTAAACAAAGTGCTAGTGAAGTCTGTGGAAAAATACCAATTTTAGTACAAGAGTGCAAGGTGACACATTTTTTACAGCTGTGTTTTCTTAATTCATCTGACCATGCTTACATATTCTTTATCGTACCATTAAAGATTAATGCTGCCTTTGACTCCATAGATCACAACATTCTCATTCTCACAACAGTTTAGAGAATTGCATTGGCATTTGTGGACATGTATTACATTTTCTTTGGCATTAAGTTGTTTAAGATCCTATTAGTTGTCAGAGCTATAGCTATGTGGGCAGTGCTAGTCCAAATAAACACAACGTTTATAGTTAACACACTTAATTTAGTGCACAGCTTTCACACAACCAGCATTACCGTCACTCACGCAGAACAGCAACCCGCGCATACGATAACCTTTTCACACCCGGAAGCACCTTGTGCTGAAGTGAATAATGTAGAAGCACCTTATGCCGATCTACAAACATCAGGAAACGTAATTGGCTTTCTGTAATATGCGTAATATGCTGATGAGATCTATATTTCCCCTATAAAAGATTAAAGGTGGGAGTTAATAGTTGCAAATTATTATCCACGTGACAAGGATTTTTTGACACACATCTAGGAATGTATTTGGTAAATGCGTTTCCATTGTAGTTCATGCGGATGTCTTCTTACAGAATAAAAAAGATGGTCTATAAGCAAGCATTTAGGTTTTGTTCAGTATGCATTTTGGAACTAGTATTTGCATCTTGGTGTTTCTATCCAACATTTATTTCTGCAGTATCCCAACATTCATTCAGATGGATGGAAGTCCGGCTAGTACTTAGAAGTGTCTCATTCCCTCACTTACCCAAGCCTCATTACCTCGCTTATTTGGGGGTTTGACTGTCACTAAATGCAGTTCAGATGAGTGATTCATGTATTGGTTGCTTGAATTCTGCAGGAGAAGAAATGAGTTGTATGAAAAACATGATGTGTGGACTCCAAGCCAGTGGTATTTATTTTGATAAGATTTATTACCATCCTAAACTGTGGATAATTTGTGTATTTGATCATATTCAAAGAAGACTTAAAGCATCTGTGTTTGTGCATGCAAATTTTAGATTGCACTCTCTTTTAGTAAACTTTCTCTTTATTTTCCCCTCTTCATTTTATCTTTGCCACATCCTCTCATTCTATCCGTCCCCAACTCTGTAGATCTCATTCTGCTATCTGCCTGTAGCAGATGTTTCGTAGTTCACATTGTCTTTGCATTGTTGACTCAGGGTAGCAGCATGCTCTGTGGTTAAGTCCTAATCAGGGACTATCACCAAGCACAATGGCTGCTTTTAGCACAACAGCAACAAGACTCAGTTCCTGTATCAACAGAAACGTGCAGTTTCATACCCTTGCTGTAACATTGGTGTTGAATACTGCTAAATATAAAAAAAAAAAAAACATTTTTTTTTTTTGAGTTTGATGTCAAACTCAATTCTCCATCATTTTTAATTTAAATTTTAGTTTTAATATTTGTGTTCCATTTTAAATATTGAAATAAACCTGAAGGTGACTCTGGACTCTAAAACAAGGAAGCAGAGATGGTACCTTCACTCTGATAGGTCTAAATTGAGTTTTTGAATGAGCAGAAATTGCCACATTGAAACGAAATCTGTAGGTCCTGTAACGGTGCATAAATAATGGCATAGTCATACTACTTATGTAATAATACTAATACCAATAATAAAAATTAGAGATTATAATTTTATTATGGCAAACTAATATATGATAATGCAGTCTAAAATTGTAAAAATGTTATTATATATTTGTTTATACCGTCTATTATTTTTATGGGCTCGGATCCCCCTTTCCATATTTCATGACTTTGCAGGTATGGGGAAAATGTATTGAATTACAGGTATGAGTATTTAAATATAGTTAAAAGGTTGGTAATGTGTTAAACAGAACGGTGAATACTACTGCGCACTTATTGGTAGCTGTATCCGCATTATCAGGTTAGCCAAGGTATTTAATAAACACAAAAAATATGGGATGTGGTGAAATTAGTGTGGGATCCGGGGGCATGCACCCTGCAAGATTTTTTTTTTTAAAATAACCCCTTAAACCATGACTTCTGGCAAGTTTTGTGGATAGAAATGGACATTTTGAGAATAACAAATATGACATACCATCAACTGATTCAAGGCATGATTATTGCAGCACGAACCTTGAACTGCAGTGACAAACAGAAACCTTCATTTTATAATTTTAGACAGAATTGTTCATGTTTTCTTTTGTGTTCATTTTCAGCTTGGTAGAAATTGTTTAGGGGAAAAATGAAATGGCACAACCCAGAAAAATATTATTTACAATGTATTGAAAATTTTATTTTAATGGGAAAGGCCACACCCAATCTGTGAGCACTTAATTTTTCTGGGCTTTTTATAGAAGATCTCTAAGGCTCTTTTGGTAATTTGTTTTTGCAAGAAGTCTTATGCTTATCTAGCCTGCATTTATTTAATCAAAAATACAGAAAAAACAGTCGCCTAATATAGGGAAATATTATTACATAATTTTCTTTTTAACTTTTTATTAATCAAAGAATCTTAAAAAAAAAAGAGAGCATCACGAGCATCAAGAGCATCACGTATCATTATATTAGAATGATTTCTGAAGGACACCAACAAGTTTAGTAGACTCATCTGAAAAATGAAATATGATTTAACGTTAACTATCAGGACTATGAGCAGTAGATGATACTTCCTCGTCTTCTGGGAGAGCGCAGTTCGTACCGCTCATGGTACCGCTTTCTCCTTTCCACAAGCACTTGCTCTCCCGTGGCGTCTGTCGTTGCTATGCAACCATGAACAGAGGCGCGCTTGAAAAAACGAGCGTGCCGGCTGCATTTGAAATAATGAATTTGCACGCGCAAAAAACGTGCTATGTGAACGGCCCCTTATGGCAACGTGACATTAGTCTAATCGAAAATATTTCCATTTGTGGCTCTTTCCTCCTTGTTAACAAGGGGATTCAGAGCCATCGCATGCAGCGCCGCCGGTCGCCATGACAGTGTTTTTAGGTGTGTAAGTGAATGAAGTGAATGTCGTGATATTGCTGATCATGGAAAGATTTTGCAGCGGCGCCGCTGCTGAATACATTGTAGGGGAAACACTGAACTGACTTTTTTACAGACAAGCAGAACAGTGCTAGTGGGTTGTCCGAATAGAGAAGTGAAATCGTTTGACCACAGTGCTTATGCATTAAAAAGTCAAACACCGTAAAATCAAAAACTCATAAGATTATTCTACATATGTTTCTAAATCTTTTACATTGATCATGTGCATCATGTGCAGGTTATCTTGTAATGTATAACTCTCTAGAAATGTAACAAAGTACGCAAGTTGCGTAGGGCCCCAAACCACCATTGGGTCAATAATAATGATTTAAGGCTGTGTTTTAGTTTCATTTTTGATTTTGGCGATTATGAAAATATGATGCTGTTTCCATTCCTTTCCTTTAAATCGCTGTCACCATACGTAACATCCAAATCAGTTGAATCATGTAACGTCACATGTAAAAGAGTATTGAGCTGCGAAAGAAACGCTGTTCAACAGGCGGCTTTTTGTCTGCTTGATCCGAGATGGAGAGAAACACGGACAAGTGCATGCTGCTTCGGGTATGTGCTTAAACGAATAAATACACGCAAACATTTGTCAATGTCCGTCTTGGGGACTTTTTAACCTAATCACATTGAGTTATGTCTTCAGTGAACAAACAGCTGGCAAAGTAATCAAATACTTGTCAGTGTATTGGGTCTGTGCATTCGGTCTTAAAGTGACAGCAGCCTAATAAACCCCCTGCTCTCTCTGACATTTAATATGTTAATCAAACAACAACAAAGAAAATGAGAGAATCACTGCTCTTCACTGAATAACTTCAGTAACTTTAAATTTGAATCAATGTATATTTAATTCATACAGTGAAGACTATGCAATGTTTTATTTTATTATTATTTTTTTAATTTACTTTATTTAATTTCTTTATTTAATTTCGCAATTATTAATAGTAGGCTAACAAAACTTTGTTGGTTTTGTCCAATTTTGTTATTACTGAACGTTTCAACTCTGTTGTTTGTTGGTTGACAGTGAAACTGCCCTGAAAGAACAGATTAACGGGTTGGGGGTTATTTAAAAAAAATAAATGTATGCACTGACAGGGACCCCCGCCTGGACAAAGTTTTGCTTGGGGCCCTCAGAAGTCTAGGATCGGCACTGGAACTTCAACGTCAGCATCACTAAGCATCCAACATCTCTTTCAGTTTTTATTTTTAAAAAAAAACCAGAAAGTTAAAATAGTTCATAAGAGCACAGTTCTAGAATTATGAGGCTGTTAAAGCGGACTGAGCTTACCTGTTCAGCGTGATGACATTTAATCTCCCCGACTGCCTCTTTTGTCCAGATTTAGCCACTTGTTAGCAACCACCTTTTTCAAGACACGTGACATTTAAAAAAAAAATCATGAGTGGGATAATAATACTGATGTATTATATATGTCGTAGAATAAAACATGAAAGTGAGCTTGTTTTCACCACAGACCTTATTTCAGCCATTTAACCAAAATTTCATTCAAAAAACGTATTGACATGGGACGATGGACCCGGAAGTAAAATGCAAACTCGTTTTGGCCTGATTGCATTGTTATAAATTCTAGCAATGGATCATATTCTTAAAAAAAATCTTATTCCGTGTGTGTGGTCCACTATACTACTGGTGTTCAGAGTTTGCTCTTTGAACTTTGGCCTTGCGTTTGTGCATCTATTGGCAGGGTGGCTGTGACGTCATCTGACTGTGTATTGGAGATTATTGACTATCTGCAGCATGCAGAGCAAAGAGAAAGATACCGTGTTATGGGTTGTCTGAGGTCTATATACATGGATTTGAGTAGCTTTAGAATTTTTTTTTATTGTTTTATCTGCTTATAAAACACATTATTCTATATTATGAAGTCTCTTTTGAAAGCAAAGTTGACAAGCACTTTACTACGTGGTTATAAATTTTTGGATTTGACACACATTTTGAGAGGTCTATATATTATAATACTGTACACCTGCTTTTTGCAAGCTATGTGAATGTTGGATTGGTCTTTTTGGCATCTAAATGTGTACATAAATTGCATAAAAATCTGTATTAAAATATTTGAGATGTATCTGATAACTCTTGAAATGGAGAATAATATAAACAATATAACAATTTAATATATTTAATTCATTTTAAAGGATTTTTAAACACGTTGACAGCTTTATTTGACTACTTTTATTCCCAGAACCTGTCAATTAACCCTATAAATTTCTATCTCGAGTCTGTTCTTTCTCATGAGATAAATGAGACAATCTGTTATTTAGTATGTGCAAAACATATTTTGGGAAAAGCCTATTTCTGCTCAAAAATGATCCAGGAAATTATGATTCAAACATCAGACATACAATCTCACACTATCACGAGTAATGGAGTCCATTACAGATTAATACAAAAAAATGTAGTCAGTTTTGTCAGAGAATTTCAGGAAGCTATGTTTTACATGTCATCTAAACATTTAATATTTTTTGATTAAAGATTTACAGAATGTTTGAATACTGTTTTTGGTGAACAGGTCCACATCAAGATTCACAATATTGTATGATTTTAAGTAATGGACATTAGATGGTTTGTTGTTTTTATATCTTATTGTAATGTAACTGAAAGTTCTCTTGCTTAATTGTAGATCATTCTTGATTGCGTTTACACTGTTTGTCCACTATTTCAAATCTTACAACATTTTAGCACATCCAGCAGTGCTTTCAGGTTGTTACACCATGTTTATCACACAAGTAAATGGAGTCTTGCTTATGTGAGAACATTTGTTCTTCATTGCATAAAACATTCTTGGTTGGGGGAAGTGATGCCACAATGACTGCTCTACAGTCTGTATGTAGTGAAAATGTAATGAAAGACTGAAAAAAGGTTTTTATAAGGCACTCAGGCATTACATTAATGTATGAAATGATAATTAATTAAATAAATGAATCCATAAGTTATAATAAGTGTTATATGCAATTAAAAGTCTAAAGACTGACACACTTGTGCCTAACCTCAGCTTGTCAGTAAGCACACTCGGTGTGGAAGTCAAGTCACATTTATTTATATAGCGCTTTTTACAATACAGATTGTTTCAAAGCAGCTTTACAGAGATAACCGGAAAATAATGCAACACAGTTTGTTTCCAGAAGAAAATTGCATCACAGTCTAGCTTAAGTAAGTTCAGTGATGTTTCATTTTTGTTGTAAACAAATCAGTGGAAGTGGAAGTTTAATGGGACCAATCAAAAGTGTTTAAAATGCTGACTGTTTCAATTCACAAAACATGCAGTATACAATGCATGTTAATATGATTTTTTTGTTCTTTTTTTAAAAGTTGTATCAAATTTTACAACTTTGTTGCCATAATAAAGTAACACCTAAAACTACAAGAACAACTCACCATGAAATGAAAATCCACCATATCTTTTTTTTAAACGCTTGTTATACGTAGATGCTATCGTGAACCATTAATCCGTGCATACAATTCTTTTTTTTAACTCTTTCCACACCATTGAGATTTTCCTTCATTTTTTTCACAACGTTTCTCCATCATTGACAAGTTTTTCAGTTTTTTTAGCTTTGTCTCTGCTGACATATGCCAGACTTCTTAGATCATTAAATTAATTTAAACTAGGGATGCAGCGATCATGATTTTGTTTTTTTACAAGCAAATTTGTCGTTTTTGTTATATAAATTTTGTTATATAAATAGTTGCCCACTATTTTTAGTGTTTTTGATTTTTCATTAAATAGGCAAATGTATTTGGTGTTTGCTCTATTGCAGGCCAATCTGGCCTTAAATAAAAAATATGTAGCCAATTGAAATTAGAGGCAACACTGCGCTTTAATCGCAATCCAAACAAAGATGCTAAATTTCAAGATTTAAAGCAAAAGTAGAATGGTCTGACTTTAGCTTTGTGAAATTATGCTTCATAAAACATACCTGCACAAAACAAAAACAGCAGATAGACTAAATGAGAATGCAAATTCACTCTCTGACAGTAGATGGCACTTATGGAACACTACCGATATAGCGTTTCCTTGGTTACTGCTGACCGCTGTGCTTATAAACATTGCTTTAATTGGAATCGAAGCATTTCTGTAGACAGTCGGTTATCTCCAGAGATACATTCATGTAAACACCCACCCCCAATTCAATATTTATATTTTTCTTCCATCTATAGCATTGCGAACAGTGAGCTTGCTGTGACCGGTACAGTATTTTCTGCGCTCTCCTCTCCTCTTTGCATCCGTCTTCAGCGTGTCCCGTCTCTGGCCCGTGTTAGCGCCATTTTTACAGACTTTGAAATGTTTCCACTCAAATTACAGTTTGGTAAATGATTGCAATTCAGTTTTTATGCAAGTCAGAAACAGAGATCGGCTAAAATAATATATATCAGTGGCCCTGCAAGCTGCCTCCACTTTTGAGTTCAACACCCACATCTCAAAGTCCACTCAAGAACTGACAAATAGCACCAAGGCATCAGAGCCTCCTGAAGTCCCAATTTGAAGATATCCATAGTGTAGAGTATGTTCTGCAGCTCTCTGTCTCTCTAGTTGCTAGTGCTAATTTTCACACCTCCTGCTGTGATACGCCCTCTCATATCTTCCTCTGCCAACACCACAAATAGCTTCAGCTCCTGGCATCAACTACATTCCATTAAGCCCAAAACATTCCACAATGTTTCTTCTCTGGATCATGCACACCAATATTTAGGGCAATCTGCTCGTTTTATTGTGTATGTGTATTTCAATGACAAAAAAAAAACCAATAACAAAAGCCAAAAAAAATTTGCCGACCTTAACCCCATGGGCTTATTATGCATTTATTTTCCTCTTTTGAATTGTTGAGGGATGATTGTGTTTCTGTGTTTGTTTTGGCAACAATGTCACATTGACACCAACTAGTAGCAACACATTTATTGCTTGTGTCATGTGACCCTCTGTTGTGTAGCAACTAGTAACCGTGGTCACCTGTCACAAAGCTGTGCCAAATCTAAATCTATTAGATCTATTGAAAACAGAGCTGATAATATTATTTTTGTTTATATTAGTTTGTGGATTTTGCCAATTGAGAGAACAGTGTGTTTGTTTGATCGCCATAGAATTTCGGATGAAATCTGTTGCTTTCCTTGAAAGTGTTGAGTCATGGGTGTTGAATATGATAAACCACCAGGTCAGAGCCCATCAAAAGGGTTAGGACAACTAAATCCAAATAAATGTATGATGAAGACAAAGGTATGGAATTATCCTATTGCTTAGGTGTTGCTTAAGTTTTAAAACGGCTAAATCGATAAACAATATTTATTTTGAAGATATTTGTATGGAGAGATCATGATGGGACATACATTAACCTTAATATAAATCTAAAATAAACAAATATAGGTTATAACAACTACAAATATTTTGTATTATTATTATATAAAATAATAATAATTTTATAATTAATCTTATATGTATATAATCTAAACTAAATAATATATATAGATAAAACAAAGTCAGTTATACATTGGATCTCAAACTGTTTTTTTGTTTTTAAATACTGAAGACATTTCTTTTATGTTTTAATTACGATCTGATAAATATAATATAATACAATATAATATAATTAATATATTGAATGTTCAGACTTGACCAGAGAATATACTTTGTCAAAAGTTTGAGATCCACTGTTATAGAGGATTAAAAGCAGCAGATTTCCATTATTCTGTTTTTCATTTTGCACAAACTGCTGAAATAGTATTGTGGACATTTGCATTTTGCAGATGCACCTCGTCCAATGTATGTTAAAAAAAATATCAGCAGACACAGAGAAAAGACCAGAATCCAATTGAACATACATATTTTACTTGCAAAACATCCAAATCAAGCTCCAGCTGAGGATGGCTTGATACACAGGGTTATTCTTGTTATTTAAAGGGTGAAAAAAACAAAACTCAAAATGGTAAAAAGGTCTCATTACTCCTGTTTGTTCAAAGTATAAACCGCATGCATTTCCATTGTTCAGGGAAAGCATGTTATGTGCTTCTTTTAAAATCATGGAAACTTTTCAAATGTGCATTTCATTAAGATAGATAATAAATAACAATGCCATTGATTCTTGAGTATTAAAAAATTCTACTCATTTGACATAGGCCTACATTTAAAAAAAATAGTTTTTGGATGTGGAGAGCATGTTTGGCCCCTCCCATTGTAATACATCAAATACTCGAGCAGACCCCATTATGTACACTGATCTACAGTACAAACAGGTTAAAACATTAAAACAAGGTCGAGCTCCGATGAGCTACTCAGTGTCATTTGTACACGCCTACCCCTGCATTATTCAAATTTCCTACAACTTCCTGTTTCAGCTCACACAGGAAACGAGCTGTACACTGTATTTGAAACAGCTATTTTTTTAATTTTTTTTGTGATGGGAAGTGATGCTACTGCCAGCAAAGGTGTGTGTGTGTGTGTGTGTGTGTGTGTGTGTGTGTGTGTGTGTGTGTGTGTGTGTGTGTGTGTGTGTGTGTGTGTGTGTGTGTGTGTGTGTGTGTGTGTGTGTGTGTGTGTGTGTGTTTAAATGTCAATTATTAGTGTAAACTTGATTCCATTTCAGTAAGATTAAAAATATATTATATTATAAATGTATTATTCAGCAAGGGTGCATTTAATTTTACTGTAAAATTACAGTAAATACAGATCGTATTGTTACAAAATATTTGCATTTTTTTTTTAAAAACTGTTCTTTTGAGCTTTCTTTTCAAAGAATGAAAAAAAAGTAACAGTTTCCATAAAAATGTTAACCAGGACAACTGTTTCAACAAAATGTTTCTTGAGCAGCAAATCAGCATATTAGAATGATTTCTTAAGGATCATGTGACACAGAAGATTGAAGTAATAGATCTAAATGATCATTCATCTTTGCAATCACATGGATAAGTTACATTTTAAAATATATTTAAATAATTCAGTATTGCTGTTTTCTGTATTTTGATCAAATAAATGCAGCCTTGGTGAGCATAAGTGACCTTACTTTACCCAACCCCTTGATCTTTTAACAAATAAGAGGTCGCACACAACTCTGTGAATTTCACCATCTTCTCTAGAACGTGTCAA
This sequence comes from Siphateles boraxobius, assembly GCF_051911475.1. Taxonomy (NCBI): domain Eukaryota; kingdom Metazoa; phylum Chordata; class Actinopteri; order Cypriniformes; family Leuciscidae; genus Siphateles; species Siphateles boraxobius. Next base: position 9,867,041 of record NW_027508777.1, on the reverse strand, counting down.
TGAGCTCTCCGTTGATTGGCTTCTGCGACAACGCGTCATACAAGTTTCCTGCTCGAGTTGACATTGTTCAACTTGCGCAGAAGACTCATTTGAGGCGAATATCCCGTGTCCGTGGCAATCGCGCCCTATTTACGCAAATTTGCGTCTATTAGCATCTTTGTGATGACTTTGTATGTCAGGCTTGTCAGAAAGACTGAAAATAAAAGACGCTGCAGTGCCGCCTATATTGGATCTGACAGTAATGTCGCAACAAACAAGTCTGAGTGACAGTGTTTTTACCATGTGTCACATGCATCTTTCTCTGATACAGTTCGTTTGATATGTACTGAGTATTTATACTGTAGCGCCGCAGTCAAACTGTGAATAGTTGGGATTTGCTGTTCTTTCCTTTGCTTCAGCATTTATGGGGTTAATGCAGAGGATTCCCAGATACGGAACGTAGCACGTAGAGAACGATGCTTTTGCTATTGTTTTGATCTAAGCCATTCGCTGTAATCATTAAAAAAAGCGAGATCTTCTGTTTTGTCATCAATAAGACATTGCAACATGTTTAAATTGATTTAAAATACGACACTGTAAATGCACGCATTTAAAACTTTATCGTTAAGGATGAACGATGAATAGCATAAGTACGAAAGTGCTATAATTCATAAAAGTTTACATGAAACACCGCAAGTTATCATTTGTCAACTATAACTGTGATAACTTCAACTTTATTTGCCACAACTCATAAAGCATATGTAATATGCATAAATGTTTCACAGTTGTTTCAACTATGTAACGAGATATTTTTGAACACAGGAAGTTTTCAAAAACAATTCCACACCTGTAATGGCAGGGACGTTCAAAATTGAAAATAGCTTATTACTTCTAAGGATGGTTTTAATACCTGAGCAACACTATATGTGGACCTCAGAGTACATTGTAAACAAAATAAATGCAGTTCATGACCTCTTTAACTAGCCTACATGGTGTCATATTAACTAGTCAATAGCTACACAAATTAAAGTTGTTAGCTGTATATGTTTAATTCACTATAAAGAACCAATCCATAAGAGTCATTTTTTCAGGATTCAGACTACATTGGTTGCACTCTATTTTGAAGTCTTACTGTATGAGAACAGTTTACGAATTATTAAATGTTGGTATTTTTAAAGTAATGAAACCAGTTCTGAATAATAACCGTTTCTTAGTTCCCAACCATAAAAGAGAGGCATCACAAACAGTCAAGTGCCTTTCATACAAAAAACTGAAGAAATAAGCTCATTTGAAACTCTTACACTGTAGTTCCTGTTTCAGCATAGAAACCCATGTAATTAGTGCACTTGATAGCTGATCATCTGATGTTCATGCAAATCAATTTTTTGCTGTGCAATGATTCAGTGAATCTTTACTCACTCTCAGAGCCAGTGCACAGTGTTTCTGTTTTACCTCCAAGCAATATGTTCAGGGTACAAAATTATGACTTAGAGAACTTGATTGTGTTTTTGTTGACATTTCTTGACAGGATCATGCAATGTTTTGAGGGCTTTTTTTGCTGCTTTCAACACCCGTCAGCTGCCATTTGAAAACACAGCAGGCTGATGAAATTTTGGATATCTGGTATCAGATCTACCCGTACCCAGTGTCTTTTTATACACTCACTCAGTGATGGTTGTCTGAGCGACTTCAATTCTGTGTAGCCCAGAATTAAGATTAGGATGACTACCATAAAGGTTAATAATGTGAACATGTTTTACCAGTATGATAATGTCCAGACAGAGTATATGAGGCCCAGGAAACTGTGACCTTTCTTATTTTTTTAAAGTCAGTTTACATTTGATGCTCTTCCAGGTTCTCCAGGTTTGATTTACTTTGTTCATTTGCCTTTTATGGAGAACTTTGAAAGCTGTTCAGACTTATGAAACAAACCAACAATATGTTTATGTAGCATCAGAACCTCAGAGAACTTGTTTATAAGTTCTTTCCTGGAATTGGTACAGAAGTGATTCATACCTTGAGTTCTCCTCTTTCTTTTGGTAATCAGTTATGAAAGCCACTGATATGTGCGTCTTTATGTCAGAGTTCCCAGCTGTTGAAAGCCTGGACAAGACACGACAGTGTCGAGATGAAGGATTCCCCCATGACTCAACAGATGGTCTGTTCCACTCACCGAAACCTGCTAGAGCTCCAATTTTGGAACATTAAAAACAATAATTAGATAAAAGAGGGGTCAGGCATTGTATTAACAAGTGAGTAAATCTATAACTTTTTAAAGCTGGTTATGATAGATATTTGTGCAGTTCCTCAAGATGAGCTATTGCTTTTGGCTTTAAGTTTGCTAATTGTATTTTCAGGAATGGAAATCCATGTCGATAATGTCTGTTTTCAACCCTGTACACACACTGATGCAATGAGCATTTAACTTCAATTCCAATTCAAAAGCTTTTGATTATTTTGATTTTTAAATTGTTTTGATTTAGATTTGTGTAATTTGTCCTTTGAAGGATTCATTAAAGGAACCAACTCAAAAGACTCATTAGTTATAGGAATCAGGCTACTTGTGGTGTTTTGAATTCACTACAAGCAATCATGCGTCATTTGGTTATGAATCACACTACACTAGATATTATTTTGTTTTTTGAATGCAGCCTACAAGGACAACTTCAGACTCTATATGAGTGTTTTTTTTTTTGTCATGGTGCTAAAGATTCTGCAGTGGAGAAACCTCTAAATTTGGATATCATGATGATATTTGAAAGTGTGACAGTGATGACTGCATTTAAAAGCATATAAGCATAGAGTAGAAAGGATTTAGGATTTTAAGTGTCTATATCAATTAATCGAGTTTTTCATTTTACTAAACATAAGGACATGTTTATCATCACTACCAAAACTCGTTCAGCTTATTCATCTCAACTAACTGCAAAACTTCTTGGAACAATTTCATAGCTCTTTTTGTTTTCCCTTTTCATCTGCATTATTTGGTGTTTTCAGAGAAATGGTGCAATTTATTAAGTATTAGGAGAGTATAAACAATGGTGTTGATCATTTGGTCTGCTTTGCCATGCTGCCCACTTTAGCTTCCTGTTGTTTTTAGTTTCCTGTCACCCTTTTGCCACACATGTGTTGTATTTTTCATTATACTTCTCTGGTGTTTTATTATAGCTCACTTTGGAGTCAATAACTGATATAACTCAACTGATGGATGTTCATTTAGCTTTTCTCCATTTTTCTCTAATGTTCATACTAAATCACCCATCCTTCGGGGTAAGTCGTTAAACCGAGGTCCTGAATCTCTGTGGTCATTAAAAATCCCAGTAGGGGTGTAACCCTGGCATCCTGGCCAAATTTGCCCAGTGGCCTTTGTCCATATTGGCCTACAATCACTGGGCAAATTTGGCCAGGATGCCGGGGTTACACCCCTACTGGGATTTTACATGCATACATATACACTAATTGGCTTTATCACTCTGTCTCCTCTCCACCAGTAAGCTGGTGTGTGGTGGGTGTTCTGGCGCAATATGGCTGCCATCGCATCATCGAATTATGAATTTATTATATAATCATAATATTCTCTTGTATTGTAAATTGCAGTATAAGTGTTTCTCAGGAGGAATGAAGTCACTCCCTAAGACTGCCAACAAACGATGCTCTGTTTGTGGTTTTTTAACATTCATGCATGTGAAACGATGACATTGTGAGAAAAAGTAAAATCCCTTTCGCTTTGTCGAACTAGTAATCATCCAAGCAAAAAAATGAACAAAATTAGTTCTTAACGCTGATTTGAATAAGGGTTTTGCATCATGAGATCTGCATGATCTGAGGTTTAAAATGCTTGGTTACATAGTACTACATAATACTACATGGGCTACATAGTCATGTTGTTTTGATTTGTTCAAAATGTCACCACTTTTCAGCATATCGTATACATTTTCCCCACCATCCCCTGAGAGTAGCTCTTAAGCCGTCCTGGTGGATTGATTCTCTTGCTTTGTACTTTTCAAAAAATCTTTTTTTTTTTCTGTTTTCTTGTTTTTTATTTATATATGTAGGCCTAACTCTTGTATTTTTGTAATTCAGTTTTTGCCATGAAGATAGCCACAGATGTTTACATGGCATTAAATAAAACTATACTGATAATGTGATTACCTATTCATGTAAAAAGCATCAATCTGCATGGCATTCACATTTCTTTCTTTTCTCCTCCTCAGTTCCTCATTTTATGTGCAGGAGAGTGGGAGACAGCTCCAGTTTCAGCCGCCCACACTGGACTTCGGCCCACAGTAAGAGTTTTATATTTCATACATTTTACCCACAAATATCAGCATACACTTGGTCCATAATAGGCTTATAAAAATGTCAAAAATGACTTTTGTTTTTCAAACCATGGATATTTTTTATTTAAAAGAACTTGATATAAATAAAAAATATTTTTTTCTTTGATGTAAAATTTAAGTGTTTCTCAAATAAGTAAACGTTGTAAGTATTTCCCAAATAAGTAAACATTCCCCTAAAATGAAAATTAGCTGTGCAACAGTGTGCAGTTTTTTTGTTTCATTCGGAAAAACTTTGTTCATGTTTAAATGTGGAAGACTTTTTTTCAGTATTGTTGTGGACATCCAATGCGTGCGCATAGAAAAGGTGAATTTTATTGTAATAAGACCCATGCTGTTTTTTGTGAGGCGCACACATCCAAAGCGTGCACACACAAAGCTGCCTTTTTAAATAAAAGAATGAACGGTAATAAATAAATAACACGGTAGCATAGGCTATTTTTAATAACAGCATCACACATTTCAATAAACAAACAGTTTAAATAAAATTAAATGAATTCCCTTATATAGACTAAAACAAACTGTAATAGGTTAAATAGAACAATGTAACGGCTAGCGCAATTAGCGCAGCTCACATTTCAATAAACGTAACGTCCCAAAATCTCAAGTTTGAGTTTTAACAAGCTCATATGTTTCACAGAAGATTCATTTAGATTGATAATAACAGGTAAAAAGGCTAATATGTTTTGTTTCTGTTATTCTATTTTCTGCAATGTCAAAGCAACGCAGCTTTACCCAAAATACAAGCTCAGACATGCGCTTCTGTCCATACAAGCTCATGCAGGTGTGCGCCCTAGACAGAGAATACTCCAGTTGCAGGGAACACTTTAGTAGGCTAAGAAGAAGCAAATATATTTATTAAGTATAACGAGGTTGGGTTCTTTCAACTGTCCATCCTGTTAAAAATGGCTAGACTATATAAGATAATTGTAAAAAAAGAGTATTGTATTTCGCCAGATTTTATAGTATAAACATTTTCAAGTGCGAATGAGAACCGTTTCAAGGGGGATGCCAGGTGTGCGATGGAACAACAACAAAAAAAACGGAATATTTGAATCCCAAAATTGAAAATCGAATACCAACCCACCAAACGAATATTCCAATATTCGGGTCCAGCCCTACTGTGCATACATCCAAGGGTTTTTAATATGATTTTAACCCATTCAATCATGATTCAGATTCTTATCGATTCCAATAAGGTAAAAAAAAAAAAACACGTAGATATCATTCACATTTATTTTAAGTCTTATTGGAAAACATTTCATTGTAGCTGAATACCATGAACAAAAATCAACAGGCTAAAGAAGACTAACACAAGGAACTTTTGCCTGTTGATTTTTGTTCATGGTATTCAGCTACAATTAAATGTTTTGCAATAAGACTTAAAATTAATGTGAATGATATCTATGTTGTTGTTTTTTTACCTTATTGGGATCGATAAGAATCGGAAACAATAAGTAGAATCGGAATCGTTAAAATTCAAACGATACCCAACCCTAGTTAGGCTAGTTGTTTTTGCTATAGAATTTTTAAACCATAGGCAAAAGTTCCTTGTGTAAGTGTCCGTAAGCCTGTTTTACATATTACATGTTTTACATATTTACGTATTCATCTAACAATCACTCTCAGCAGTGCAGGTGGCGTTGGATATTCGATAACTAAGTATTTCGCTGGTCATGTATTTCAGACTTCGTTTTAACCCTGAACAAAAAAGAACTTCGCCATGAGTATATCGGGGCCTTTAATATAAATGTGCATAATAGCTTTCTTTCAAAAAATTCAAACAATACGCAACCTTTTACAGATGTGAAAAGGTGGCAGGGAAACAATCATGTTTTTCGCAGGAGAATATTGATTCATTGTAAAAGGCATGTTTTGGGTTAAATATAACTTATAAGCTTTATAGAATACAAAGATTTACAAAAAATATTAATCTGTATGTTGTGTATGATAATCTGTAATAATCTATTATGATGTGTAGAAATATTGGCTGTAACTAAGAATTTTAAAATTGGTTATTCTTTCAAAACCATGTGACATTCACTTATTTTGTAGAATGTTGCCTTCTAGACTTCCATTGCAAGTCCATTGCTATAAACATATATAGTTTTGTATTTAAAAATTAAGGTTTGAAAGTTATTTTATTTGTTAATAGTCAACTTACCACAAACGCTGTCCGTAAAGTCAAGATGGTATTTTAAAGTCTGCTCTATTTTAAAGCTGAACTTGGCTTGTGGTTGAACTCTGCAGACAGGATGACCAAATATGGCTGGAATTTCTTTTCTTCTGATGGAAGAACAGTGGCAGAGTTTGGAGTCGACTGAACTGATTCAATTTTGACCTTAAGAAATAACTACAGTTGGAAAAAGTTGTAGATGTACCAATGCTGATAGTCCCATTTGTTGGAGCATTACTTGAGGTTGTTAACTTTTATTAGGAGAACATAGAGCCAGATTTCACATCTATGTGTGCAACATTTTCTTGGTGTGATTAGATCTGCAACAACTAATAGATAAAATTGATAATTGTTAATGAAAATGCTTCTTTAATCTGTAGTAGTAGAAGCACACACACACACACACACACACACACACACACACACACACACACACACACACACACACACACACACACACACACACACACACACACACACACACAATCTAAAGGTGTTGGTCATGGCATATATATAAAGAAGGAAAAATAAACGTGCAACTTTTCCACAAATGCAAAGAATTTGAAAATGTTATGACATTCAAGGTGTTTCATATTGCCAGGACAGATCTAATGTTTTACTGTTATATTTTTATAATCTGAACATTTTAGTTTTTAATGAAGAAATGACTCATCCTAACAAGAAGTGTGTATTGTTGTTTAACTTGAAATACTTAGAACATGTGCTTACATGTGCACTCCTTTCTCTGTTGCTCTACTTATAAATGACAACTAATATAATAGGTTTATATGAACTATAATTGAAATCCTATGTGTAACACAAGTAATTATATAATATATTATCAGTAGTGTGAACTGTTAAATTTCTTATATTATATTTTTCCTCTTTCCACCTCTTAGCTAGCTTCATGTTCTTTTACTATTATTTATTCATATTATAGTAATTTTATATTGATTAATCAATTATCAAAATGCACCCTAAGGTACAATAAACATTTTTGATGTTGGGGAATCTTAACTGGGTCTTAAAGCAGTATTAGGGCCAAAACATACAGTGTTTTCATTATTTATGAAAACCTAACAACTTTGTATGTTTTGTAGGGCTGTAAATATTTGTCCATTTGATTCATGATTCTTTGGCATTACAAACATTGTATATGTGAGTGAATAGAGATGGAAAGGTTATAAAAAAAAAAATAATAATTCAGTATTTAATCAGTAACCTAATCTGAACATTACAGCCTGAAAGTAGTTATCCTCAGGTTTTCCTGAAGGCCAATATATAATGAAATGATTGGATGACTGGATGGATTGTGGTCTTCTGTATACAAAAAACATAAACATGTTCTCATTGTTTTCACATGTTATATTATAAAAAGTTTGTCTAATATTATTTATAATAAATAAATACTATATTTATATAATATAACTTATTGCCCCATATAAATGTAATGTGAATATTATAAAGTATTAAGCCTAAACTTGGCCACTGTTGCCAAACCAAATCATTATTATCTTTTGGTTTTAAATATCAAATTGATTTTTGTTCAGATATTTTGACACCAGCTACTCTAGATACACAGAGGTGTATTGCATAATAATGTTTCTTTGCACATGTATGCACAGGTAGGTCTACACCTTTTCCCCTATACTTGTTCCTGCAATGATGCAACACCAACTGCTGAATAACCAGAGAGAGAGAGACAAACATGCCCTTGTTTCACCCGGCTGCTAATTTCATCAGTGCTCCTGCACCACCATCTACATCTTATTATCTACCTTAAAAACACTCACACACACCCCTCATACTCCTATCACTGCTTCCATAAGGACACACATAGAGAGACAACAGCTTAGACTTGGAATGGCATTTCTCAGGCATTGTTACATGCATTATGTTGGTTTTCAACTTTGGTAACCTCTTGCAAACTATTACCCAATTCTTCTTTTTTATGACTGATAACCATTATGCACATAGCCGCAATAGATGCTATTTACTCTAAATGAAATAGTTAGCAAAAGTGTAAATAGAAGCTATTGCTATTTGCGCAGTGTAAACAGCATCTATGTTGCAACAAGTGTAAATAGTAGTTAGATACTATTTGTACCTCATCATTTTAGTACATTATAAAACAATATGCAAAGCATATAATTATATTTATTAAATAAATGCAACCTTATTAGGACAATAAGGCCTACACCTAACCCTACTGATAAACACTTTATTAATAAATAACCAGTAGGCACTTTAATTCCACTTTTCACATATTTACTTCATATTTATTGAAAATAAATGCCTTTCACTGCGACTGACAAATTACTGGCGTTTTTTTGTACTTTTATCTAGCTAGCCCAACCAGACTTTGGTGGGTGGAGTTAGTGTATTTAGTTTTTTTTTATTGTTTTAATTTCTTATTTTTATACAATAACTACTAAATGATCATACAACAACAACAACAATAATACGTTGTATAACGTAATAATTGTCAAACGTTAAAAATAAGTTATTATTATTGTTATTATTATTATAATTGTTGTTTATGCCATTATATTTCTAAATCATGCCATTGTTATTATAAATAGAACCAAAATAAATTTTTCGGTGATTCGCCGAAATTAATTTTTTACAGAAAAGATCTCCTTTAGCTAAAACCCCAAAACACTGTTTTGGTAATTACATCTGTGTAATCCAGCTTGGTATGCTAGTCAGGGTATCATCTTCTCATGGGATCAATTAAAACAGTTGTGCAGTTCTTTAGCAACTGTTCTTCCGCCACTCGATATTTTAGTTCTTTCTTTCTTTCTTCAATTTTAATATTTTTTTTATCTTTGTTTTTGCCTAAATTTCATATTTCTTACTTGATAATGTTTCTTATTTTAAAAGTTGAGTGATTTTCGATAATAAAGAACCGTTAACGGATTAGGTTGACAAGTTAATTAACTAGTCACACATTTGAACACATAAGATTCAATGCTGGTCTGATTGTATCTGGAGTCATTTTTAATTGGCCTCCGTGTTTCACATGCTGTTATTCACACAACTCTTTTGAAGCTGGCCTTTGACCACAGGAACATCATATCATAAAGAGCTGAGCTGCTAAGCTTTCTGTGGTTAGAATCAGCTTAGAAAGGTCAGCTCAAGTGTTTTAATATATCTGTGTGGCTTTGAATGACATTTACTTTCATCTTTGCTCAAGTGTTGTAATACTGAACCATTTTCATTGTGATGCTTTAGGGAAGCGTGCACTGTGCGAGTCAGCCGTTTCTGTCTGAAGACATAAAAAATGATCTCCTTTTGAACAAAGTTATGCTTCAAGGCAAGAATGTTCATATAAGTGTAACATTCCCTGACATATCAGTCATTTAGATCAGCTTTTCTGTTTCACATTGGTTGTGTTCTTCACAGTGACTTGAATGTGATTTGGGAGTCTATAATGCAGTATTTGGCTCTTTAACATGTGGATCTGTCATTCTGCAGGCCGGTGGGGCTGCCAAGAGCTGAAACCGTAAATATCCGAAATCCAAGCCCAGAGCTCCCAGTCTCTCTGCTCTCTGTGTTTACATCCAGCAGACATTTTCACATGCCTTCCTTCCACAGAAGGGTAAGTATGCACTCCATTTCACATTTGCTCTGCTCTCCCTCTCCTTCTACATAAATTGTCCCATATAAATGTAACCCAGTGTTTCTTGTCATTCAGTTTCTTGTAGATTGTATTTTCTTTTGTGTCACAGGTAATTCCACCCGGAGGGAGCGCACTTTTTAAAATAATTTTCCTCCCCACAGTGGAGGGCAATGAAGAAATCTCTTTATTTATTAACACATCAACCCATGGGGTGATATCATACCAGGCAAGTTGTATAGAACTAGCATTTCACGGTCACATTTACACACTTTTTAGAGGTTTCATATACACATCACATTTTACTAAGGCGCACATATGGGAGATATTCGTATTTTAAATAGGTTTATTTAGCTTGGCAGCAGTGCAAATGTAGCCGTTTGCATAAAATGACAGTTGTAAATGGTATTCCCACAGTTAGTGATCACTTAAGAATGTTTTGTTTTTCTCCCTCAACCATTGTGCACATTTCAGCCTATCATTTTGGGTGAAAATCACATGACAGACTGAAGCGGCACCTGGGACAATTTGCGTTAGCAAATTTTTGTCTGCCTTACTCCTAACATATTTTTTCAAATGTTTAAGATGTTTGTTGAATTTAAATAAATCAAGGTCACACTGTGACCAATGTGATACATGGTGATAAGCAACAAGCTTGATGGTACAGATTCCTTTGAAATAACCAGAATAGTGTGATACTGTATGACTGTCATCAAACAAATTCACCATAATCACCAAAGCAATCTGCACTGGCATATACAATGGAATTCAGGTCATGTAACATGCATTGCAAATGTCTTCTGTAGTCATGTTTTCATTATGAATACATTTCTGGTGATCTTTATATGAACAAAACTCTATTGAAATGCAGCTTACACTACTAGTCAAAAGTTTGGAAACACCTATTAAATCTTTATTATACTACCGTTCAAAAGTTTACGGGTGGTGGGATTTTTTTTATGGTTTTGACAGAAGTCTCTTATGCTCATTGAGGCAGCATTTATTTGATCAAAAGTACAGTAAAAAAAGTAATTTTGTAAAAAATAAAATTTTTAAATACATTTTTCCTAATTTCTATATATTTTAAAATGTAATTTAATCCTGTGATGGCTAAACTGAATATTTAACAGCCATTACTCCAGTCTTATTAATATTTTTGTAGAAACCGTGATGTAGATTTTTTTGGGATATCTGAGTAGAAAGTTCAAAAGAACAGCATTTTAAAATACAAATCTTTTGTAGTATTATTGTAGGGTGTTTTTACATCTAGTTGATTTGATTGGGAATGCGATCCACATCATAACACTCTGATTTCAAGCAAACTCTGGAACGGTTAGACTTTAGTGAGAATGCGATCCAATCCAACCACTTATTTGCTCACATATGACTTTAAAGGAATAGTTCTTCCTCAAAAAGACAATTTCCTGATTATTTACTCACCCCAAGGCCATTCAAGATGTATAAGACTTTCTTTCCTCGGTTGAAGAGAAATTCAGGTTTTGGAGGAAAATATTCCAGAAATTTCTCATCTAATGCAAGTGAATGGTGCCCAACGTAGATCATTTTTGACAGTCCAAAATCCATAATTAGGCAGCTTCAAAGGGCTCCACAAGAACCCAGCCGTCAAATAAGTGTCTAGCAAAACTGTCAGTCATTTTCAGGAAAAAAAGAAGAAAAAAAAAGATACACTGTACTTAACAACAAATGTTTTCCTGGGTCCAGCTTTGCGAAGCGCGTTCACAAGAAGGTCACGCGTGATGAAGGGGACAATTGTTTACAAGAGGGACTTCACATCCAGGATACACGAACGGATCATTTTAAACAATAAATTGAAACAAAATACCAATATACCATTTGTTTTGGACCGCACTCCTCCTCCACTGTAAAGGATTCTTGCATCACGCGAGAGGTCATAAATGTGCTTCGCATAGCTGGAGCATTTGTAGTTAAAAGTTGTTCAGTTTTTTTCCCTGAAAATGACTGATTGTTTTGCTTGAAAAGACCCTTGGAACCCTTTGATGCTGCCTAAATATGGATATATATATAAGCATTAACTAATTTTTAATTTGTCTACAAAACCTATTTCAAGCATTTAAGCATAACAATTTTTTTTTTTTTTTACTATTTACCCTCTATTTAATTTATTTAATTAGTTATGACACTATTCTTATATCATGTATATTCTGTTTCTTTCTCTCTCTCCTAGGTTTTTGGGGTTGGCGTCTATGGGGGATCAGTCAAGGACGTCCAAAGAAAAGATAGCATTCTGATATTTCCCCACATACAAAGCATTAATCTAACACAAACTCAGGTAAGCATCATGCATGCGGATATACTGTTTGTTTTGTTGTGAGCTTGCATGCACAGATGTTCCTTTTTTCTTTTTACTATCCTTTGTGCTGAGTGACACATGAGGTCTAGCGACAGCTGAGTGCTTCTGTCTCCTATTACTGTCATAGCCATTAACACACACGCATTCAGCATACATGGAAACTCAGGCAAACCCACATGACTAAAGTCCTCTCCTGTGTTGATGTTTTTTTTATGGCCAGCACAGAAAGCAAAAATGACTGCATTAGGGGCCGTTCACTCAGAACACATGTTTGCATTCCACTGTGCTTCTTTTCCATTCTTTTTTTCTGTAAACATTCGTGTTTGACCATTGCATTCACGTCTTTTGCAGAATCTCGTGCATGCCATTTTAAACATGCAGCGCTCAAGTCTTTTTGGGACAATTATGAAAGAGTTGGGTTTAGCAATTAGTATTATTTTTATTAAATGCATTTAATGTTTTTTTTAATATAATACTTTACCCATTTTTTATGCGACAAAAGATACATTTATCCCGGAACTGCCAAAACTTGCAGAACTAACTCGTGCCCGGGAGTTTAAAATAAATCATGGTTGATTTATGTTAAACGCTTTAATAAATCACTATCAAACCGGCATCACAAGACCACTGTATGTTTCTTCTCAGTGTTGATATTTGACAGGGGAAGATGATGTAGTCTGTTTTATCTCATACAGGTGTTCTGCTGTGTCTTAGCTCTCATAAACAAGTTTAAATATAGACTTGCTTCTGTTGTAGCGATCACATTTAAATTGAGCTGTATGTTTGGATGAAAACCACTGCAGTGTCTCATACTGAATATAAGTGGCTATTCCTCTTGAGATCCAGCTGACTGGTCTGGTGGGACAAAATGACTTCCATCCTAACCTAGAAACTCTTGATACCGGGAACAAAACCTGTATCCACATACTTCTCTCGACTAATTTCAGGCTTAAAGGAACACTCCACCGTTTTTTGAAATAAGGCTTATTCACCGTCTTTCCTACATTTAGATAGGTGGGCAAATGCATTTTTGTCTCAGTGCATGCATTGTTTTAGCTTGAGAGCACCGCCGCTAGCTTAGCTTAGCATAATGAATGGAATCCTTTGTTGCCAGATAGCATGTCGTGAGTAAAAGTGATATAATTATTTTTTTTAACTAATTAATTCTTGTGGCCTGCGTATTCACAAGTACAAATAGCAATGCAGATTAAGACTAGGCGATTTCCTAAGCAGATATTGACTTGGGACTATATTGGGGGAAGCACAGGCGAAGCACTGCAACTTGGGCGCAGAGATATCACGCAACACCTGAAATCCATCAACATACCGTGCATAACGTGACCTGCACCGAGTATCTTCGCTTTTAGATTGTGTTGAGTTTGAGAAGTTACAGCTACAGTTACAGCAAACATGGTAATTGCCTGAATAGCAAAAGGTTGTGAGAACAAGCAAAAGACATACACTCACACCACCAGTTTGTGTTGGCTCTCATCCTCACGTTCTCGGTCTGTTGAGGGATTGCAACCTCCTCCTGTCTTTCTATATCCAAAGCATGCAGCTCCTCTTCTGAAAACTCTGGTTCATAGAGGTATGGTTCTGGATCTTGACTGTCTGAGAAGTCACCCTCTTCGTCTCTCAAAAAATCTGCCATGTTCATCATCGCCATTCAGTATGACTACTGTAGGAAAAATAGCCAGCTACTATTCACACCGGTATGTTGACGGAAGTTGTGGGATTTCAGGTGTTGCGTGATATCTCTGCGCCCAAGTTGCAGTGCTTCACCTGTGCTTCCCCTCAATAAAGTCCCTAGTCAATATCTGCTTAGGAAATCGCCTAGTCTTAATCTGCATTGCTATTTGTACTCGTTGTGAATGCGCAGTCCACAAGAATTTATTTTAATGTTTTTTTATCACTTTTACTCATGCTATCGGGCAACAAAGGATTCCATTCATTATGCTAAGCTAAGCTAGTGGCGGTGCTGCCAAACTAAAACAATGCAGACAAAAATGCGTTTGCCCACCTATCTAAATGTAGGAAAGACGTTGAATAAGCCCTATTTCAAAAAACTGTGGAGTGTTCCTTTAATGTGATCATGTGTGGTGCGACTCAAGCTGTTGGTTCTACCGGATTAGCTTAAAGTGATTACAACCAGATACAGTACATTATTGAGGAGAGATGATGTAAACCTGCTGTTCATTTGTAATTGAACTAAGTGCTTTCAGCTGACATTTCAAGATACTCTAGTATGTGTTGAATTTACCAACTAGAAACAACTGATAAGAGTAGGAGATGTTTCACCGATCGACAGCTGCTGAAATCTTGACACTCCTGTAAGAATGGTGCTCAATTAAACCGGTTCTTCTGACATTTCGCTGTCATATTGCAGTGCAATGATTTTTCACCATGGACAATCAGTGTCTTGCTGTAGTGCTTGTAAAATGTGCATGAACTTTTTACAGGGATAAGCCCCCTCGAGCTACTTGGTGTTAAAATATAGTTTGCTGTGTCATCATAAATTTACTCTCATGTCTTTCCAAACCTGCATGAATTTCTTTCTTCCTTGTGACACAAAAGTAGAAGCTCATTTCCATACATTAAAAGTAATGGTGAAAAGGTTGCCATATTAAAAAAAAAAGGACAAAAAGCACAGCAATGAAAATGAAAAAACTTTTCAGCCTTATACAACTACACAAATCAGATTTTCAGCTAATAAAGACTTATATTTCAGTCTTCAGAAGACTTACAATATGGCACACAAATAATATGCAGTTGACTATTTTTATGTTGCTTTATTAGACCTTTGTTGTCATATTTGGAGCTTGACTAGTCCCTAGTCAGCATCTACTTTCATTATATGTAAAAAAAAAAAAGTAAAAACATTTTGTACTGGTTTGGTATGGCATGATGTTGATTAAATGACAAAATTTACTTTTTTTGTTGGTGCCCACAGGCACAAAGGTGATGAGTTTGTCCCACATTCAAATCCCTTAAATTTAAATAATACGGAAAATCTGTTGAATAGTCACTTGGTAAGCCACTAGCTTTAGAATGTACAATGTTATAAGCAAAGATGACTACCTGACTTTTAAAGAGGTGGTTTTGAATGTATAGAATTATTCATGTTGCCTGAAGAGGTGGAGGAACTGAAAGTTAACAACTTCAATGGAGAACACACAAAAAATGAACAAAAAAGCTGCACTTGGCCCCTGAAGATGCATTCACTACCTTATTTAGAATAATCTACTCTTAAGACACTTTCTTTGTTCACTATTGAAACTGCCACACAGAAATTGTGTATCAATGGAGTTATGCTTGTGTTTTGTAATGTATTGTAAGTTGCTACAGATGAAAGTGTCTGCTAAATAATGTAAATGTAAATGACGTTTAGATGATTTGATATAACCTAAAAAGCCCTTCTGAGCTGATGAATTTGAATGTTCTTTTTCTTTTGCTCCTGCAGGAAGATGCTTCTAATATAACAATTTTAGGTCTGCTGCTTGACTGCAGTTTACCAAAAACGTTCTACAATCAGCCCCAGGTATGAATGTTACATTTACTAACCATTGGAATATTCTGTAACTCTTATTGAGATAAGGTCATTGTGTGATTTGAACTTGATCTTTCAGCTAAGTATTAAGCTTAGTTCTTGACTCTACATTGTTAATGTGTGAAGTAATCCCAGTTTCAGGAACTGTTTTAAGGCCTGCATTTGAACGCCATCAATGCAACAGTTTTTTTATGGAGAGGTGTTCTAATTTCTGCCAAGTAAACTACAAGTAAACAAAGAATTTTTTTAATGTGAGAGACCACAAACATGACGATATGAAATTATAGATTTAACCGTTTTGTTCCTCTAGTGTATGGGGTGCCGCAATGTGACCAGTAAAGCACATCACACACTTGCAGATTCCATTCACAAACAACCAGAGTCCCGCTTGTGAACACGGGAAATCTAGCAAAATCTCTCGCATCAAACATGACTTTAAAGTAAACAAACATGGCAGACGACCGGCAAGAATAAATGGTGCTTCTAGTGTATGGACTGCTTTTTACAGAAAATTTGCAGAAAAAAAAGAAAAATGTTTAGATGAAGTCGTGGAGAAAGTGTGAACTTTCTGGACTTTACATGTTACAGTGTGAGTTGGAGGCGTGTCTTCTGTCAGCTCGCTTTCTGATTGGCTGTTGTTTTGTTTCACGTGATGATCTCCAGAGCATGTGTGTGTTTGTCCGTGGGGTTCCTTCAACACAACAGGATTTCTGATCGTAAATATTCAACATGTTCCTCCGACTTTCTTCCAAGCAGATTCAGTCACTCTTAACACACCTCAGACAACATTAAAATCTGATAAGACAATATGTAGAACCATTAAGATAAACAGGACTTTTCCTAGTATTGTTAAAAGGGGAAAAATAAGTCCAAAATCAACCTGAATATCTTGGTAGTGTGTGGAGGGCTTAAAGGAGAACTCCGGGCAATTTTTAAGTTAATCTTGATCGTTAGACCTTTGTGAGTACTGACTATAGAAAAAAAAACGAACCGTATTGGTGCTTGCTACGCGGAGCTGCGACCGCGAATGCCCAGAGCTCCCACCCAGCTGAAACGGCAGCTATGGGGGCATCGACATAAAGAGCGTTTTTGAGCCTCTTAACAGACACAAAATGCAATTAAAATGTCTGTCCAACATGAACAGGGACCCTACATGTGAACAAGATGCGTTTAGCAACTTAGCCATTGTTTCAACTCACCTAAATAGTCTTTTAGACGGCAAGCTGTAGTCTCGCGCTGCAGTCCCGTGCTGTAGCCGGAAAAGGTAAACAATGTCCAGGTGGGAGGAGGGTTGATCATGTGCGACGAGTCTTCGTACATGGAATGGCATTTTTCTTCAAACGGCCCCGCTGTGTTGAGTGTGTGTAGTCATCCTTGTCAAAGTGTTCGCTGCAAATGCGGTAATCTTTAGCGCGTAGTACTTCTACGGGAGTTTGCACATCAAGTTGAAATACAACTAGCCACAAACTGCAGAATCTCGAGGTCATGGAAAGGAAGACGATGAAAATTTAAGCTCTTATATTTTCGCATTCTGTTGTCACAATTCGGAAAGGCACAAAGACGAACCATTTCTTCTTCACTTGTAAGCAACTCTGATCATAACTCGTCGCACATGATCAACGCTCCTCCCACCTGGATATTGTTTACCTTTTCCGGCTACAGCAAGGGACTGCAGCACGAGACTACAGCTTGCCGTCTAAAAGACTATTTAGGTGAGTTGAAACAATGGCTAAGTTGCTAAACGCATATTGTTCACATGTAGGGTCCCTGTTCATGTTGGACAGACATTTTAATTGCATTTTGTGTCTGTTAAGAGGTTCAAAAACGCTCTTTATGTCGATGCCCCCATAGCTGCCCCCATAGCTGGGTGGGAGCTCTGGGCATTCGCGGTCGCAGCTCCGCGTAGCAAGCACCAATCCGGTTCGTTTTTTTTTCTATAGTCAGTACTCACAAAGGTCAAACGATCAAGATTAACTTAAAAATTGCCCGGAGTTCTCCTTTAAGCATCAGTGAATAATCAGGAACCGAATGCAAATTACCTTTCCAGCTTCTGTTAGTAGCATAAAACCAACAAAATATCCAGAAAGTAATAAAAGCTCATGTCCGATCCTGACACCCTATATCGTCGTTTTTCTGTCAAGGCCAGAATAAATTTATTTTTTATTTACTATTTTTATCATAACCGTATTGTACACAGAAACAACATCACCATGAGTTTCCCATTGTAAGTTTGAATGCAGGAGGGAAAAGTCCTGGAGCAACATGTCAGAATACAACTAACATATTTCAGTAGAGAGTTGATGGGGCTGTTAACAGCAGTCCACTCAAAGAAAACATGCACACAGAAATATAATTCATTTTAAATCATGCTTGCACCTAAACTCATGTAGTGAGTTGACAGCTTTAGCTGCATTTGTTTACAAGTTATCTGGTGATTGAATATTCAGACAGGGCAGATCTTTAGTTGGAACGCTTTGCATTCCTGTTATTTGTGTTGATGGGTGTGTAGCATGTCGATGAAATATGTGCCTACACCCTTTACGTTTCTCTCTCTCCTCACAGGGTTGGTGTTTAGTATCTGAAGGGGGCAGAATTGCACTTCAGATCAGTCTTTCTGAAAGAGGGGAAAGGCCGACCCACCTGGACAAACTCAAGCCATATGTGCTGGAGAATATTGTGGTGCTGCTGGTCCTCCCATCACCAGATGCTGTCTGTATGTCAATTTGTCGTTTTATTTTATCCATTTATATATATATACATATATATATTATTTTTTTCAGTTCGCACTTTTGGATTCTAAACCCATATTTGTTGTCTGCTGCAGTTACTTGAAGTTCTTGACTTGATTTTTGACTCAAATCGTCCTAGTGATATTTAAAGTGCACTTTTTATTAGCGTTTCCCTGGCTTTATTTTTGGCTTTTGTTTATTTATCCGAGTGGTATTTGACTTTATTTTTTACACCAATCAGCATTTTTTTATCTTGTGTTATGATTCTCATTCTAAACACGCCAATAAAATGGAAATTATTGGATTGTGTCCAAATACATTTACGGTGTCCATGGGCATTTAGTGGTGTGGCCACTGTCCACTGTGTTTCCCCGCTCCCCATTTAAGGTCTGTGTGATTTTACTCCTTTTCCATTCACACTCCTTTGTCTGGACTGCTGAATCGCACCTGTGGGTTTGTAGGGCCCTTAGGTGATCATAAAAATGCACACAAAGGGTGTACAAATGTGTAAAAAACATTCTTAGAACCACAAGAATATAAGATTTTTTTTCTTTTTAAGAGAAAGCACAAGAATATCATGCTCTACATAACTATAGTGTGTGTAATTGGGTAGTTAATACAAAAGATTTAATGTAAACAAACAACAATTGAGGCAGACATATATGCAAAAGCGAATAGGCCTTTAAGGTTTTGTTTTCCAAATTCAATCATTATGGCTGACTCTTTAAAATAAGGTCAGCGATACATGGGAACAATGATAATAAAATTATTCAACTACTGTCAACTACAGCTGTATGTTTCTCACTTCTGTTATAGTGTGTGAGAAATATTCGGTCCAAAAGTGAAATCGTGCATTGTTGACCAAATATTTCATTGCCTGTTCATGTGATCTGAACATGGCCACCCCCATGATGGGGAACCCACTCTGTGTAAAATTAAACAGCTTTTTTTTAATAGGAGTTCACCTTCTATGTGATTGTACATTTATAAAAGTAGTTGTCCGACTTAATATTATTTACTTCTTTACATCTAAACCTTTTTTCCTGATTACACCGTATTCCTTGATTTCAAGAATCAGTGGACTTGCATTACGCCACCATGTTTGTTGCATTAATGGATGATGATCTGATTATCTGCTGATGTATGACTATATTACTGTCCCGGTTTATATAAGTGTCTTTATCTACTATGTACTTGCCTTTCTTTTTTTTTTTTTACAATCTACACTACCATTCAAAAGTTTAATTATAAAAATTACAAAAGATAATTATACTTGCATAAAGTACAGCGAAGATCCCTTAAATTGATCAAAAGTGACAGTAAAGACTTTTACAATGTTTACAAATTATTTCTGGTTCAAATAAATGTGCTTTTGAACTTTGTTCATTAAAAAATCCTGGAGAAAAATGTATCATGGTTTCCAAAAAAATATTAAGCAGCACAACATTGATAATGACAAGAAATCTTTCTTTAGCACCAAATCAGTATGACTACTAAAG
This sequence comes from Siphateles boraxobius, assembly GCF_051911475.1. Lineage (NCBI taxonomy): Eukaryota > Metazoa > Chordata > Actinopteri > Cypriniformes > Leuciscidae > Siphateles > Siphateles boraxobius. The sequence continues at coordinate 9,846,823 of NW_027508777.1, read as the reverse complement.
AATAATGTGACTGATGACTGGAGTAATGGCTGCTGAAAAATCAGCTTTTCCATTACAGAAATAAATGTTAATATATATTAAAACAATATATTAAATTGTAATAATATTAAACAATATTAATGGTTTTACTTTATTTATTTTGATCAAATATATGCAGCCTGGGTGAGCATTAGAGACTTCTTTCAAAAACAACAAAAAAATCTCTTACTGACCCTAAACTTTTGAGTGCTAGTGTATATGCATTTGAATTTTATTGCATGTACTTAATGGCATTATTGTACTTTCCACTGGAAATATGGTTTTTAGTTTGCATCCTGTTGTATGTAGTAACATACCATTGAATTATTGAAAATGAATGCACACTCTGAGGTGACAATGTAGCCACAATGTTTCTGCATTCATTTTCAGCAATTGAATAAACTAATGAGTCAGTTATTCCGTTTATACCACAGATGTGGAAAAAACAAATATCACCTGTATCCTTGTCATAGATTTCATCTCTGGTTTCAAAATCCATTAACCCACATCAATAAACTGTTAGATGTGAGCATTAACCCCATTTCACTTCCCATGATTAAATATAGCAATATTTTTGTTAAGATTATCTTTGGATCTGATGCATGTCACCTTTAGGGATGAATAAATTAATATCATTTAGAATTAAATTACAGATTGATTTTAGTGAATAAATAAATAATCGTCAAGACAAATTCCACCCCGAAATGACCTGGGGGAAAGTGTGTCATTTAAGCTCAGCTAATGGGAAAGAAGGGAACCATTACTTCCTAGATCATGGGTTACACCTACCTGGATTTGAAACTTTTTCACCTACCTGGATTTTTTTTTTCCCAGCTACTTAGCCACCACCGCCCAAAAAATAACTTTCCTTGGTGTCACAGCACCACCTTGTGGCTTTGCCTGTAAATTATCTTTTCCAAGTATGTTCAGGTATATTGTATAACTATATTTTTAATCCACAGCAGATCCCAGAATAGGAGTGTTCATGTTGAACTCAGGGGTTAAAAAGCTCTTTGTTAAGGTATGTGTGGTGAGAATAAAATTTTGTTGTGGTTAATTTTGCATATAATCAGATAACATTTATAATGTAATTATAACATAACATCTTGTGTCTTTTTAAGGAGATCCAGCTCTTGTCAAGGACGGACAGCAGCGTAGAACTCACTGAACTGCTTCTCCAGCCGTCCACTTCTAACTTCACTCAAGTGGCTTCACTTTTCTGTAGACGTCAGTACTTTACTGTCAGCCTACATTTCTTGTGTGTATTCTAATAGTTCACAATGGACATGCTATTATGTTAGCCATGTTTATTTGGTTCTCTTTTCATTTTCTTTTTTAAGGCTCTTTGTCAGCTAAAAGTAAAAGGTGTCAAAGTCAGTTCGGCCTGCAAATATTAGCAAACAGAACACTGAATTTGTATCCACTGCTGGAAAGCACACACAGGTAAAGATTTCTATGTTAACAGCGTTTTTACTGTAAATGAAATTAATGCTTTAATCATTAGCATTATCTGAAGTTAAATAAAATGAAATACATTTTGGCCAAGAATGAAAATGATTTTAAATTCTAAACTAGCACTGCATTGTTTTGCACGTTTTAATGATTGTAACATTAATAATTTTATATGTACACTACTGTTCAAACATTTGGGGTCATGGAGATTTTTTGTTGTTGTTATTTATTTTAAGTAAATTAATACATTTATTCTGCAAGGATGCATTAAATTGATTTAAAAATTACCATAAAGACTTGTCTTTTATAATGTTACAAAATATTTATTTGTCAAAAAATGCTGTTTGGTTCAGTTTTTTTAATTTTTTTATCAGTTTCCACAAAAATATTAAGCAGCAACTATTTTTAACATTGATAAAAATTATAAATGTTACCCTGGCACCAAATCAGCATATTAGAATGATTTCTGATTCAGCTTTGCCTTTACAGGAATAAATTGCATTTGAAAATATATTAAAATAGAAATAGTCATAATAAATGACAATATTATAAATTGTCATAATATTTCACATTATTACTGTCCTGACTAATTTTATAGCTTTGGAGAACATAAGAAACTACTTTCAAAAACATAAAAAAAGGATACCGACCCCAAACTTTTAAATGGTAGTGTACTTCCTTCACCTCTGTGACACAGTAAATGCTGTGTTCATGCTTTTTGATGCAGTTCTTAGTCACGTTTGTTACAGAGTTGTTCCTCTCTGTGTGTTTCAGATGGTCGGACTCTGAGCTGAGTTCTTTAGTTCAGGTCAGACAGAAGGAGGGGCGATCAAAGCATGTCGAGCTTTGGCTGTCCAACCCATTCCCCTTCACCTTCAGAATCACTAACATCTTTCTTTCCCAGCATAAACTCTTTAAGGTAATTCTCACCTGAACACCAGAGACTTAAATGTGCAGTGACCACATTCTTTCGAGACTATATTGTGGAAGTTCTGCCTATTCTGCTGGGAAATAGAGGGATTGAGAAGTTGGTGGGTCAATGACTCATTTAACTTTATATTCACTTCCATATACATTTGGTTTTTGAGGTTTATATTCAAAGCTAATGTCATATAGTAGGACACTGTTTGTGGACAAAGGCTTTTTTTTCTCTTGCTATCGCCGTGTATAGAACATGTGCAACTGACCATGTGATCCAAGACTGGTCAAAAAAAAAGACTCAAGATGTCGACTAGTGGCAGAGCTATTATCAACTAGTCAACGTAGCGCTTACAATACACATTAAAGGGTAGATTAGACTCATTCATTTGAATTACACAGAAATCAAGCTCACAAAAATAGGATATTTGTCAAAAAGTTAACACTGCAGTTTAATGATGGTGTAAGTTTTCCCATCTTATAGATTGTAAATTTTACAAAGTCCATGGAAGTGAGTCCTGGTAGCTGGAAGCTTCTGTCTCTTCAGCTACTCAGCAAATCTTTACCCATCGACCTCAGAACCACAATTACCCTGACAACCAGTGTGGGCGTCCCACTGGAGCTTCACCTCCAGACAGATTCTTCTGCCTCAAAGGTAAAGCTTGACTACATCAGCATGAACACACATTTAAAGGAATAGTTCACCCAAAAATGAAAATTCTGTCATTAAGTACTTACCCTAATGTCGTTCCAAACCCGTAAGACCTTCGATCGTCTGCAGAATACAAATGAAGATCTTTTTGGTGAAATCTGAGAGCTTTCTGTCCCTCTGTTGACAGCTACGCAACTACCACCTTGACGCCTCAAAAAGTTCATAAAGTGAGATTGTAAAACTAACCCAACCCAGATTTTCTTAGTTTTTCTTATATGATAATTTCAGCTTTTATTCCCATATAAACATTGATCAGCGAACATAAACAGATGCTCAACCGAAGTTGCTTGACACGCGAGAACAAACCTCACTGGTTCTTGCGGAAGCTCAAAGGTGCTGCGTAACATGAGATCAACCTAATTGGTTCTCGCAACTCATGCAAACATGCTTGCGCTTCTGTTGACCACAGCTGTTCGGTTTATATGTAAATAAAAGCTTAAATTCAATCATATAAAGTGTTTGTGCCTCAAGAAAATTAGTACTAAACCACTCAATTAATTTGGATTAGTTTTATGATCTCTTTATAAACCTTTTGAAATGTCAAAGTGTCAAGTTGCGTTGCTGTCAACGGAGGGACAGAAAGATTTCATCAAAAAGATCTTCATATGTGTTCCAAAGATAAACGAAAGTCTTACTGGTTTGAAACGACATGAGTAATTAATGACAGAAATTTCATTTTTGGGTGAACTATCCCTTTATATAAGCATATATATGCTTCCAAACGGAGAGATAAGGTTCTTGTTGTGTTGACAGAAAACTGATGAGGGTTTTGAAAAGCGAATGTATGTTTATGCTAAATAATATTACTTGGGGTCATATACATGAATGAATTTCTTTTGCCAAACTTTGCTCCCTTTTGCCTGAATTGCAGGGAGATGTTATGTTTGAGGCTGCTGAGGAGTGTGAACAGCTCTGTCCTCTTCATATGTCCCGAGCAGGTGAGACAAACACAACTGGACACATTTTTCTGAGTAACTAAAATAATAATATCCACAAGTTTTAGCAGCTGAATGTTCCTCAAAGTTCCCATGCCTTTTACCCAGTGACTCTTCCAGCTGATCATGATTTACTGGATAAGGATTGAGGATAAATATTGTGTTAAATATTTCTTCCTGATAAACTATTTTAGAGATTTGCATAAATAGTATAACTTTTTCTCATTATAAAGTGCCAATGGAATTAAAAAATTAGGCCACTTCATATATCTAGGTTTTCATATATCTAGTTTCAAAGGAAACAAAAAGTTGAGGGTGTAAATTTAAATAAGAAATATTTAGATTTTTACAGGGCTCTCAAGTTTTATCAAAAGTTTAGAGTGAGATTTAGGGGAGGAGCCACCCAAATATTTGCAGCAGCGGTCCCTCGACCCAACCAAATTCGCTTCAATTTTTTCTAGCAGTTCAATTTTGCTTATTGTTCATAATTGACCAGCACAAATGGAAATTATAACAATTGTTAAATCTGATAAAAAAGACAAATTCATCCAAATAAAATAAATAGTTATAATTAAAAAAATACAAATTTATTGAAAAATAAAAATAAATTTGACCCCAAACAAGCCAACTGAACATCAGTGCTCAATGTACATAACATTGTATCATAACAACTTGCCCTGAGCATGTATGTCAAGACCCAAACCGGTCACCTTTACAGGGGTCATCGGATGCCCATTTTCCACAAGTTGGTATGATTATTTTGGGTCTTCATGTTAAGTTTGTAACATACTTTGGTTAAAATTTCTCAATGGTCGTGTAAAACAACACCCTTTTTACCTCTTCAAAAACAGCTCTGTTCACAGTGACCCGTTTCGGTGCATGTCTCTTTAAATGATAATGAGCAACAACTTTTTGGCTTTTTGAGGATTAAAAAAAAAGTGAATGGATTTTTTCATTGCATGGTGATTGCGTCCACACACTGCAAAGACACATTTATTTGCAAATACCATATAAAACTGTATTTTGCATCCGATGACCCCTTTAAAAGCAGTTGGAGATTTTTGAATGCATCAAAAATAATTTAGCACGAATTTGGCTATACTCCTCAACATCAGCTCTCACTGTCTTTGAGCACAGGCAAGAGATATAGTCCAAGAATCGTAAAAAAAAAAAAAAAAGATGTCCGCAAACCGCATTCATCAGATCGTGCTCTTTCACCTTCCACTCCGTGTGTGCGCGTGTTGTCTAGTAACGAACGTGCTTGCAGCGGGAACACATAATTTACCCGGAAACAACTAATTCTAATTTCTGATTGGCTGGTAGCTAGCATTTAACTCTGTATAACTCGAGACAGATGTTATGAACTCGGCAGAGAACTTCCCTCCGTTTGCCTGCGTCTCGTCCATTATTTGTATAGCGGGACAAGTTCCCCCAATTACTCCTCAGCGTGTTGAAATACAAGGTGTGGCGTGTGAACGGGTTGAAATGCGTTTGTCTCACGCCCAATGCGTGAGACTTGAGAGCCCTGTTTTTAGCTTATTTTAATGCTTGTTTTTTTAAGTCTTGAGAAGTTTGCTGGTTGAGGACCCCTGACTGTTCTAGACTACTGTATAGTCACTTGTAATAACCTTGTCTTATAAATGGATTGAAATGATTGTAGCGTACTAGTTTGTGCATGTCTTGTGTTGAGTTGAGTTGCTAAGTCAAAAACGATGTAATGTCCTCCTGTGCAGGACGTTTGGAGTGGCAGCAATCCCTTCACCCAGAATCCTCCTCATCTCTCTGGAGAGTGGACAGCAGCCTGGCTTCTGCACTCTGTGGTCGTTGGCACTGTAGCAAAGAGCTCTCTTGCAGGTAAACATGCAGTGTGTGCACAAATATAGACCCACCCCTGTGGAGTCAGATACTGTATATTTATTTTGTATGCTATTTAAACTACCCATTTTGTATGCGATTTTAAACATGTACAGTATGCATTTACCGCAAATGCACATACTGTTTTATGATGTAAATATTTATGTTTCTGTTTTTTGTGCGTGTTTTGTTCAGGTGGCCCAGGCTTCCTGCAGACCACTCTTCACCCCTGGACTTTGGGGCCACACCGGTCAATGATAGTAAGGTATGTAAATCACTGGTAATGATCTTTTGATCTGAAATTTACACTCATTTTTTTCTGTGAAACACAAAAGGAGTACATTTAAGAATCTTCAAATGGCAATCAACTTTAGATGAATCACATGGAATTATTAGCATTGTGTGAATTATTTAAATAATGACTTTGATTTTAGTAAGACTATTATTTGGATCATAAGATTGTTGTACTTTTTATTTCAGGTGAAGAATTTCACTCTGAAAAACCCTACTGGTTCAGTTATTTCTGTGGAGATCCGAACCCTCTCCTCATACCCCGTTCCGCTTGAAGCCCTCGACATGCTGACCAAATGGTATTTACTGTAAACACACACTCTTCTGGCCTAAAGTTGGTTCTGTCAAACCTTAGTTACAATGGTATTTATCCACAAGGTTAATAAGCAGAGTCATAAACAGTGCTGTTTTAGCTAGTTTAGTTAGTTTTATTTCAGTTTTACTTGAATTAACAACACCGATATTTTATAGTTTTAAGTTTTGTTAACAATAACAACACTGTTAATGAGACCAGAAAATTTCATCACGGATGCATATGTTCTAGGTTTAATATTAGCCCGCTGTCCGTGAATATCACTACAACAGAGTTTCTGCTGTTGGCTACAAACCATAAGGTGAGGTCATGATCTTTGAATAGCTTTATTAAGTGTACATTGTATAGTAAATGTGTCTTGTTGTGGTAACTCTGGTTATAGTGTACTCATATTTTTGCCAACAGGAAAGTGAGCGAGGCAGTATTCTTAGATTCCTGCTTCAGCCGTGGGAGTCGAGGACGGTTTCTGTGGCGTACCAACCCACAGAACACAAGCCTGTTACCTCACTGCTCCTGATGAGGTACTGCTCTGCCCTACAGTAAATGAGTTGTAACTGAGGGATTTTTGTGACTGATCGGTTTACTTAATCTCAAATCTGTTTAATGGATTAAGGAAAAAAGTTGTGCTTTTTGTCGGTATGTTTCTATGTACAGGACTGCATGGTCATAAAAGAACTTGGAATTGTTCGAAAATTTAAAGATTTTGTTTTCCATGCTTGGAATAATCAGGGAAAAAACTTTGTTTGACTGTGAATGATCCTCATTTATTTTAGCACTTAGATCATGCTTTGCCTTAATGTGTGCGTAATGAAGTTAAAGGCTCAGGGAAGGAGGCGGCGGGAACTGGCAAACGTTCAATGCAAAACTTAAATCACAAAATAAACAAACACAACAAAAAGAACGTACAGCGGCTTCCCTTCATGGATGACTGCCGCATAGACTTAACCAAAACCACAGCATTAAGTCCCAGGCCTGGTCCTCTCTCATCTTCTCCTTTCATCACTCCTCCGTTTATCTTTCCGAAGCTCCTCCGTGGGACTCCAGACTGTTGTGTCGCTCATTAACATTCGCTCCACCGGCCTCACTCCGCTCCCATGGCTCTCAGCCCTGTCCTGCCCTGCACTGCCCTGCCGCAGCGCGGTCAGATTTACCAGTCACATTTGTTAGGAAAGTTTCAGCAATAAGGCATTTTCTTTTCAATTTACCTCCATGTAAAGTAGTGTTTGTTATCCCTGCACTGCTTGAGTTTGTTTAGAGCCATTACCAGGGAATCATCTCTATTTCTTGTGTTCCATAAGCACTACCTACAGTCTCATTTCGAAAGGCTGCTTCCTTCCGACGTCGCATTTGACGGCCGCATACGTCATAAAGGATGTATCTGAAACAAAACATCTTAAATGTATTCCTATTTGTTATATTTTGAATTCATGTCAAAAAAGGACTCCGCGTGACCATTCCTAGTAAATCGTAAATGACTGAAATTTCTTCATGACTTGGATTGTAGTCGGACTCGTCAGTTTACTTTTAATGAAGCAGCCTTATTAGTGTCGAATGTGGCCTCTGGAGGACGCAGTCTTCAGTCTGTCTGCCATTTGTGTTCAAACCAATGTGAAAATTTGAATTTTTTATCGTACAGTTGATATGAAATAAGCTTATGGGCATTCTAAAAATCTAAAAAAGTTGGGGATTCTAAACAATGTAAACAAAAGCACTGTATCTACAATTATTCACATAAAATACCTATTATCAATAATCATTTTGACTCATCCCTTTTCTTAAAAATGTTTTAAAGGTTACAATGTGAGTTTTATCATTTTATAAAACTTTTTTTTTTAAACTCATTACTTTATTTGAACATGTTTTCATGTTAGTAGACAACATGTTAAGTCACCCAACCAACATTTTTTGTTATTTAAATTCTGGCTGTCGTAGTTAATGTTATTATACGACAGACAGAATTTAAATGAACAAAAAATGTTGGTTCACAAACAATAATGTATATATATATACTGTAGTATATAAATATAGTATATTTGTATACTATATACACTATATTGTTTATGAAAACAAAACAAAAAAGTGCATTGTGACTCTGATTTAAATTTGTTTTGTTTTGTTTTTCGATCTAAAACTTTGTTAAATGATTTGAGTGTGATTCCAGCACATTTTAACAATATCGTGATATTCATAACTATGATCATTTTAATCACTATAATTGTGATAACTGTACGAAGTTTTCATACAGTTTCATCTGTAGTTTCTAGGGACTGTAGAGGACTGTGTGAGCTGTGCATCGTTACACTATTGACAATAAACATTATTTGCCTGATGTGACCACGCCTTTGTTTTCGTTTTCTTCAAATATTTTTCCTAGATGTTATCATACAGTAATTGTGGCTTTATTTATTAACAGGAACAACCTGACCGTGTTTGACATGGTTCTGGTTAAAGGATTTGGGGCAAAGGAGCTCCTGAGGGTGGGAGGGAAGCTCCCCGGGCCTGCAGCCTCACTGCGCTTCAACGTTCCCCAGTCTACTCTCATGGAGTGCAGAGATGGTGAGAGACACAGCTGAGACACTCCTGACCTGTCCATTCTCAGAGTTTGGTGAAAAGTACACTAGCGCTGGTAGAAGTAGTGATTGTTTACAAATGAATTGTTCTCTTGAATTTCTTTTTTGTTTAACTCTGAATTTCTCAGATATTCTCAAACTTTTATTTTTATTTAATGTACAGTCTTTTTTTGAATGTACAAGATTTTGGAATCTTCAGAGACCCCAGACAATAAAATGTGATGTTGTAACATAATAATGTAATTAAAAAAACAAAACAAATGTAATATCACTCACTTTATTCATGTTTTTACTTTACATTTGTGAAGTGTTTTTTGGGGGGGGATTTAGGGTATTTGTTTAAAATTCAATCCCATGTCCATTTAAGTGCTCCATAGTACTCTATCTGTTTATCCACATTAACTGGTTATTGACTTTAATGTTAATTACTTGGAGAACCACATATCATCAGGTTATATGTATTGATGTACACACATCATCATGTTCAGTTTGAAAACCTGTAAAAATTTAAACGCTACTATATTAGGGTTATACATGGCCATAAATAATTAAACAAAATGTCTACTGTAAATAAAAGTCAATGAAATATGCACAATTGAAAGTAGAAAGTATTTAATAAACAATAACGAAAGAGAAAACAATACAAAATGCATTAACTGCATTTTTATTCTCTTTCTTGTCTTTTCACAGGTTTACGATCAAGTAAGCCCTTGTTTGCCATTCAGAAAAGCTTTAAAGTGGAGAATGCTGGCGAGTTGCCGTTGACTGTAGTATCCATGAACATTAATGGATATAAATGTCAGGGTTACGGTTTTGAGGTGCAGCATTGCAGAGCCTTCAGAGTGGACTACAACTCATCCTCAGAAATCACCATTGCGTAAGATTGTGCAACTCCAGTATCAGTGTTCTAAACAGAGTGCAATTCTTATGCCGTTCCTTTAACTTTTTTCGAGATGAAATAAAATCTGTTTTACAAATAACTTTAGGACAGTAACATTGCCTATGCTCTCTGCAGAAAGTTGTCTGTGTCTGTTTAGCACTGTTGGTAGATTTCGTAAAAATATATCTATCTGTGTATTCTGATGAAATAATAATCCAGAATGCTGCAGCTAGAGTGGTCTTTAATGAGCTGAAGAGAGCACACATCACTCCTCTCCTCACAAAATTGCGTTGGTTGCCAGTTGCCGCTCGAATCAAATTCATGTCACTGATGTTTGCCTACTGAACAACCACTGGCTCTGCTCCCTTTTACCTAAACTCATTACTCCTAACTTGCGTGCCATCCAGAAACTTGCGCTCTGCAAGTAAACGTTGTCTCGTTGTGCCATCTCAAAGAGGCACAAAATCACTTTCTCGGACCTTCACCTTGACTGATCTTTTTTGGCAACACTTGATCCATTAATACTAACACTTTATCTTCTCTTCAATTCTTTATCTCTTTCAAAATACAAATACAGTATTTTTACATATACTGCGTTATCTATCACACCGTGCGTGTACCCCATCATCCTTATTTCTCAATGTTTTTTTTTCTTGTCTGATTATTTTCTCTGCATCTCTCTAGATTTACTCCAGACTTCACGTCTTCGTGGGTGATCAGAGACTTAACTCTGGTAACAGAGCGTGGCTCCGTTTTCCACTTCACCCTCAATGTGACTCTGCCTCATCACATGCTGCCCCTGTGTGCTCAGGTGGTACCAGGACCCAGCTGGGAGGAGTCCTTCTGGGTCATCACACTGGTCTTGACCTGGTTAGCAGCCCATATACATACTTCAACCACATGAGATGTTACCCTGTGCATGCAGCTTGAAATGGATTCTGTGCATTAATATCAAACCTGTTCTCCCTGCAGTTCCTCTTTAGCTGGTGTGTGTCTGATGGCTTTCTATCAAGCTCAGCACATTCTGAGCGAGTTCTCCACGCCAAGTACACGTAGCAATCACAACTCTGTACCTCGTGAAAATAGTAGTGTCAACCACAGCTCCTCAAATGGTGTCAGGTGAGTCAGCATCAACCTTTATCAGGGCTGCGCAAATAATCCACATAAAATGGAACTCGCATACAAAAAAATGTTTTCAGTGTCTTTGAGAGATTTGGTTTACTGTCAGTGTTGCTCCACACAAACTATATATATATATATATATATATATATATATATATATATATATATATATATATTATTATTATTATTATTATTTTACAATTTTTTATATTTTACAAAAACAGGTTTACATCATTGCACAAGACTTGTTAAGAGAATTGTATTAACGGTTACCTGTACTGGCCTCACAGAAAGTAAAAGATAATGATAATAATAATAATAACAACAAAGGAGGCTATTATTATTATTATTATTATTATTGCTGCTGCTTCTACTAGTACTGTAAAATAAAGATCTAATATTCAATAATTACTAACTAACTAACAAATTACAAATTAACGAGCAATGCCTTTTTATATAATAATAAAAATACAATAGTAAATAGTTTCTACTACTAATACTGTAAAATCTAAGATTTAGTATTCAATAAAATAAAAATGAACATTATCATAAACATAATTTTTTATTACAAATAGAACAAAATAGTAAATTATTATTTCTACTAATACTGTAGAAAAGATCTAATATTCACAAATAAATACATTTATTATAGAAACATTATTATTATTTAAAAAGGCATTGCTTTTTAGTTTGTGGTTTTTGCACATTGTATTTCTATGTTTATTGTGTTTTTTGTTTGTTTGTTTAGTAGAGGAAAAGGCAGTTGTAAGAACTACACTGACACAAGCCACCCCTCTGACAAAGGCAAGGGGAGGGGATCTCCAACTGTGGCCAATGGGACGATTCGCTCACAGTCCTCATCCAAGAAAAGTTCTGGAGGTTCTTCCCAGCCTCCAAAGAAGCAGACTAAAGTGTCTTTCCTCTACAGTAGATATAAAAATAGCTCTGCATCTGCAGCTGCTAATGTTTCTGCTACCTCGGACTTTTGCAGCCCTCCAACCGATGAAGATAGAGATCACACCTATGAGTTAGACCCAGAAGTTTGTAATAACAACAACGACGACATATTCGATGAAACCCTTCTCCCTGCTGAGAATAAAGAGCACTTTAGAGAATCCATGGAGGACAAGGCTTTGCCAGCTGATATGTTTCCTATGGAAACACTTCCTAGACTACCTGAAAATGTCACACCAGGCAGAGTCCCTCAGCCTGCAGATGAAGTGATGGAAGGCGAGGAGTGTAAAAGAAAAATGAATGCTGAAAAAAGGGATTATGTAGATGAAGAGGTAAGAGCCATAATACAACATAAGAGCATCACCTTTCTTTTACCCTGCTGAAATCGGCCTCTGTGAACATTTTTTCACTGTTTTCACGTTTGTTCTTTTTCACCTCACTAAGAATGAAATGAATTGTTTGTGTATCTGCTTCAGAAGATAGAAAGAGGCGGCGGTCAGAAGAAGAGACCAGAGAAAGATGCAGAACTTGGAGTGTCTGCCACCAACACCAAAGCGAAGAAAAACACAGGCAGGAGTCGCAGGAAGGCAGCTGAGCTCATTCCTGGGTACGTGTCTGTGATGAAACGATGAAAATGTTCTTGTGCACAGTTTGTTAGCAATGTTGTGTTACAAATAATAGTAGTGTGAATTGACAGAGGATTGATTTAAATCATGATTCACTGGATTTTGATTCAGTCCAAAGTTATTATTATCCTTACACTAAAGAACATTGCCACACTATGTTTCCTTTATTATAAATACACTACTTTAACGCACCATGATTCATTTTATTTTTAGCATTTTAAATCAATTATTGACCGCAATATACAATTCAAAAGCCATATTTTAAGATTGATGGATTTGATGGCCAAATTTTCTTGTCAGGCCGATAACAATAACATTAAAAATGAATATATATATTGTTAAACTATAAATAATTTGCCTGTTGCTCCCTCTTCCCTGTCTGTTTGTTTGAGTGGATGTTATTTTATTTCTAAAGACAATAAAGAGTTGATCACAAAAAAAAGAACATATATCTGCCGATGTTTTGTGCATCCCTAGCTTATGTTTTTTCTTTCATTCTGGCAACCCAACAGACTTCCTGAAAACAGTGTTGTCATGGTGACCGAGAGTGAGAGAGAACCTCCACGTAATGCTGCTAGAACCCGCAACATGAAACCTGAACTACCTAAAATAGGAACCAACCCAGACAGCCCTCTAAAACACAATGGTGAGGAAGTGATGTACAGCAGTTCCTCTGTCTCACTGCTGCATGTGTGAATGACATCATAGCAGTGTTCCTGAACATCCTAATGTTACTACGGTTAAGACAACATCAAATGGTTTTAAAGGATTAAATTGAAAGAAGTCTCTTTTAATACTCCCCAAGTCTGCATTTATTTGATCAAAAATAGTGAAAACAATATTGTGAAATATCATTACAATTTAAAACAACTGTTTTCTATTTTAAGATGCATACTTTAAAATGTAATTTATTCCTGTGATGCAAAGCTGATATTTCTGCAGCCATTACTCCAGTCTTCAGTGTCACATCACATGTATATATGTATGCGTGTGTGTGTGTGTGTGTGTGTGTTTTAAGTGTAATGCTCCACATCAGTTCTGTTTATTGTTTTCTTTTTACACAAACGCAGGCACGTGTTTAGTCAGACCGAGACGTAAGTGTCCAGAGCGACGTCTGCATTGGGAGTCAGGCTCTGATTCGAGCAGTTCATCAGGCAGTGTAAGAGCCAGCCGAGGATCCTGGGGCAGCTGGAGCAGTGCCAGCAGCATAGAGGGAGAAAGAGACCCCAACAGACATCCCTGCAGGAGTAAGAGATCACACATGCGCTTACTACACACTTTTCTACTATAGGTGCGTTCACCCTATGTTGAAATTACCATCATTTCGAGATTTCAACTTGTAAAAAGTGTTCATGTCCTCGTAGAGCTTGTAATTACTGCATGTAAAATGGGAATTTTCTGAGAGCTCCTACTTGTACCACCTGACCACTGGCATATTCATTTAGGCAGCGATAGTGTAATAGAAACACACAATTCACACTCTGAGGACGTGAACAGAGGACATTTTGTCATCTCGAGCCTATGGTAATTATGACATGGCGTGAGCCATGAAGAGAAGGGGAAATTATTATGAATAACATTTTAATCAAAATTGCTGTTTGGTCTTTGTTTTATTAGGAGACAACATCCAGTACCACCCATATCCAAAAGATCGGGAATCTTACCTGAACATGAACTATACATACAAGACCCAAAGGTAAAATGAGTGACTACATTTTCTACATTTTTTTTTTAACTCAAGTGATTTTGAGTAATCTTGATGAGATTGATGATCTATTTACACATTTGTCCTCAGCATGAACAATCTATATGTCAGGGAACCATGCCAAAGCCCAGAAGTCTGTCCTGACCCTGTACTTCCTCAGAGCTTCGCTGATGTAGCTGCAGGTGTGGACAAAAACATCAGTGAGGGACATTCACACGTTACATTTACAGAGAGGATTGTAACGGTGATGTGTGATCTTGCGTTTTATTTATGCGATTATGCATTTTGGTTTCCACAGACGTAATTGGCTCTAATGTGATTGAAGAGACATGGTCAGCCACCTCCGTTCCCCTGACCAATGGATTCAGGTACAACATGACCGAATCTCTTCCGTTTGTCCCTCAGAGTCCCCCATCCGGATATGACGGGTATGTCTCGGGATTTTAGTTATTTTGTATTTTATTTTTTACTTCATTTGAGTCCAACCATTGACAAATTCAAATGCCTATGTGTCAATATTATGCAGCTTCCCATGGAACAACATGAACAGCCAGTCTACCAGTCAGTATCCCTATAGTGATCAGGCCAACTACATGCCAACAGGTGAGGGGTTTTCTCTCACGATGAGAAATGTCTCACTGTAGTACATAGTTACCAAAGGATGAGTGACCATTTTCTTTGTTTTGTCCGTGAAGGTAACGGCAATTACCAAAATGCATTCTCGTGCCCTGAAAGCCAAACCGTGACCCACAGCCATCAGCCAGTCTGGGGAGAGAATGGAGCCCATGACATGAACTCCACATGGGACACTGGTAGTTGTGTGGGGAGCAAGGTGAGATTTACACAAGTGTTCGTTCTTGTCAAGCTCTTTAAAAAACAATCCTTTATTCGGCAGTAATGTTGTCACAATACTGAAATTCTAACTTCGATACAATACTTTGAAAAATATCCATATTTGAGGCAGGAAACCCCAGGTGAATAGGGGAATTTTTTTTTTACTGATATTCCCTTACTTCCCAGTTGATTGATTAGATTTTCCGAAATGTTATGTTTAAATATGTAAATGAGGCCGTAACTAATTAAATATGCACGAATTTGCATACATTACCCAAATAGAAATCCGAAGCTCGGCTTACATTTTTTTTTATGTTGTTGACATAAGAGTCAATGATTTTAGTAATAAAAATGTTGTCAGGTGAATGAGGTGGATGATATATGAACCCTCAGTAAAAAATTTCAGAATATAGATGGCAATAACTTTTGGTGCAAGTGCTACAGAAGTGGAGATTTCCGGCTGCAGTGCAAGTGAAAACGCAAATAGATAAAGTGCAATAAAATAAATGTTTAAAAGTGTATTTTGGATGTTTTCTTTCCACTTGTCTGAAGCAACACTATGAAAAGTCAAGAAACCCAAAATCTCAAAATTGACCAATGCATGAACAGCAATGTTTTTGCCTGTAGTTTTTTGCCATGAGACCATTTGTGATACCACAGACAAAAATTGCAACAATTAAAGGCATACAATTTAAACAGTATCTTGTTTTATTAACTTTTGACTTTAATCAAAATCTGCCAATCAGGCCGAATCAGGCCGTTCTGAGAACGGTAAGCAGCGGTTCCTGTTATATTTCCACTAAAGCTTGGTTTGGCACAGCACGATTGCAAGCCGTTCTCGGCCCAGAATTAGTTAGCCAACCGTGCTGGTAGAATGCGTTTAGTGACGTCGCCACTCAGGATTGGAACCATATCCGTACCGCCTGGGTAGGAACAAGATCGGTTTGGCCCGATGGTAGAAAGGCAGATAAAGTATTTTCTTATCAACTGAAACTCTCTTGTCTGACTCAGAGATTATGATAGCTCTAAAGAAGATCATATAAAAATAGATATATAACAAATGCACAGTAAAATGCAGGGATGGCGTTTGCTCCGTTTACTGTGAAGTGAGTCGCTCTGAGACACTGAAAACCCCAGATCATGAGCTGTAAGAACACGGTTGCTGAAACATGCAGCTCAAAGGACTTTATACTTGTATCAAAACTGCGGAAAAATAGTATTGAATGTTTCAAATATTCACAATCGATATGTATCGGAATTTTTTTTTTCAACACTTTAATGCAGTTCTTGAGCTGCAAGTTCAGAGATAAAGTCTTATGTTAACATTTAAACTATTACATTAAGTGTGAAATACAAATATACGCAAAATTTTAACTATAAATACCCACAAAATGCAAACAAATGCAGAAAAAGGTTTACAATGGCATCTGTTTAAAAACAGTTTGGACATTCTTATTCTGAGCACCTTAGAAACACCCTTTTTACACACGTTTCCTGTTATAGTGTGTAGTTTGTCCTCATTGAGAAGTAGATTCTTTGTTAAACATGGAATATTAAAGCAATGCTCAAAAACTGACAATTTTCCCTTATCTATCTTTTCCAGCCATACTTTTCAGGTACCAGAAGTCTGTCACCCATGTCCAGTCTATTTGGCTCTATCTGGACACCTCAAAGCGAGCCTTACCAGAACCACTTCCACCCAGAGCGCTCCGCTCCCGTCTCGCCCCACTCGCCCATCTCACCCGTCTCAACCGTCGCACCCTTCAGCCGTGAACCAGGCGGCGCCTGCCCGGGAAAACAGTACTCCAGCTTCAATCCTTTTGGACCACACATGAATTTGGACATATGGAACTCCTCTTCAAACCGGAGCTCCAATTCTCAGCTCTCCAACGATTCAGGCTACTGTGGGGAAATGTGAGGAAACTGTGCTTTTGAATAATGAGGAAAAAAAGAATGTGCTTTTATCTCTAATGGGGGAAAATGTGAATATTCTTCTTTCTTTTATGTTTGTTGTTGTGGTAAGGTTCAGCATTTCGTTGTATATTTTTCTAGATGTTTTGCAAGTTTGACCATTGAAAATAAAAAAAAAAGTTTTGTATTTGACTCTGTGTTGTGAATTACTTTAAGGTTTAATTTTTTCAGTTCTTTAAATGCTCTAACATGCTACTCAGATCTGGACAGTGAAAGGAAGAAATGCTATCAGACAACGTAGAATTTACAAAGTTGACCAATTTTGCAGACATTACAGAAAAAATAGGAAACAAGAAAATATTTTATTTTGTTCAAAGCATTTAGATTTTAGAAATTGATTTTATCTAGATAATGGTGACTTTAGCAATTTTATTCATTATAATGAACCTGAGATCCACTGACTTCAAAAATGGACACGGCAAAAAATTCATTGAAATGACACCAGGGAAATTTCAAGCAAAAAAAAATAAAATATTAGTGAGATAATAATATGCTTTCCCTAAAACAAATTTAAAAACATTATTGGTCTTTTATGCCACAAAAGTTAATACAGCAAGGAGCAAGGATTCAAGCTTTATTGCTACAAAAATCAGGTTTGTGGGTATAAAGGGGAAAGAAATACATTTTGGAATGTATGCAATATTGTGTATATTTTTGTGCAAACAAGCAGCACTAGTTCATTGTTTATGACAACGGGACTGTACAGGAGAACAGACATACGGTGAGACGAGGAAGATTTACTTTCTGCATTTATCCATTTGGCATGAGTACACTTTAAAAGAACACAGGGCTCTTTTTCAGTTTAATCATGAATATGAACATCTTTTGTCAACAACACAAAATAACCACTCTCACAACACATGATCATCACTAACTAATGCATGTCTTCTGATAAATGTTAAACCAGGGGCCCTTTAATATTAGCATTATACATGTTTTTTGTGGTGCTAATTCACAAAGTGCATCGGGTGAATTGCGCATGTGATGCATCACTGAATTTTTTTTTGATTTTTTTTGTCAATTCTCTGAATGGCGCGAATTGAGAAATTAATAAGAAATGAACTAGCATATTTTTAATTAAACAGTGCAGTGAAATTAAAAAGGTAGTTTTTGTCTATCTAAACAGCATATCAAGTGATTTGTTTCTTGCATAGTTTGGGTTAAAGTGATTACAGAGATGTACAGTAATTGCATTATACAAACATTGTACCAACCACAGTTGTGCACATCACAGTCATAATCAGAGAAGCACATATATATTTTAAACATAACTCAAGCCAATATTGGTGATACTGGCCCACCATAGTCGGATAATGTTTTTTCTGTTTGATGTGTAGATATATAAAATTTAATAGCAGTTTGGAATTGCATTACTTACATTCTTATACATGCCAATACTTTGAAGAGTTCCCTTTTTAATCAGCTGAGTGCTGAAAGAAGAACATTCAGATTCACACAGTAGAAACATAAACGCTTCCCCTAATGTGTAGCAGTTTTTGAGTCAAAAGTGAAGAGCAGCATAACCTAAATCAATATTGTTTCATTCTTAAAGGGACAGTTTCAATCAAAAATTACATTTATGTCATTATCCACTCATCCTCGTGTTGTAACAATTTTTCGTGACTTTCTTCCATGGAGCACAAAAGTTTTTTTAAGTATTGTGAACAGTCTCTTTCATATAATGAAAGTGGGAAAACAATTGAAAAAATGGTCCATACAACTCATGCGTCATGAAAGATTTGCATTCAAATTAAAGGCAATTAAAAAAGTTAAATTTGAACATATATTGTTTATCATCTTCACTAAAACTGAAATCAATTACAAACATGATGCGTCAATGCCAACATCATTTACGCAATTTATTTGATTTGAGAGTTACAGGGATGATTTTCAATGAATAACAAATTTCGGTCTGTTCCTCACCGCCTGTGCAATTCACTTTCAATAATACAGACCAGAATTGTCTATATATTCTTTAAAAATTTGCCTTTTATATTCCATGAAAAAAAATAATAATAATATGGATGAGGTAAAACAAAAATAAAAGACAGAATTAATATTTTTGGGTGAATTATTCCTTTGAATAGCAAAAGCAATGTTTTTAGGTTTGCAAACCTATATGATCAGGGTACAGAATCCCATTTCCTTCGGTTTTATTCTTCTCTCCAAGGTGAGGGTGTCACGAGGCTACAACGACAACTTCAATGCAATATGAGAGTCCCATTTGGCACGAGGGCGGCAGCTTTAAGGAATAAGTGCTATTGTAGATAACGGTATACTTTAAAACAGTGGTTCCCAGAGTCTGCCACCACAACGTGGCCATCAGAGGTGAGAGCCAGTCCTTGCGGGCCATACAGAGGGTCTGCGGAGGTGTTGATGTAGGACAAGAAGGATCCACTGCTATCAAACACCTGGAGTCCCACAGATGGATGATATAAAGATGTTAAATCTACTATTATTTCCCTGACACGACTAAAATATATGTGTACTGCCAGTCATCACATCGTTCAACATATTTAATTAATATCATACGTTAATGTGTTTACTTTGGTAGCCCTAACAAAATGTTCTCGGTTAAACACATTTGTTGGTGAAATATTCAGTTGATCCAAGCCAGTGTTACCTGTATCCGGCTGTTGCCCCAGTCGGCCACTATAATATTGCCATTGGCATCTACCGCCACACCAGTCGGTGCATTAAACTGTCCATTTCCTTCGCCATTCGAGCCAAACTTCAGTAGAAACTCCCCCTCTGGACTGAACACCTGCAATTTGATGACACAATCTGCATTAAAAAGACTGAATGACTTTGAACAGGTATGAGTGAACTGTTTTTCAAAAAGTAACCGCAATGGTGGCTAACAAGACAGCACATTTTAGGAATATGACTGTTATTATGACAATAGGAAATTTTACCTTTACAGAATGATTATGAAAATCAGTCACAATGATTTCATTATTTTGATTCACTGCTGCAAAGTGGGGACCTATGAAAATGAAAGAAGAAGAGTTGCACATTCAACTTTTGGCAAACTAAAGCCCTCATCCCACTAGTCTACTCAATAATAGTCACTGTTGTTTTTGATGAAATCTCTCCTGTTCTTTTTTTGTCATTAAACCTCCAGTAGGTAACTTTTGTAAACAAATATTTGTTAAAACTGTCATTATGTCCTGACAGTAGAATATGAGACAGATAATCTGTGAAAAAATCAAGCTCCTCTGGCTCCTCCCTGTGGTCCTACTGCCATTTGCAGAAATACACCGCTCCCGGTCAGAAACAACCAATCAGAGCCAGGAGGAATGTCTTAGCAGTGTCAATCACGCTCGTGTACGCGCTGATCACCCCTCTCTTGCACAGCGCGAGCGCGTACCGTCGTTCGTGCCTCTCCTGTTCGAACAGGAGAGTTCATCCAAATGAACGAATCTTTTTTCGAGTCATTTTGTTCATTTAACAAACGAAATGACTGGAATAAAGATTTGTTCATTTTGAACGAGTCTTTTTCGGAGTCATTTCGTTCATTCAACGAACGAAATGACTCGAAAAAAGTTTTGTTCATTTTGATGAACGAGTTCGAACAGGATCACGAACGAGCATCACAGAACAGAGCAAGGCGAGCATTTGGGCTTATAAAACTTAAAGTTTTTTATTTATTTTTGAAATGACCGATCGTTTCGCTAGATAAGACCCTTATTCATCGTCTGGTATCGTTTAAAACCCTTTGAAGCTGCACTGAAACTGTCTTTTGGTCCTTGAAACGTTTGTGTCCTATTGAAGTCCATTATATGGAGAAAAAGCCTGGAATGTTTTCATCAAAAACCTTAATTTCTTTTTGACTGAAGAAAGAAAGACATGGACATCTTGGATGACATGGGGGTGAGTACATTATCACCAAAAAGTTTTTTTAAAAGTGAACTAATCCTTTAACGTTATCTTACTAGCTATTTATAACTTATAGAAAGAGTACAATGTTATAAAGTTACATGTATTGCAAAATACATAATGATTTGAGGACCAAGTTTGTAGTCAAAGTATGGGCAGGCCATAGTCAATGTAAAGCATATTGTTGATGTTTCGTCCCTATTAGTGAATGTTCCATAACTGTTTATAATCCGCCGTCATCGGTGGTCCTGCTTACTAGCCTGCGCGTTCACGGCAGGCTCCGCTGTGGGGGAGGAGCTGTGGAGGGAGGGCTGTAGAGCAGCAGAGAGCAAGGGGGTTGGACCTGTAAGTTGTGCTTGTTCAAATTTTCAGGCTAAGTAAACATTTTCTCAAAACTCCCTACTGCAGCTTTAAGTGTCCCATAAAAGCACTTGGTTACACAATCAACATAACATTTGTGATATGTGGCTTTTCCTTTTGGTTGAAAAATTAGCTAGTAAAAACTCTGTTTTAGATACTGTATGAGCTGAAGGCTGAAACAATTTGAGCAAGCACAAGGTCGTTAGATTAATTGCGCCTTCATGCGTTACCTGAATTTTTCGAATTCTTTCTTCTGAAGTTGTAAGTATGACTGTGTTGTATTAAAGGTTTAGTTCACCCAAAAATGAAAATTCTGTCATTAATTACTCACCCTAATGTCGTTCCAAACCTGTAAGACTTTCGTTTATCTTTAGAACACAAATTAAGATCTTTTTAATGAAATCTGAGAGCTTTCTGTCCCTCTGTTGACAGCTATGAAACTACCACCCTGACGCCTCAAAGTTCATAAAGAGATCGTAAAACTAATCCAAATGAATTGAGTGGTTTAGTGCAAAAAAAAAATCTGAAGAGACACGATTGCTTTAAATGATGAAGAGGTTGAATTTAGGCTTTTATTCACATATAAACATTCATCAACACACACATCAGTTGTAGTAAACGGAAGCTCAAGCATTTTTGCTTGACGTGGAGAACCAATGAGGTTCATTCTCGTGTGTTACGAGAGCAAGAGGTTTGTTCTTACGTGTCAAGCAGGTTCGGTTGAGCTTCTGTTTATGTTCGCTGATCAATGTTTAAATGCGAATAAAAGCCTAAAATAAATTTGTTCAGCTTATGAAGTGATCGGTGTCTCTTCAGCTCAATTCATATGGATTATTTTCACGATCTCTTTATGAACTTTCTGAAGTGTCAGGGTGGTAGTTGTGTAGCTTTCAACGTAGGGACAGAAAGCTCTCAGATTTCATCAAAAAGATTTTTATTTGTGTTCCGAAGATGAACGGCATGAGGGTGAGTAATTAATGACAGAATTTTCATTTTTGGGTGAACTATCCCTTTAAAGTGCTGTTTTGTCAGAAAGAATAGGAATCATGGAAGATGCCAGGTTTATTCTTGCCTATTTCTTAGGGAAACCTTATTAAAGCTAAAATGTATAGCGGATTTTAAATAAAATGTAGCATCCAATTTGTTGGCAACCACATAAACATTACCTGCGCTTTTGTATACATTCACCATGTTATCTAGAATCTGGGATTTCTTTAAAATAAATGCTGTTTTCGCTGAGTAAAATACATACAATGTGCATCAAATGGCTATTTAATTACACAATTGTAACAGCAAAAGACAGTTATGGGAAAAACAAATGAAACTTAACAGTCACTACAGCAATGGTTCTCTACTCAGCCATGTTTAAATTTATATCCTGCCCAATTCAGAAACTTGGGTATCAAAATTAGTTTTGCGAAGCCATTCATGCTCAATTTCTTACTAGGAAACTTCTATTTACAATAATTCGGATAGTATGTGAAAACTGAATAAAGTGCCAGTATGTAACCAAGGTAAGTACCTGCAAATTGCTTGTCACTGTTGCCTCGGTTTCCAAACTTGGAAACAAGTTTTCCATTGGGCTGGAAAATGAAGACGCAACAAGATTTATTGTCAACCACAATGATGTGGCCATTTCTATTAACCGATACACCCTTAGGACCCATGAGCTTCCCTGAGCCAATTTTAGTCTGAAAAAGGACACAGGAGAGAAAAAAAGTGTTAAAATTCAACCTGAAAGAATTTTCCTTTAAGTATATTCATAAAAAACATGCCAATAGCAAAGATTTCTTATACTAACAAGTATTTGGTAAAAATCTGCCATAAATTCTTAAAAGTTAAAATTTTCTTTGATAAAACTAATAATAAAAAGCAGATGCAGATACCTTAAACTTGCCATCACTAGAGAAAATGCTGACCCATTTGTTATCATAGTCAGCAATGATGATGTCACCATTGGGGTGCACAGCGACACCAGTTGGGCGTTGAAGTTGTCCTGGTGATCGGCCCCTCACTCCAAAGCGACTCTTAAATTGTCCATCATTTGAAAATATCTACAAATGAATTTACATCTTAAATTAAGCACTTATTTTCTTACTTGATTCATTTAAATGAAAAGGGCATTAAGCAACCCACAGAACGATGATAAAAAAAAGGTAACAAAAAAAAAGTAGATTTAAACTGTGATTAGACAGGTGAGGTGTAGAACTGTATACCTGAACACACTGATTGTTACTGTCTGCTATCAGGACCTTGCCAACAGAAGAAGCAGCAACTCCCTGTAGATTGGTGAACTCACCCTTATTTCTGCCTTTAGTTCCTATGGGACA
This sequence comes from Siphateles boraxobius, assembly GCF_051911475.1. Classification (NCBI taxonomy): domain Eukaryota; kingdom Metazoa; phylum Chordata; class Actinopteri; order Cypriniformes; family Leuciscidae; genus Siphateles; species Siphateles boraxobius. The sequence goes on along the minus strand of NW_027508777.1, from coordinate 9,823,099 downwards.
AAAATAAAAGATGGATGAATGGATGATTAAAACTTTTTCATTCCATATAATATAAATGCTGGATTATTGTATTTTTGTGGACATTCATTCATTCAAAACTGATGATTCTTTTTTTATTGTCCATCATCTGCCAATATAGGATATTTAATTGTTTATTAAGAGTATAGATTTATATAAATATATATCATATAGATTTATGATATCGACCAATATTGGACACACACACTAATCATTAGATCCATAAAACACCTGGAAATTTAAAAGCTATTGCACTTTAACAAATAGATACTTTTCTCAGAAAAATTTATATGCACAAATATTTGTACTGATAGTTTTTACAAATATAAAAGCATTTGTTTCTCTTTATAGTTTGATCATCATTAAACTATGAGGTTTTCTCTAGTAAATTCAACCCCTTTTTACAGTGACCTGACTGTAGTAGTGTTCACTTCTTAAGCCATCTGCTACATGTGCTTATCATACCAATTCGGAACATGAGGTCATCTTCAATTGGGTTTTCTTTCCGTTTGCCGGTGCTGTACATGCTGGCAGGGCGCTTGATGGCACGCTGTTTGACATGGCTGCTTCCTGGAGATTTG